>NC_072379.2:138945000-139252500 GCF_028885625.2 Pongo pygmaeus
TGGCCTTTTGGTTTAACTGCATTTTACTCTTTCCAGCCTGTCTGGCCATTATTCTTGCAGGAACGTGCAGGACCGAAGGCCCCTTCCTCAGCACAACGCATGTCCCATCTCACCCTGTGTCTTCCAGCTTCGCTTGCCATAAATCAGTTGTCAGGACCCCCGACCCTAAAACAGTCACCTAATGATAAATCTTGTTTGATTCTATTCTAATGGAACCCTCCCGCCAAGACTAATCATCAGAGAGGAAGCTAATTCGCAGGGATATGAAGAGCTTTCTAAAATTAGTTCCAGACATTTTTTGCCTTAAATCTGTATGATGGCTGCCCTATTTTTAATTTACTTTTTGAAAAACCACATTGGGACACTAAGTAATCTGGGGGCCCAAAAGACTTTGGGTGCCACGGGAACCTCCCAGGCCCTGGGGGGCAGTGGCACCACCATGCAGATCACCAGTTCCACAAAATAACGGAACTCCACCAGTAACTAGTATTAGTATAGGTTTTGGGAAAGGTCCTTCTTTTCTTAGCTCATTAGAAAAATAATCACGGCATCCTATGGACTGGGCCAAAGTGGGCAGACATCAAAATAATATTGCGGGGAACTGCCCAGCCCAAAGAGGCCTGTCCCAGCAGGACGCCAGGGGACAGGGTCAGAAAGAGGCAGCCCACAAGCTGAGCACAGCTGCAGGAGTTTTAGCTTGCTTACTACATTTGAATTAATTGCCAAACTTTTAAACGCAGGGGAATTCCACAAAAATCTAGGTACCAGCTTTTCTTGAAGACAACGGAAGCTCAGGCCACCCTGAGGCCATCACCTCTGGCAGTCACCTGCCAAGCACGTGGCTGCAGCTTAGCCCGAGCGCCTCCACCCGCCCCGTCAAGGCTCAGATGCAGTGGCCCTTACCCATCACACTTGTGCTGTTCTGATCACAGACTCACAGTCATGGTCCCACCTGGCCCCGTGGACATTCGGGTTTGCACCGTCATCTAATGACACAGAGAAGCTCCTTGGCCTACCAGCTCCCTTTGTGTTCACCTTGACCAGCCCCCAGCTCCTTGCTTCTGCATCTTGACTTCTGCCGTGGTCCTGCCCAGACCCCTGAGGGCTGTTTCTCTTCCCTACTCCCCGCCAGCTTCTCCTTCCTACCTTTCCACGCTGCAGGATGGGGTACCTCTGCTCGCCTCAGCTGCCTGGCCCCTCCAAAGCCTCCTTTGACCGTCAGTCCAGCTTGCATGGATGCCCAGGACACATACAGCACTTTCTTGGTCTTGGTTTACAAAGTAGTCTGCCCCAGTGGTCCCACCACACCTCCAATCAACTCCAGACCCCAGCCAGCCACTTGAAAATCCGTAGTCAAGGCCGGAGGGCAAAAGGCACAGTTGAGGACAAGGAGCAGGCATCCCGTGTGGCGGGAGCAGGAACGCTCTTGCTCAGGGTGCTGTGCGGTGGGCCATTGGTAGGTAGTTCCAGCAGGTCTGGTGTGTGAGGGGAGAGGCAGTTTCACCCAGCTGTCTGTGCCTGCGCAGGGCAACTCCCGAAGTGGGCTGAGGCAGAGCTCTCAGTGATCTCTAAGGAAGGAGGCAGCGCATCGCAGGGTTAGCAAACCTTTAGAAGATCCTCCTGGTGTTCTTCCTCCTGCTCCTGCCCTACCCTTAGCAGAAATCAACAACACGTGGGCACTGTGCTATTTTCCAGAAACTTTCCAAAGAGACTCATGGGTCTGGCCAAGACCCTCAGGGGTTGCCCCCATTGGCCTGGGGACAGTTTTTGAGCGATTGCTCTTTGAGAAGAAGTCAGCATCAGTGGGAGTCAGAGAAGAGGGATAAGCAAACTAGGTTGGGGAGCTGCTACCCCCAAATCAGACTGCAAAGACAGGCAAGGGTCGTGGCCACTTCTGTGGGCCCAGTGCCAGACAGCTCCACAGAGGCTCAGAGAGGGCTGAAGGGCCAAGGCTAAGGAAAATAACGAGGCTGAAACTCCCCATGTCTAATGACATCGTGAGCACGGCCGCAGACCTCCCACGTGGCTTCCTCCTCTTTCCCAAGGGGCTGCCCCACTGCTTTGCCCTCACTAGCCAGAGCAATCTACCTTGTTCACTTTGCCCAAGACACAGGGAGGACCCTTGTGGTCTTTGCAAGGGCTTCACCCAGTTGAGCTGGGAAGAGATCTCACAGCATCCTCCTCATCTCCCTGGCCTGGGTTTAGAATACTCAAGACACATAGTCCTGTCCTCTGTGGCCCACCCAGATCCTTCCTGTTCCTGAGATCTTTGGCCCCATGCGGGCCCATCTCTGCATTCCTAGATTGGTGGATGTCCTGCCTATCTGGCTTCTACCTTTGATTGTTCCCTCGGTCACTCCGATGCCATGGTCCTATAGCAATCAGGGTGCTGAGTGAATCCCTGCCTGTCCTGCCTTATAAGGAAGAGACAATTATTTGTGTCCTGCCCATCTTTGCTCATCATCGTCATGGGTTTTAGAATCAAGCCGACTTGGCTTTTCACTGCCTTAACACTATGAGCTCCTCCTTATGCAAAACGCCACAGGCCTGCCCACCGGCCTTAAGCACACACCCTTCTGAGCCTCAGTTTGCTTGTCTGTAAAATAAAACTCAATGAAATGACACAAGTGAAACTCACCTGGTGCCTGCCCTCTTCTCATAAATGGCCCATTGCTTCTGTTCTCCGCTCCTCCCCCAGGCCAGGCCTCCCCTCCCTAGTCCTCATCTTATACCCACACCTCCCTGCCCCTCACTCAGGGCCTTGGCTCTGAAGGGAGACCCCAAGGCCATCTGCAAGGGTGAGCACAGCTGGCGGTGGCGGCTGGCATCCAGGGGGCGTGAGGGCGCATTCGCCCCAGCGCAGCATTCCTCCTTCCTAAGCTTGCACAGGGCCTGGTATTGAAGGGCAGCAGATTCACTCCAACACGACTGCTGCAGCCACCTGTGTCTCCTGGTGGAAGGGGCAGCCTCAGGAGTGTGGAGTTCAGGGATCCGGCTTTGACTTGGCCACACCCAGAGCCAGCCAGCCTCGAGCACCTGTTTCCTGTCTGGGGGCACAGGAACCCTCCTGTCCTCCAGGGACCCCAGCCTCCTCATCTCTGCTGGGCAGTCATCTACTACCCCTGGTTCTGACCCCTGAGACCTCTTGTCCTGGAGCCCACAGGGTCCAGCTCAGCTGTGCCCCCTCTCAGGGCCGCTCTGGTGGCTTCTTTGCTGCCACCCTCCCCACCCCCGACACTGTGCTTTCCCTGCTCTCACTACCACCCGCATCTGGTTGCCCAGTCCATGATTGTGAACTTGACCTCTACCACTGGCTGCCTCGGCCTACGATCCTGCAAAAACCCCTCCAACCAGCTGGCCCCGCCCCTCAGGACTTCCCTGGTGCGGCAGAGTCACTTGTGACACCTGGAGGGACTCCAGTCCAGTGTGTCCCCACCTTCAGGCTAACCCCCTTGGAGAAGCCTCCCTACGGTGCAGGCAGGGGGGGCACAGAGCCAGCAGGACATTGCAGGAGCAGAGACACGAAGACAAAAGAAACAAATGATTCCTTAAGATCCACGGCCAAAACAAATTGCCGCAATTAACACGTGCCACTGCCATGATCTATGGGCTGAAACGTGGCTGGAACGACGCAGAAGCAGAAACCACAGAGAGCGTACGCTCCAATAAAATGGCAATAAATGGCACGGCTGTGATGGAACTCGTTTCGATTTTGTTCCAAAACCTTGTTTAAGTGCTTTTATTGTTTCTGTGCGAAAGAACACAAATGCTTTTTGAAAATTGCTTCAGCATAAGCCTCACCTTCTCCAGAAAGTCTTTCTGATCCCTCCCATCCCTACCCCATGCAGGTCCGTGACTCCCACGATGCCCTCCTATGTTGCCCCCCTATGTTGCCCCCCTATGTTGCCATGGTGCCCACACTTCCCTGTCACCACCAGTGTCCTCCTGGCTTCTCCGCCCCCAGGGACTGCGCATCGCCTGTCTCCACCCCACCCCAGAACAATGCTCTGTACACAGCAGATAGCAGGCAGCAGGTGACACAGGCCCAATGGAATGACTGTCAAGGTTAAGGGAGAGGTCATTTATGAATATCAAGGGAGGCACGTAGGCTGCTAAGGGGACCCTTGCAGAACAGATGAAATTCTTATTAGAAAGAGTCAGTGTTGATTTCTCAAAAAATCTATCAATCAATAAAATAAAAGCATAAAGACCTAGAAACGCATAAACAGAGAATCGTTTTACATGGAAGATGGGGAGTGGTGACTTGGCCTCATAGGGCCATAATCACCCTTTTGGGGTTTTGTCCCACATTAGAAGAGCAGCCCCATAGCAGAGATAAGAAAACCAAAAAAGGGTAACAAAAGTTGGGCACAGAGTCAGGACTGGACTGAAGCCCCGGAGAGCACAGGCAGCTCTGTAGCAGGTGGGGCAAGAGGGACTTTAGCTGGGAGCACTTGGCCCCCAGCCTAGGCACTAGAGCTCGAGGGGAGACCCTTCCCATTCCCTGAGAGCTGGAGTGTGGGTCTCACTTGCAGGGGAGCCTCGTGGGAACCCCTCACATGAGAAGAAGGATGGCATGGAATGGCCTTTCTCTCCTCCAACGCCCAGCCAAGGGAGGTGAGCCCTCCCTGTCTGCTCTAGCAATATGGCACAAGGGGGTATGATCTGCCAGTTCTCCCTTAAGAGGCTTGGTGGGGACCACCTGCAGGCCAGCTGGCAGCCCCCCTTCACCTGCTCACAACTAGCAAGCCAGGGGGTAAGGCATGGACCAGCATCTCCACTGCTTTGAGAAATCATGCAAACTCCAGGTCCGTGGAAGATAAGAAATTGGCTATCAAGGCTCTGAGGCATGTGCTATCTGTGATTAAGTAAATCTCTTCCCACCCCCAAATTTAATTTTTTAAAAAACCTCCCTCCTCAAGAACTTCATTCTCATGTATCCTAATCCACCCTGCCAGCTCCCAGCAGAGGGGAGGGCTGCTCTCTTGTGTACAAAAGCCCACACTAGCGGGGAAGCTCGCGGAGCCATGTCTCTGGGGGCCGTTTTTACTTTGTTTTGCCACTGTAGAGGCCACTCTTGGCAAGAAGCCTTTTTCACTAAAAGCCATCAGCTGCAGAAGAAGGCAAAGGGCTGAAATAGCATCAGGTGGAGGAGGCGGCCCTGGAGAGAGGCCTGGTTTCCATCCCAGCTCTCCCACCATCTGCCTGTGTCGTCTGCAAGCTCCCCAAGCCCTGGGGGCCTTTGTTTCCTCCCTGCAAAAGGAGCTGCCCTCAGAAGCACTCAGCTCGGTTCTTGGCACAGGGAGTGATTAGCTCTGCACAAACCTGGTAGTTTCACGAGAAGCCACGTAAGGTAGAGAAGTCGTTGAAGGTATCTCCCTCTCAGAGTTAAAAGGAAACAGAAAGAGCGGATCTTGTGTCTCTTCCTCTTTTTAAAAAGGGAATTAGGCCTGGTGCAGTGGCTCACGCCTATAATACCAGCACTTTGGGAGGCCAAGGTGGGTGGATCACCTGAGATCAAGAGTTTGAGACCAGCCTGGCTAACATAGAAAAACCCCGTCTCTACTAAAAATAAAAAAATTAAAAACAAACAACCAAAACCATTAGCTGGGCATGGTAGCGCAAGCCTGTAGTCCCAGCTACTTGGGAGGCTGAGGCAAGAGAATTGCTTGAACCCGGGAGGCAGAGGTTGCAGTGAGCTGATCCAGCCTGGGAGAGAGTGAGACTCAGTTTCAATAAATAAATAAATGGGAAGTCGTATCATCATGAGGTCCCCACTTACCCTCACGACCTCATCTAACCCTAATAACCTTCCAGAGGCCCCATCTCCAAGTATGATCATGTTGGGGAATAGGGTTTCAACACATAAACCTGGGGGAGGCCGGACTCACACATTCAGTCCATTGCACAACGTATCAAAAATTCAAATTGTATTGGGCAAGCCTACACTGCCCGATTGTAAGCGAAGTCCCTGAGGCTGGAGAAATCAAGGTACCCATCAGTGAATACACGGTATTAAGAAATGCCAAAGCTCACTGCTCAAGTTCATCTCCTGCTGACCCTGCGGCCCTGCTGCCTGGGCCTAGAACGGACCCCCTTCTCCACAAGGCCTTGTCTTCCTTGAGATTCTCACAGCGTGACCCGAGAAGCATGTTCCACAATTTCTTATCAATTGAACACTAAAAACCCCATTTGGCTACGGGATGCCTAGTTTCTCCTCCTGGATTTTGTGGTTAAACCCTTCTGTCTCCAATGCACTGTAGCAGTGAGCACAGCTCTGGACCTGCGTCCCAAGGCCTGAGGTCTAACGCTGCCTCTGCCCCCTCATTTGCTGTGCAGCTTTGGCAAGTCACTTCACCTCTCTGGGCTGTGGTTCCTCATCCATCCAATGGGAGGGTTGAACTGCTCTTTTCTTTTCTTTTTCTTTTTCTTTTTTTTTGAGACACAGTCTCACTCTGCCACCCAGGATGGAGGGCAGTGGCTTACTGCAGCCTTCGCCTCCCTGGTTCAAGTGATTCTCCTGCCCCAGCCTCCCAAGTAGCTGGGATTACAGCTGTGCACAACCATGCCCAGCTGATTTTTTTTTTTTTTTTTTTTTTTTGAGATGAAGTTTTTCTCTTGTTGCCCAGGCTGGAGTGCAATGGCGTGATCTCAGCTCACTGCAACCTCTGCCTCCCAGGTTCAAGTGATTCTCCTGCCTCAGCCTCCTGAGTAGCTGGGATTACGGGCACCTGCCACCACACTCGACTAATTTTTTGTATTTTTAGTAGAGACAGGATTTCGCCATGTTGGCCAGGCTGGTCTCAAACTCCTGACCTCAAGTGATCTGCCTGCCTTGGCCTCCCAAAGTGCTGGGATTACAGGCGTGAGCCATCGTGTCCAGCTGCTGTTCCCTTTTTACTGTCCTATGACTGGTCTCCCAATGCCAGCTGAGAGTGTTGGTCCGATCTCTTTTCTTCTAAGCTGGTCACACAAATGGACCTCAGTTACTCAGCAGCCATTAAAATCTGGTACCAGTCACCATTTAGGCCTCCGGACATCATCCTTGGGCAAAGGAGGTTTTTTTTTTTTAGCTTGGGCCTAGCCCTCCGCATTTATATCCTGGACTGTGAAAATGGACCGAGTGGGCAATAGGGAATTCAGGATGAGCTGGAAAAAAAAAAAAATCCTGCTGCAATAAATTGCATCACAGTGGAGATCTCTTTCTAACCAGAAAATTCTGAGCCCAGACAATGGCTCATTTATTTCAGACAATATTCAATACAACAGAATTCCAGGTCAATAGAAGGATTTCTGCAGGTTCTTAGAGTTGGTAGCAAAGGGATTTAACCCACAGAGAAAAGAGAGCTGTTCAATAATAGATTCCCAGGCGTGAGGGAGGCCTTATTAATAAATCCATCGGTGGTCTGCTGAAAATGCTGCCCCCTCCCTTGCGGGTATCCCACCTGACAACAGTGGGGGACTGATGCATCCAGGGCCCTGACCAGGGAGGACGTTTGGGTAAATATTTGGGCAGAGATGGCTGCTGCTAGAATGGTGAGCAGAGCCGGGGAGCGGAGGAAATGGCCCCTTTCTCCCAGGCCCTCAGATGATACATTTTTATAAACATCCAGGCAGGCAGCCTCTGAAGACTCCTGGGCTTTACAAACACATCTCGTATTCCATAGTCAGCTGAGACCATGCTTTGAGCATGGGCGGTAAGAGGAGCAGGAAGCAGGAGGGGCGGGGAGGGGTCTGGCACCAGCTTTCTAAATTTAACATGCAGTTGCTTTTAGGCCAGTGGATAAAAAATAAATTCCAGTGCTTAAAGCTCTTATCTTTGTTTACCATTTCCCCAAACAGCTAGTGACCTGCTCTCTGACTCCTACAGCAAATCATCAACGAGATGCACATGAAGATGAGGGATGGGAAATGCAGGAGGGGCGTGGCGAGGGCAAGTTGGCGGCTCTCCGCCTTCCCGTCACGTTTATTTGGCCTGGCAGAGTGACCAGGATCTGCTAAGGTCACGAGCCTGTCCCTGGGTGGGTGGGGGCGTAGCCATGCTGCATCAGACCAGTCCAGAGGTGGAGGGCACCTTGGGGTCCCTCGTGTTGCTCTCCTGTTGATGAGGGACCTATGAATATCCTACAGCGACCTTTTCAGATGCTCCATAACCTCGTGTGAAAAGCCCGGGTGGACCTGGGCTTGCCTATTGCATTGTGAAGTTGTAGTCCTTTGAAAATCCTGCCCCACGTGGAGTCAGAATCTTTCTTTCTGGGACTGATGCCATGGGGCCTGGCTCCACCCCCATACCTGCATGGCACAGCACTGCCTTCTCCTTGGCCATGGGCTTGCCCTGCAGATGGATGACGATGCTCTCCTGCCTCCCTTCGGTTTGCTCTGTTCTCCCAAATTCTTTCAGTGTGCCTGGTAGAAGCAGTCTGCCAGTCTCCCCTCGCTCCCTCTCATTCATCCCCTCTCTAACTACTCATCCTGCAACCCCACTGACTTGGTTTTGGCCTTGTCCCTGCCACAGTTGACAAATATAATGGTGCGTCTTCTTCTTCTTCTTTATTATTATCATTATTATTACTGGCAATCATAGTCCACTCTGCCTCAAACTCCCAGGCTCAGGTGATCCTTCCACCTCAGCCTCCCGAGCAGCCGGGATTACAGGTGCACACCACCATGTCTGGCTTTTTTTTTTTAGAGATGGGGTTTCACTATGTTGTCCAGGCTGCTCTCGATCTCCTGGCCTCAAGCAATCCTGCCACCTCAGCCTCCCAAAGTGCTGGGATTACAGGCGTGAGCCACCGTGCCAGCCATCAATGGTCTCTCTTAATCTTGAATCTCCCAGGCACTGTCCAGGAGATCTGAGATGTTGTCCAAGGTCCCTTACTTTCCAGTTGCCCTGCCACCTTCCCCTGGGAAGCATTAAGGTTTAATGCTTGGCTCTGTGCTTGTTTTTCTTACCCCTATTCCAGAGGACTCATCCCCCTCTGTGCCGACACCATCTCCCCACTTCTACACCAAGCTGCTCACAGTGGGGTGGTGGTGGGGTCTCCAGCAAAATCCTGCAAAAGCTGATCTCTTTCCCCTGGAAGATGCTGCCCCACCCATGTGGTCCTCTTTCTGTCTTTCTCTCAGCCACTTAGGAATGAAACCAGGGAATCCTTTTCATCTCTCTTCATTCCCTGACCCGTTAAATCCCAAGACCCTCACCTCCCCTGGTAGAGCTTCCTTTATGACAGTGATTCTGAAATCCAGGCTGCATATGATAATCCCTTGGGGGACTTTTAAAACAATACCAATTCCTGCACCCCAATCCAGACCGATTAATGTAAATGTTTTGGGATGGGCCCCAGCATCAATAGGGAACAGCCAAGATAGAGAGCCACTGCTGATACAGCTTCTCTCTTTCAGCCCCTTTTCCCATTCTGACTACTAGCCTTGTGATCGGAGCGCCTCACTTTTGCCTGGACTATTGCAAGAACCTCCTGTCTTATTGACCTGTTTCCCAACTCTTTCTACCCCAACCATCCTACATGTCATTGTCAGATCACACAAAGCCATTTTCAGTATGTTATCTTGACTCATCAAAAACCTTCAGTGGCTCCCTATTACCATAAAAATAAATCTGTGAATGAACAAATAAATGGTTTCCCAAATACAGAGTAAGTTCTACATGGCATAGAACCGTATCCTATCCCCTCTCTTTCCCTGCCTCTCACCCCACACACTCTGCTAATCAGAGTAAATAGAGGGAACCAGGATCTGTGGGGTGAGCGAACAAAAGCATTTTCTCTGCAAATTAAATGTGGTCCACTCACTTCCCAGTGCAGAGAAAGTGGGTTAGGTGATTTAACTATCACTTACAGGCTTATTTCTTTCAACATCATATACGGTCAGCTGTGAATGTTCCATACTAATGGAAAAAACAGAATCCTAAATATTACCAAACAGCAGATAATTCAAAGACTCAAATCTAGTTGATGTTGGAATGCGTTTTTGCTTATGAGTGCTGAGTGCTTGTGTCAGATAATTGGGGCAATTTTTTAAAATTAGGTAATTAGATGTGTTTTATTTGTTCCTATTTCCCCCTCCCCCCACTACACACACACACTATATGAATAAATAACTCAGCTCCCAAAACAATGCCCTATTTCTTTCTCTCAGTCCTTTCCTGGAATAGAGATAGTGGTTACATTTCAGAATATTAGCAAGGGAGGGAGAAGAAATTGGGGAGGAGCCTGCAGTTAGAGTAAATAGAAGAAACCAGGATTTCAACAGGCTGCTTTTCAACTGATTCACTGTTAAAATTTTAGGCAGTGTGAACAACCTATCTGTCAAACTGTTTGCAATATCTACTAAAGCTGAACACACACATCCCTCATGACCCGGCAGTGCCATGCCCAGACGTACACCCAACAGAAACCTGTACTCTGTTCACCAAAAGCCATAAACAATAATGTTCATAAGGCTTTATTCACAGTAGCCCCCAACCTGGGAACAACTCAAATGTCCATTGACAAGGAAAAGGATGGATAAATCCGGGCAGCTCACCCAATGGAGCACCAAATCATGAGGATGAACACACCACAACACACAACATGGATGACTGTCACAGACATGAAACTGAGCAAAAGAAGGCGGACCAAAAAGCCTGCATGGAAATATTTCATTTATAGGAAGTTCAAGACAAGGAGGTAAAAGTAATCTCTCGTGTTAGAAGTCAAGGCAGTGGTTACTCTTAAGGGGCGTGTGACCGGGAGAGGCCACGGGCATGCTTCCAAGTGCTGGAAGGTTCTGTCTTGGTCTAGGTGCCAGTTACACAGGAATGCTTACGGTGTGAAAATTCACTGAGCTCTACGTTTGTGTTTGTGTCATATTTTTCCATATGCGTGTTATTCTTCCATAAAATGTACAAGAGGAAAGGAAGGGAGGGAAGGCTGGAGGGAGGGAAGATAAGACCAGGTAGGCCCAGGTAATGGAAAAGGCTTGGAATTTGAAGAGCTGGATTCAGTTCCAGTTCTACCGTTAGCCGGCCGTGCGACCTGGGACAAGTCACTTCACCTCTCCAAACCTCTGGTTCTTTTTCGTCTACAAAACAGACAACAAAAGCTGCTCTACCTACCTCACCGTGTGGTTGTGAGGACCAAATGGTATAATGGATGTAAAAATCCATTGGTGAGCAATAAAGTGCTTCACAAGGCAAAACACTATTATTATTCTAGATCTCTGCAGACAGCAGTTTCTGCAGCAGGTCAGCACTGTCAGTGAAGCTCAGGCCAGAGCCATCGTGGAGAGGACTGACACCCCGTGGGGTGTGTGTTTGTGTGCACACGCAGCCTGGTTTATGTTTTTTCATTACATCTCTGCACCTAATCCCTTAATGGCCTGGGCCTCAGAGTACAAAAACACCTGGAATAATCACTGTGTTTTTATGAGACGGGTTCTGTCCCCTTCTAAAGCAGGTATAAATAGATGCCATGTACACTCTCTTAATTACTTTTTCTCGAGTATGGATGAATTTCAACATCTAAATCTGCCAAATTATTGAAGCTAGCACGGAGGACTTTCTGGGCATCGGCCAGGGAAGCCAGCAATGCGGATGGAAAGATTTATCACCCCCTCTCGTAACCAAACCTCCATCGTATCTCCCTGCAAGCCTTGAAACTGCTCACTGGACCCACTCAGACAACAGAGCTATGAGATCTAGAAGGTGAACTGTCAGAGCTCAGAGAACCTCAGCACCCTCCCAGCCTTGCCATAAGAACTCAGGGCTGGCTGGGCGCCATGGCTCATACCTATAATCCCAGCACTTTGGGAGGCCGAGGTGGGTGAGTCACCTGAGGTCAGGAGTTCAAGACTAGCCTGGCCAACATCGTAAAACCCCGTCTCTACTAAAAATACAAAAATTAGGTGGGCGTGGTTGTGGGCACCTGTAATTCCAGCTACTTGGGAGGCTGAGGCATGAGACTCGCTTGAACCCGGGAGGTGGAGGTGGCAGTGAGCCGAGATCGTGCTACTGCACTCCAGCCTGGGGGATAGAGCAAGACTCTGTCTCCAGAAAAAAAAAAAAAAAAAATAGAACTCAGGGCTCCTCTTGGAAACCAGTTGCAAGGGTGAGGGGCTTTGCCTCTGGTTTATGGTCAGAAGGGCAAAGCGAAGGTCATCCCATTTTCCACGGCTTGGTTTCATATTATAGTCCCACGGTCCCTGGAGAATCAGAGCGAATGGAAATCTTTATTCTTCATATGGCTGTATTGCCCCAAGCTGTCCTTGTGCTTAAGGGATTTCCAGCTCCCGCTTCTAGAGGGCAAGGGCCAGCATCACTTGGCCCACTTCTTAGTGTAAGACCAAGTCTAGTGACAGCTGGGTAAGTATAACTACTACAGATGCTGCTGTTCCTACTGCTCTGAAGAACAAAACTGAAGCCACCTCTGCTTCTATTTCCTTTAACAACATAGAAAATGATAATTTTTCTATTAGGTCCGTGAATCTCCAGGAAAAATCTTTGTGAAAGCAATGACATTTTTATTTTCTTTTTCTCATTTATACTCCAGATGACATCTGCACACACACCCAATGTGTGGCGTATGTGTAGGTGTGTGACTGTGTATGTGTCTAGCTTTCAGAGAAAATGATACACAAAGTGATAAATATAGAAAAGAGATTAATAGGAGAGGGCAGTACTGTTATTTCCTACATAAAAGGATTTACCAATAGATTTCCCATAGAGTTAGTTCCCTAAACCATCAGGTTAATCTATTGTATTTAAATGTATTTAAATATTGGGCCAGGCACAGTGGCTCATGCCTGTGATCCCAGTACTTTAGGAGGCTGAGACTGGGGGATCACTGGAGTCCAGGAGTTCAAGACAAGCCTGGACAACATAGTGAGATGTCCCCGCCTCTCTACAAACAAACAAAAAACAATTAGACAGGCATGGTGGCTTGCACCTGTAGTCCCAGTTACTCTGGAGGATGAGGCAGGAGGATCGCTTGAGCCCAGGAGTTCAAGGCTGCAGTGAGCTATGACAGCACCACTGCACTGTAGCCTGGGCCACAGAGCAAGAAAATAAACAAACACATATTGGTTTCTAGATCCTAAACTATATGATGGAAAGACTAAGAGACCAAGAATCTTAGGAATAAAATTAGAAGTTACTGCCCATTGAAAATCAAATATATATGAAAAAGTCTCCCCCAAAATGAAGAAACTCTGGTTTGAGAATGTAAACCACTAGGTAAAGATTCTATTTATTCCTTTATTTCCATGTTTCCCAATATTTAATTTTCAATCCTCTAAGAGCAGTTATTTTATAAAATAAGTCCCAGCTGAAATGAATTTGATAGGATTTTAGAATTTCTTTCTCCCTTAACACATCCTATTAGTCTAGTTCAATAGAGAGAGCAGAGGGCCTCATGTTGAAATAAGCTTTCCCGCCACTGAATGTGTTCAAACAGAAATATTACCTGCTTATGAGGTACTTTCCAGTTGCCAAAGACTTCCACCTTCATCTTCTTGCTCACCCTACTCTGCAAGGTGGGTGGGACAGCATTACAGACGAGCGGACCTGTCGATACTGTCCTGATGACTGGCCCAAGGCCATGGCTAAGGGTTACAGACCCGGAACAGAACCCTGCCCTTTGCCTCCCTTGTGGGACCCAAGGCCAGGCAAAGGTCAGGGGGAGGGGCTGCAGGGGGGGCTTCCTCATTGGGTGTGGACAGCACAGGTTGATTTTGAGATTTCCCCCCAACTCTAATTCTCAGTAATTTGGCCTTTGAAACAGGAGGCAGAGAGAACCCTGGGGGATGGCTTTTCATGTTATCTTTTGGAAACATAGAAGCTTCAGGTGCTTCCTGGCTTGAAATAAGAGAATATTCTGCTCAGTCCCCCCACATTTTCGTGACACTCCAGGCCCAGCAGACCCACAGCACCCTCACTAGCTGTTGGTAATGTTGGTGCCTGGAGGTGCTGACAGAGGACCGGGTGTGCCAAGGGCCTGTCGCCCAGGCTGTAGTGCAGTGGTGCTATCTCGGCTCACCGCAACCTCTACCTCCCAGGCTTGAGCAATTTTCCTGCCTCAGCCTCCCAAGTAACTGGGATTACAGGCGCCTACCACCACACCTGGCTATTTTTCTATTTTGAGTAGAGATGGGATTTCACCATGTTGCCCAGGCTGGTCTCAAACTCCTGGCCTCAAGTGACACCCCTGCCTCGGCCTTCCAAAGTGTTGAGATTACAGGCGTGAGCCACCGTGCCTGGCCGATAAGAACTCTTTTCTAAAGGTGACCACAATACCATTATCAACTAAAACCAAAATGAATGTTCATTCCTTGAGAGCATCAAATATCCTGTTGGATTCACAGTTCCCTGATTGATTCATATTTGTTTTAGGTTGGTTGCAGCAGCCTCTGAACAAGCCCATCCACTTTTCACTGGCTTATTCTCACTCATCCTAAAAATCTCAGCCTGGAAATTGTCGCTTCCTCCTGGCAGAGTCCCTGATCCCAAATGTGGGCGATGTGTGTCCCTCATCTGTTCTCCCATCTCACCCTTATCCACTTGTTTGCATCCTGATAGACTGGAAGCTCCAAGAGGCTGGGACATGTCCATGCATTTTAAAGTTACGTCTCCCGGGCCTAACACAGTGCCTGGTGAATCACGCTCGCCAATTCCATATGTATTCCCTGAGTATGTAAACGAAGGATCTCCTAAACAGAACTGGTTTTGCACTCCTCATAAGCACATTCGATAACACTTTACACATCCATGTCATGATTTGTTTAGGAATCAGTTTCCTCAATGGGCAGAGCCTTCTTGGACCCCCAGCACCTGGTCCCGCACCTGACCCATCCAAGGTGCCCATTGAGGGACAGCTGAATGAACGAGGACATTTAGAATAAGTTCTATGTTGAGACTTTGGATTCACAGGCCTTCCTCTCTGGGCCACATTTTTCTCCTCTCTGTCAATGAAGGATGGCAGCGAGGATTTCCAAGGTCCTTTCCCGGGACGGGGAGTCCTCATTTAGTGTGCGCTTGCTGCCCTCTGCTGGCAGAATTTGCTCAGGACCGCTCTGTCTCCGCTATTCCTGAAAGCTGCAGACAAAGCCAGCAACTGCTGGGTGGACCAGCCAGTGAGTGGGATAGGGACTTGAGTTTTGTTGTCTCGCTGGTTCGACTAAGACATGGAGGTGTGTGCGTCCGTCCCTCCGCCTCATCCGTTCGCTTCTCAGGTGTGGAGAAGCGCTAGGGTAGGTCTCAGACAGACAGAAAGACCTATGCCCCTGAGTGCACATTAGGACAGCCAGGGAGCAATAAAGGGAGAGCTGGTGCCCAGGCCCTACCTCAGACCAACACTGGGGAGTAGGGCCCAAGCATCCATCTATATTAAAACATATAAAAATCTGGCTGTTTCTGGCCGGGCGCGGTGGCTTACGCCTGTAATCCCAGCACTTTGGGAGGCCGAGGTGGGTGGATTGCCTGAGGTCAGGAGTTCGAGACCAGCCTGACCAACATGGTGAAACCTCATCTCTATTAAAAATACAAAAATTAGCTGGGTGTGGTGGCAGGTGCCTGTAATCCCAGCTACTTGGGAGGCTGAGACAGGAGAATTGCTTGAACCCAGGAGGCGGAGGTTGCAGTGAGCCGAGACCAGGCCATTGCACTCCAGCCTGGGCAACAAGAGCAAAACTCTGTCTCAAAAAAAAAAAAGAAGCTGGCTGTTTGTAACATGCAGCCACATGGAGAACTGCTGAACCAAGATGATCTTTACATACGTATCTTTTTGTTTGTTTGTTTTTTGAGACAGAGTTTTGCTCTTGTTGCCTAGGCTGTGATCTCAGGTCACTGCAACCTCCACCTCCCGATTCAAGCGATTCTCCTGCCTCGGCCTCCAGGGTGGCTGGGATTACAGGCACCCACCACCATGCCCAGCTAATTTTTTGTACTTTTAGTAGAGACAGGGTTTCATCATGTTGGCCAGGCTGGTCTTGAACTCCTCACCTCAGGTGATCCACCCACCTCGGCCTCCCAAAGTGCTGGGATTACAGGCGTGAGCCACCGCACCTGGCCTACATGTGTATCTTGATCTAAAAGCCTAGAAGCACAGTTAATAAAAAAAATAAAAGCCCATCTAGGGAAAGAGTAAATAAAGACTTTGATTTTCTAATACAAAATTCGCTTAGCCTATCTTAAAAATTTTTTCTTTCTTTGACAAACCATGACAACTTACAAGCCATACAGTTTTCTCTGGGGAACCAACACCATTTACCCATTAGGGATGCTGCTTCCAGATCCAGTTTTTCTTTTTGAGATACAGTTCCCTATTTTTGTGTACCGCACCTCTGTTTATTTGATACATGTATATTCCTGCATTTGTTAAGATTCGTTTGGTTGCAGACAATGGAATTCAGAATGTTGCTAACTTCAGCCACAAGTGAGAACTTGTTGGAAGGTACCAAGATGCCACCCACAGGGCTACCTGCCAGGAGCAGATGGCAAACAGGAACTGGAACTTTATGGGGCACCAAGAAATGGTCTCTCCGTCCTTTGCTTCTGCTTTGTTGTATACATCTGATTCATTTCTTCTTTCCTGAGGCCAGCTGCTGTTTTCTGCTCATTAATCCACAAGGCCGAATGTGGCCAACAATGGGTCTCCACTTCCCTGTGTTCAATCGCCGCCTGCTGGAGAAAAACTTTTTTCTTTGTCCCAGATCCAAATTTCCAGACTGGTCCCTTTGGGCCAGTCAATCTTGGCCTGCAGGGCCGGCTACAGGATCTGTGAGGCCGAGTGAGAAATGAAAGTGTGGTAGCCTTTATTCCCAAAGCAGGGGGACGTGTCCATCGTGGTACTCAGCGAGGTTCTTCGTTTCTTCTGCAGTCTTTTTCGACTTGTCATGGTTCTTTTTATTTTCCATTTACTGTTGTTCTAAGTAAAGAAAACTCAATGTTAAATTATTAGCAAGCATTTTACCATTCATCTTTATATCAAACAATGCCAGTTTTAAATGTAAATTTCAGAGCGTTTAACTCATATGCAGAACCACTGAAATTACACAATTGGTGCTTGTGACTTGTTGGGCAGAAGAGACAAACACAAACCAAACTCATAAAGATTGGAAGCAGGAAGACAGGGTGCCTCCAGGTTCGCCCAAGGGGGATGCTCTTTCAGGCCTGGACATACCGGATGAGCTGGGGGAGTCCAGACCCTTCCAGGCATCCAAGGGCCCTGTCAGGCACCAGACACATGCACTGAGACCCAGCCAGGGAGGCAGGGTCTAGGGAAACTGGTCCAGCTGTCTCCCCTTTCCACAGCCTTCCCCAGCCAGCCACAGCAGACTAACCTCCAAGGATCTCTAAACCTCTGTGCTATGACACACCCAGTACCTGGGCTAGGGGTGGGCAGAGGTTTGCCCCCATCGAGATACAGCCTCCGGCCGGCCCCGCCACATACACTGTGTGCTGCCAGCCTAGGGCAGGGAGGGCCACCACCATGCCCACCCGAGATGCTGCAGGGTGTATGCACCCTATCCTGGCCCTCTCTGTACCTGTACCCAGGACCCTGTGAAGTGTGGACAGCAACAGTGGCCATAGGTCACGGCAGAAACGGGGGTGGAGAGCACAGGCAGCTGAGAGCTGGTCGTGGGAAGCCGCCACAGGTAGAACCATGCATAAGCCAGGCTTCCAAAGCACAGATTCAAAGATAAAGTTACGTCCGGGTGCAGTGGCTCACGCCTGTAACTCCAGCACTTTGGAAGGCCGAGGCAGGCGGATCACTTGAGGTCAGAAGTTCGAGACCAACCTGGCCAACATGGTGAAACCCCATCTCTACTAAAAATACAAAAGTTAGCCAGGCATGGTGGCAGATGCCTGTAATCCCAGCTATTTGAGAGGCTGAAGCAGGAGAATCACTTGAACCCGGGAGGCGGAGGATGCAGTGAGCCAAGATTGTACCACCGCACTCCAGCTTGGGCAACAGAAAAAGACTGTCTCAAAAAAAAAAAAAGATAAAGTTATGAAGACTCTCAAGACAGCAGCCACAGAGCATTAACCCCCGCGCACAGAACTCTTTTCATTGGTCACTTGCTCAGCCAGCTGCCCCAGTGGCCTGTGATGGGAGTGGGAAGTGTGGGGTTGGGTGATAACCTTCTAAAGTTAGAACCGTTCCCAGAAATGCAGATAGGAGAGCTTTGGGAAAACCATCCAAACCTTGTTATTTTTGACAAAGTAGGAATGCCACCCTGGCTCTCTAAATTCATAAATAGTCACAGACATGAGATTAAACTACATATAATTTCTGCAACCTGGCTTATGGGCATCATTAAACAGCTGCATTATATTGAATGGCTATGTCATCATAGATTAGCTACGATACTGGCTATAGACTTCAAGACTCCACGTGTCCTGGCCCCTGCCCTTCCACCCCCTCTGACCTGAGATGCAGTTCTAACAGGTTCCTGGGTGACGCTGCTGCTGCCGACCCTTGCCCATCCCGGAGCTCACTTTGAGAGCTGGCTGAGATCCCAGGCAGCTCCCAATAAATGCTGGCAGCTGTGGTTGCCACTGCAGTTTTATAACCAAACTTCTCTGTATTACAAAGACCCCTGAGCCCCAGGCTAACACCGTGAAATATAAGTACAATAGAACACACTGAGCGCCAATCAGATGCAATTTGGGTCATGCTGACTTTCCATTTTGTGGGGTTTCTGTTTAAATGTTTGCCAAAGTTGGAAACGAGATTGAAATTTAAGGAAAAGACAAAATGCCGTGAGATTTGGGCTAACACGAACTTCTCCCTTTGTCACGACCCCTCCATCAGATGGCCCCTGAGTTCTGCAGCCTCGAGGAAGGCCTGCCCTATCTGGACATGGTGATTGCAGAGACGCTGAGGATGTACCCACCAGCTTTCAGGTGTGTGGCAGCCCCCTCCCCTGCTCCAGTCCCCACCCCCTACCCCTACCCCCTGCCCCATCCTGCAGGTCAGGGCCCTCCTCCATCAGTTACCACATGTGTTTCTGGAGGGCAACGCCTGAGTCCTGGCTTCCTTTGTATCCCCCAGGGCACCTCAGATATCTGGCCTGCTTTCCTATAGGTTAACAACCTTCTCAAAGCTTCACTGGCCTTTTCTTAACACCACCTTCCTCCCCAGCCCAAGCCGGCCCTTTGGTCTCCTAGCCTTTGCTGGCTTTTGCCATCTCCCCTGCCTGTTCATTCATTCATTCATTCAGCAATTGTTTATTGAGCATCTACTCTGTGCCAAGCATTGGGAAATCAGCTGTATATAAAGCAGATAAAAGTCCCTGACCGATCTTGGAGCTGGCATTCAGACAGTAGGGGACTGTCTGAGTCCTGGGAGCTCTTTCCTGCCATCCAACACCCCCAGCTGTCCCATCCTGGAGCTCCAACACGACTCACCCTCCAAAACGTCTCACCGCCCCTCAAGACGTCTGTGTTGGGCTTGCCTCACCTGGTCCTCCCTGTCCTTCCTCCTCAGCACTTTGAGCTGTAACTATACTTCATGTTATATTCTTGGACGCATGTCTGCCATTCCATGACATTTCACTAATGTACACACCAACCAACCGGTCACACCAACCTGTGGGTATCTTGATAACAAAACCAACTATTGTGCTTCGTTCAAACTCTCCCAAACAAGGCACTCCATAGAGAAGGGCATCTTAATTCATGTCCCCAGACCCTTACAGAGAGTGAAATAACAGCCAGATTTCAGGCTCTAGAAACAGAAGCAGCACAAAGCATTAACCGTATGTGATAAATTCCACTCAACACTTTTATGAATTAACAGATCACATAAACCATATGGAAATACCTTTCGCCATTTTTAAAGACAATATGTGGATGATTTGAGGGTATCTCAAAATGATATTTCAACACAAAAGCATTACAAAGAGTGCAATTGTAGATATTGTCCAAATGTTCAAGTCCAGAAGCAAATACAGAAAATTCCGGTGGTGTGATTTGAACTGCATTGTCCTCAAGCACGCAAGGTTTTGGGTCTCAGTGCGGAAGCAGGCCAGTCACTCAGGGGCTCTGTGCCCCCTCTCCCCATGCCAGCATTAAGACCTGATGTGCAGCCCTTCCCTGATCTCCTTCGGAGCCTCTTGCAAACTGTCATCCAATTCTTTCTTTTATTCTTTTTTTTTTTGAGATGGAGTCTTGCTCTGTTGCCCAGGCTGGAGTGCAATGGTGTGATCTTGGCTCACTGCAACTTCCGCCTCCTGGGTTCAAGAGATCCTCCTGTCTCAGCCTCCCAAGTAACTGGGATTACAGGTGCCCGCCACTATGCCTGGCTAATTTTTTGTATTTTTAGTAGAGACGGGGTTTCACCATGTTGGCCAGGCTGGTCTCAAACTCCTGACCTCAGGTGATCTGTCTGCCTTGCCCTCCCAAAGTGCTGGGATTACAGGCATGAGCCACCACTCCCAGCCTTTTTTCATAATTGATATCCAGCTTTCTTCCAAGGGGATTGTGGGCAGCTGGTGTACATGTTAAGATGAAGTTGAAGATAAAGCATTCAGGGCTCAAATAGAACAAAGGCCATTTAAAGGAAAGAAGGCCTTACAGGGCCCCAGAGCTGGCTGGTAGCTGGGGTCCAGCTGTGGCTTGGTGACCAGGGCTCCTGGCCAAGAGGGAGAGCAGCCAAGCCAAACAGGTGTGTTCTCCAGCAAGAGGACAGCACAGAAACTGATCAATCGACACAGTACTTCCTGGACCTAAACCCAGCCACGAATCCATCAGACAAGACCTTATATAGCTGTCATGTTGAATAACAAAGGGGTTAGGCTCTTCAACATGACAATGCGGTGGCCGATTCTCCACTGACCGGTTATAAACAGCAGAGCAGAAAAGGAAGTCAGTGCAAGTGGACCAGGAAGCTGGTGATCTCACCTGAGGACCAGACAGAAACTAGAGAACCTGGATGAAGTAGTTAGAATTCATGTAACATGTCTAGAGGGCATATCAGAAGACCATCTCGGCCCTGGCCTTGGTTTACTGCGTGATCGTGAGCCTCATGCTGCTCCGTGCCTCTCCTTCCTACAGGTTAAATGGGGACACACACCTGCTTGGCTGGCCCTGCAGAAGCGGGCGAGAGGCAGTGGGTGGCACAGGTGGAACTGCAGTGCCCGCTCAGCTGCATGCAGCATGAGGTGTGCAGGGAGGAGCGCCGGCACTGGTCAGACAGTGGAATGGACAGCTTCCATCCAGCCTCGCTCTCCTGAGCCGCCCCTTCCTCACACCTGCCCCACACCTCCACACCTGCCCCACACCTCCACACCCCCACACCCCCACACCTCCACACCCCCACACCTGCTCCACACCCCCACACCCCCACACCCCCACACCCCCACATCTGCCCCACCTCCACACCTCCACACCCCCACACCCCCACACCCCCACCCCCACCCCCCCCACCTCCACACCTCCACACCCCCACACCCCCACCCCCACACCCCCACCCCCACACCTGCCCCACCCCCACACCCCCACACCCCCACACCCCCACCCCCCCACCCCCACACCCCCACACCTGCCCCACCTCCACACCCCCACACCCCCACACCCCCACACCCCCACACCCCCACACCTCCACACCCCCACACCTCCACACCTGCCCCACACCCCCACACCCCCACACCCCCACACCTCCACACCTGCCCCACACCCTCACACCTCCACACCTCCACACCCCCACCCCCCCATCCCCCCACCCCCACACCTGCCCCACCTCCACACCCCCACACCCCCACACCTGCCCCACCTCCACACCCCCACCCCCCCACATCCCCACATCCCCACCCCCACACCTCCACACCCCCACACCCCCACACCCCCACACCTCCACACCCCCACACCTGCCCCACCTCCACACCCCCACACCTCCACACCCCCACACCCCCACACCTCCACACCCCCACACCCCCACACCCTCACACCTCCACACCCCCACACCCCCACACCCTCACACCCCCACACCTCCACACCTCCACACCCTCACACCTCCACACCTCCACACCCCCACACCCTCACACCCCCACACCCCCACCCCCACACCCTCACACCTCCACACCCCCACACCTCCACACCTGCCCCACACCCTCACACCTCCACACCTCCACACCCCCACACCTCCACACCCCCACACCTGCTCCACACCCCCACACCTGCCCCAAACCCCCACACCCCCACACCCCCACACCTGCCCCACCTCCACACCCCCACACTCCCACACCCCCACACCCCCACCCCCACACCCCCACACCTCCACACCCCCACACCCCCACACCTCCCCCACACCTCCACACCCCCACATCTCCACACCTGCCCCACACCTCCACACCCACACAGCTCCACAGCCCCACACCTGCTCCACACCCCCACACCCCCACACCCCCACACCTCCACACCCCCACACCCCCACACCCCACCTCCACACCGCCACACCCCCACACCCCCACACTGCCACACCCCCACACCCCCACACCCCCACACCCTCACACCTCCACACCCCACCTCCACACCACACCCCCACACCCCCACACCCCCACACCTCCACACCCCCATACCCTCACACCTCCACACCCCCACACCCCCACACCCCCACACCTCCACACCCCCACACCCCCACACCTGCCCCACACCTGCCCCACACCCTCACACCTCCACACCCCCACACCCCCACACCTCCACACCTGCCCCACACCCTCTTCACACCTGCTCCACACCCACCCCACACCTGCCTCACACCTGCCTCACACCTGCTTCACACCTGCTCCACATCTGCCTCACATCCATCCCACACCTGCCCCACACCCGCCCCACACCCGCCCCACACCTGCCTCACAGCTGCTCCACACCTGCTCCATGGGCATTTTTCATCCTGTCAGCTCTGCTGGCTTTTCTTATTGATCACCAGATATGAGAGAGACAAGGTGTCACAATTCTCACCCAGACCAGAGGACAATCTGCTTCTGCTCAAAGGATTTGGGGGTGAATGTAGGGAGAGTGAGCATTTTTATTATTTTATTTCATCTCAAAAAGTGTGTTGACTTTTCCCAAGTGCTGACGCAACTTGGACTTATTCATAAAAGAAAATGAGAATCGCCCTTGTGGGAAGCAAAGCAGCCCTGTCTGAGCGCCACTGAGGTGACTCCGGGATGCTGTGCGGTGCAGTTCTGAAGCTTCTGTTGATCTCTTACGTGGTTCAGTCTATGGGGAAGGGAAGGCCCTATTTTCCAGCTTCCTGGGGGTCTGCCTCCAGGTCCAGGCTGTTTCCAGAAAAGATGAAAAAGCAGGGTGCCAGGGAACAGCTTCATCTGACCCCTTTGGAACTGAGGGTACAGACATCACAACCCCCAGCTGCCTGTCCTGGTTTCAGTGCTGGTGTTTGCTACCAGCTCCAAGCACATATAATGGCATTAGCAGCTTAGCATCTCAATGGGTTCTCCACGCCCTGGCCTTTTTCTGTTCCTCTCTGTTACATGAAAGGCTCATAACAGAGAGAGGGAGCAGCAAGAAGCCACAGGCTGCTCTTAATCTCTTACGGGCAGGAACAGGACATAATGTAATCATTGCATTTCCTCTAGGATATTTAGGGAAGTCCAATCCTACAGCTTGAAGTAAAATCCAGCATAGAATTATTTTTAATTTTTAATTATTTATATTGCCAAAATAGCATGCTTATACTAAAAAAAACAAAAAAACAAACAAACAACAAAAAAAAAACAAACAAAAAAACCACCCAGTCCCGGCCAGGCGTGGTGGCTCACACCTGTAATTCCAGCACTTTGGGAGGCAAGGAGGGAAGATCACTTGAGTTCAGGAGTTCAAGACCAGCCTGACCAACATGGTGAAACTCTATCTCTACTGAAAATACAAAAATTAGCCGGGCACGGTGGCAGAAACCTGTAATCCCAGCTACTCGGGAGGCTAAGGCAGGAGAATTGCTTGAACCTGGGGGGTGGAGGTTGCAGTGAGCCAAGATAGTGCCACTGCACTCCACCCTGGGTGGCAGACCAAGACTCTGTCTCAAAAAAAAAAACAACAGTTCCCTAAACAATGCAGAATTAAAAAAATAAAAAATAAAAATAAAAAAAAAAATAAAGGCCCCCTGCCATTCTCCATCCCAATCCCATCCCCTAGAGAAGAGAAAGATAGAAATTTAAGAATTCTTCTAGAAATGTTATGTTCATATACAAGCATATATAGTCTACCCTTTAAAAGTAAAGCATAAATGAGATTGTGCCATTGCCCTTGGGTAAAATGAACAATCTGATCAAATATTTTCCTCTCGGGGAGAAGAAGCTATCGGTAGAGACATAGACAACAGGGAACAGATCTTCAAACCCAAATTTCCTTCCCTCACCAGGACTCACTCAGAGGAGCCAAATTAACAAAGACAGAAAGTAGAAGCCTGTCTGCCAAGGACCAGGGAGAGGGGAGGGGAGGGAGTTAGTGTTTAAGGGATCCAGAATTTCAGTGGGGGAAGAGGAAAAAGTTCTGGAGATGGATGGCAGTGCTGGTTGCACAATGAACGTACTAAAACCACAGAACTGCACACTGAAAAATGGTTCAAATGGTCCATTTTATGTTTTATATATATATATATATAACCACAATGAAATAATAAACAGATAGATGAGCAGATAACTAAATAAACCCAGCCTCACCAGGACCAATTCTGATGTTCCAATATTCCAGAATTATCATGGCAGCTGATGGACGGTTTGAGCCTGTCCTCATTAGATGTTCTCATGTCCTGTGTTAAGGACTTAAGACTCAGAAGATTTTTCATGGATTCCAGGCACGTGGGAGTGGTACAGACAGGAGCAGGAGTGGGAGCCCGTGTACAGGATTCATTAGGGAAACAGAACTTTGCTATGTAGGGAGGGTATCTCGAGGACAAGCCTTGACAGAGGGTGTGACCAGCATCTCCTCCCAACCCCCATGTTACCTGGGATAGAAAATGGCCTGAAGTCTGGAAGGTAGGAGGCAGGAAGTGGGGCTTGGTTTTCTTGCTGTGAGCCAGATCTGTTGGAGTGTGATAATGCTGAATTCAGAGAGAGATTTCTCAGTCGAACCTTATAGTCACAGAAGTAGTTGGGAAGGGGGTGGGCTGAGAGGTGCAGGAGGTGATAAAGAGAAGCTGGGGCTGTAATTCTGCCCTCGTCTTAAAAGGCTCTATCTCATCCTTTAAAATCCCAAATCACCTGTAACCAGAACTTTTTTTTTTTTTGAGATGGAGTCTCGCACTGTCGCTCAGGTGTGCAGTGGTGCGATCTCAGCTCACTGCAACCTCCTCCTCCCAGGTTCAAGCGATTCTCGTGCCTCAGCCTCCTGAGTAGCCGGGACTACAGGCGCACGACACCACATCTGGCTAATTTGGGTATTTTTAGTAGAGACGGGGTTTCACCATGTTGGCCAGGCTGGTCTCCAGCTCCTGACCTCAGGTGATCCACACACCTCTGCCTCCCAAAGTGCTGGGATTACAGGCATGAGCCACCACACCCGGCCATGACCAGAACTCTTAAGAGGGTGTGCTCAACACTCGAAGTCCAAAAGTCTACCCAAGTTCAGGAAGAGAGCAGTTCTTCACCTCTCCACCTCGAATTTTGTTTCTAGAATGTTGCATGTAGGTCTGAAGAGTGACAGCACGTTTGTTGAACAGGAACTCAAAGCCAGCAGATCAGGAAAGGACACTTATAAGGTTTGGAGTTTGGGCTACAGCGGTTTAAGGTAGGTCTTTTGAGGCAAGGAATGTTTGAAATTGGGCAAGATGAGTGAGCTGAGATCGCACCACTGCACTCCAGCCTGGGCAACAGAGCAAGACTCCGTCTCAAAAAAAAAAAAAAAAAGAAAGAAAGAAACTGGGGCAAGATGTATGACATAACAATTTAGGAATGAGTGAATACAGGTAGGTGAGTTGAAGGGAGTTCTGACAGGTAAGACTGTTGTCTGGTAAGTGAACTGTTTGCTCAAGCGAGCAAACCATTGTCCTGATAGGAAAGCGGTTTGCTCAGACAAATTAGTTTGCATTAATTTCCTGAAGCCAACCGTGAAGCTATTTCTTGGTTCAGAGGTTTATCTTCCTCGGCAAGAATTTTCTGGCGCAGAGAGGAAGTCACTGACACAGGTGGTCTCAATGCTCAGTCCAAGAGTTGAGTTGTGTGGCTCCAGGCAGACTCATTTCCCAGGGTCACCTGCTGGGCCATAATCAACAAGGTACAAGCTTAAGAGAGCCATGCCGGGATTTCAAGTTGCAAGGAAGAGAGATTCAGTGGTGCTTTCTTGAGTCACGGATGTTAGTTGTAAGAAACTGGTGAGGTAAGGAAGCTAGAACTCTCCCAGGAACCAGGAACGGCTCTCACTGGCAGGCCTCACGGAGGAGACCCAAGCTGGGGGACTGGAAGGTGGTTCAGATTGTTCACAAGCTGCAGTGGCTCCAGCAGTCAGATTGGGGTGTGATCTCACAGCACCAGGAGCCCTGAACACCAGCCTGAGGCTCAGCCCTGAATGCAGCTTGACCAGGCAAACCTGGAGACTGCATCAACACCAGCAGCCTCCAACACACCTGACCTGCTCATGGCCTTAATCCCAAACCCAGGTCCTAAACTACCTCTCACTGTGCATCGCAAGTCACTGCCCATCTTCCTGACTTCTGATCTGCTTCCTTCTCCGATTCATGGCCTCACTTCACCCACTGATTGCCCTTGACTTTGAGCTACAGGTTTCACCAGCTAACTGCGACTCTAGCCTCAGCTCTGGGGCCACACAGCCTCAAGCACTGGGTCTCGCCCCAGCTCCAGCTCCCTGTCCTAGGCAGCCCATCCTTGGGAAGAAGCAGACAAAACTGCATGTCAGAGACATGGCTCTGGTTGTCATGAGAAGACTGGATTGCAAAGAGGTCAAGGAGAGACGAGAATCTAAACTAAGGAGATGGCAGTAAAACTGGAGAGATGGCACCATACGAAAGACCAGTGATGAATCTGCAGACGGGGAGGGACAAGTACAGGATGGCTTCTGGTTTCTGGCTTTCTCAAGCCTATGTGGGAAACAGAAGGAGGAGAAGATTCTGATGACCTGCTGCTGCTCAGGCCGACTTCGAGGATTCTGTGGACCGCCCAGGGAAGAGGCCAGGTCTGTGGGTAGAAATTGGAACCTGGGGTTCAGGCTGGGGCTGAGGTAGGAGGCTTAGGAGATAATGGAAGTTGAATCTGGGGGTGTGGACGAAATCCCTGGGAAGTGCCAGGATTTAAGAGGCTGGTGGATGCAGAAGAGCCTGCCAATGAGGGAGAAATCAAGGAAAGAAATGTGTGTGTGCGTGTGTGTGTGTGTATGTGTGTCTGAGAGAGACACACACACGCAGAGAATGGTAAAGATGATGGACACAGGCCAGGCACAGTGGCTCATGCCTGCAATCCCAGCACTTTGGGAGGCCGAGGCAGGGGATCACTTGAGGTCAGGAGTTCGAGACCAGCCTGACCAATATGGTGACACCGCCCCCCATCTCTACTAAAAATACAAAAATTAGCCAGGCCTGTTGACACACACCTGTAGTCTGAGCTACTCGGGAGGCTGAGGCAGGAGAATCGCTTGAACCTGGAAGGCAGAGGTTACAGTGAGCAGAGATTGTGCCACTCCAGCCTGGGTGACAGAGACCCTGTCTCAAAAAAAAAAAAAAAGAAGAAGAAGAAGAGAGAAGGAGGAGGAGGAGGAGAAAAAGAAGAGGAGGAGGAGGAGGATACAGCAAGAACAGCAGGTGAATCTGGGTAAACGATACATGGGTATCTTACGTACTATTCTTCAACTTTTCTGTAAGTTCAGAATTATTTCCAAATGAAAATTAAAACAGAAAAACAAACAAAACAAAGAAATGTGCAAGAGGAAGACAGTCAATGACATAGACAGACCAAGTCAGATGAAGACTGAGGAGTATTCATCAGACGTACCCATAAATGTTCTTTGGGGATCTTGGCATGGGGACCATCCACAGGAGGGAGGGGACAGATGCCAGGCAGCAGGGCTAGTCAGTGAAATGGGAGGAGAGGGAGTGAGAGGGTGAGCAAGGGCAATTTTAAGAGGCTTGGCTGTGAATGGGAAGATAGGATAGGCTGTGGCCCAGGAATGACCCTCCAAGCCCCCACTATGAAAGCAACCCTTCCAAAGCACTTTGCACCCCAACATGGGGCACAAGAGGGGCCCTTTGGTGCTTGACAAATGGATGCATGAAGAGATGGATGAGTACATTTTCATCAAGGACCAAGCGAGCCTAGCCTCGGGGCTGCAGGCTCCTGGGCAGTGAGTGGTAATGGGGTGGGGGCTTGGTCACCCTGGGAAGGGGGCTGAGCAGGGGGTCCTCTGTCCCCAGCCTCATTCCACACACCATGCTGCCTGCCCCGATCCCCTTCACACTCAGACTCTGCCTGCCCAGCACGCCCCAAGCTCTGCTCCTCGTCTCTACTCTGCACCCACCTCCCGACCTGGTGTTTCCCTCAGATTCACACGGGAGGCGGCTCAAGACTGCGAGGTGCTGGGGCAGCACATCCCCGCAGGCGCTGTGCTAGAGATGGCTGTGGGTGCCCTGCACCATGACCCTGAGCACTGGCCAAGCCCGCAGACCTTCAACCCTGAAAGGTGAGTGCTGCCCCTTTTAAAAAGCTCTGAAGGGATGTGAGTGTGTGGGATAGAAATTTACCAGTGGAGGCAGCAACCGGGAAGCACAGACTTAGCAAAATTGTCCCCAAATAGTCAAAAGTTATGGCAATTCAGATAGATGTTTGCAAGACATAATTTCCAATGGAAATAATTATACCATTTTTTAGCCAGGCGCAGTGGCTCATGCCTGTAATCCCAGCACTTTGGGAGGCCAAGGTGGGCGGATCACAAGGTCAGGAGATCGAGACCCCCCTGGCTAACACAGTGAAACCCCATCT
This sequence comes from Pongo pygmaeus, assembly GCF_028885625.2. Taxonomy (NCBI): domain Eukaryota; kingdom Metazoa; phylum Chordata; class Mammalia; order Primates; family Hominidae; genus Pongo; species Pongo pygmaeus. Next base: position 138,973,939 of record NC_072379.2, read on the forward strand.
CTACTAAAAATACAGAAACTTAGCTGGGCATGGTGGCGGGCACCTGTAGTCCCAGCTACTCAGGAGACTAAGGCAGAAGAATGGCATGAACCCAGGAGGCGGAGCTTGCAGTGAGCCGAGATGGTGCCACTGCACTCCAGCCTGGGTGACAGAGCGAGACTCTGTCTCAAAAAAAATAAATAAATAAAATAAAAATAAATAAATAAATAATTATACCATTTTTTCAAGGTCCAAACTGAATCCAGAGATTTAGCATTTCAGCAGCCCTGCATGCAAGGAACAAGGCAATTTCAAATGATTGTCTTCCATTCATTCAAGCCAGGACATGGGATACAGGATTGTATTTCAGGTCTGCACTGGAAAGTAACAGAACATCATTTCCTTTTTAAAAAACGGGCATCTATGCCAAAACAGCAGCTTCAGCTAATGTCTCCATGAATCTAAATTCATGTGATCCGCTGGTTGACCTGGGTCCCCTCCTTCTACCACCTGGCTTTGGTTCATTGTCTCCTTTCATTTCTGGGCTCCGTGATTGGAGACATCTGAGAAGGCGGCCCACACTGTGGTCCTCATCAGAACCAGTCAATATCCCGTGTGTGTGTGATCTGGCAAGGGAAGGGCTGGCCCGGCACCAGTTCAGCCCAAGTCTACGACCCAGTCACTGGGAAAGTGTGAGCAATGGGATCTACACAAACAATATTCCACAGTCAGCAGCTCCTGAACACGCTGCAGCCACAGGGCTTACAGCCTCACAATAAAGCCCAGGGATAGTAAAAAGTGAGCTCGCTGTTACAGAAGAGTGAGTGCCACCTAGCTTCACTGTCATGGGACACACGCTGCAGGCACATGCACTACTTGGTAGGAGATTCAGCAGTTCTGAGGAAGGGCCTCCAGCTCTCCAGGTACTGCAGCTTCCAATGGTTCAAGTGTCCAGTGCAGGGGCCTGCAAAGCAAGCATGGGCAGGAGAGGGGCTGCCAGTGTGGCTCAAGAGACCTGCAGGACAAGCCAACAGGACACGCCCCCCAGGGAGGGCCTGGGAGGTGCTGAGGTGCCCGGTACCCTGCCAAGGAAGTAAGCAGGTGGTGGCTGGGGCATCCTATGGGAGGGGAGGTGCTGCCATGGGCCCAGGTGAGGGTGATCACCAAGCCCTGGGGTTCAGGGATGCCGTGTTTAGACTCTGATTGTGGGTGATGGTGAGTCTGTGGGCTTACTAGCCACACACCGAATTCCTAAGGAGAGGCAGGGAGGGCGCTGTGGACATTCCAGGTGATTCTGTGAATTCAGCTCTGCTTCCGGGGCTGTGCAGGAAGACAGGTCAGGAGCAGAGAGGGACTGAGGCTCAGGATTGAGCAGCCATCAGCTCCCAGAGCCTTGGGGACATCCTTGTCTCAGATGCAGGGGTGGCTCAGCTGGAGCACAGGGCTGCGGAGGGAAGGGAGCGGGTGTTCTGAGCCAGCCTTGACCACACGGACCTGCAGGTTCACGGCTGAGGCCCGGCAGCAGCACCGGCCCTTCACGTACCTGCCCTTCGGGGCCGGCCCACGGAGCTGCCTCGGGGTGCGGCTAGGGCTGCTGGAGGTCAAGTTGACGCTGCTCCACGTGCTGCACAAGTTCCGGTTCCAAGCCTGCCCTGAGACCCAGGTGAGGCCCCACTGCTCAGAGGCAGGGGCAGGGGTGGGGGTGGGAGGGCCACCCCAGTTCTCTGCGTGAGAGCAAGCCAGCCTGGGGGCAGCATCAGGCTCTGCCTCCGTGAGCTTGGGCGAGCTCCTTAACCTCTCTTGGCCTCAGTATCTTGATTCGTAAAGTGAGGATGATAATAATAACACCCTCTACCTCTCAACATCCTGTGAGGATCCAGTGAGTTCACACAGCACTCAAGTAAGCCCTGGCATGCCAACCCGAGCACATGCTAACCATTATTAGTATTGTTCTCTGCACACCAGGGCTGGACCTCACCTTGCTGTAGCTCTTCCCACTCCCACAAAGGGCACACAGACAATGGCATTTGCAGTTGTGACATGTGCCTGCCTTTACGGGGTGGGGTGTGCATGGCTGGTCCTACAGAAGCTGGGGACACTTCCTCTGGCTCCTCCTGACAGAGCAAGGTGCTGTCTGCTTGGAGGGGAAGCTGAGGGGTTTCAGCTCCTTGAAGGGTACCCCCAACTTTGCCTTCCCCCCCGTGCAGACACTCACATGTCCCCATGGCCACACAGGTGGTGACACAGCCTCTTCCCAACAACATATGCCTTCATTCCTGAGGTCCTAGACTGGTGCACAGACCCTGTCCTCACCCAGAGAGCTGGGCTCTCCTGAAATGGGGCCTCACCCACTTTTCCAGCCCTATCTCCCCCCCACATCACACACTCCAGAACCAGCAGACCAATTCCTCAACAGGTCAGGGAGCTTATATCCCCCCCTTTCACACTCACAGCAATCCTGCAGAGTAGGAGTGACTATTCCCATTCTTTAGATGAGGAATGAAAGCTCAGAGAGGTTAAATAACTTGCCTAAGGCCACACAGCAGGACTGCAGGCTTCATGATGGCAGGGACCCAGCCTGTCATATTCATTGTTGGACTTTCCAGCATCTAGCTTAATGCCAGGCGCATGACAGTGCTCACTCATTCATTCAACAAACATTAATGAGCAAATGGATAAGCAGCCAGAGATGAGAGAAATGGGGGTCCTCACCCAGATCCTGCTCACTCCCAAGCTCTCCCTCCTTCCTGACATCTGGCTACGTCTCTGCACAGCGTTAGCTATTCCCTGCCCATCCTGACCACTGCTGTCCCCTGCACCTATCCTCATGCTGGTCCTGCCACCCGGAACCCACTGTTCAGCTGCAGACCTGGACACGCAGGCATAGGAAGGCATAAGGACAGAGAGACAGATAGCAACAATTCTAGATTGAGACCGGCAGTGCCTCTGACAGAGAACCTGGGACCAGCTGCTGGTCCTGGAGGAATAATGAGCTTGGATGGGGGACATAGAGTCTGAGGTACTGAAAGTGAACTGAAACTGAACACGTCCACACACTCTGGGCTGGAGACAGGTGGAGGCAGATGGGCAGAGCAGAGCCAAACCAAGTGAGGTCAAGGGGCAGACGGAGCAGCAGCCCCACTGCATCGGGGCTTCCACATGTGCGGGGCTTGTCTCACTTCCCCATGACCTCAACGTACAGTACAGCAGCCAGACCAGTCTCCCAAAACGCTGCTTATGCCTGGCACTCCCCGGCTTAAGAACCAGCCAGGAGTCGAGGGCTCCCCGTTCTTCCTTGTCTGCTCAGACGAGTGCTGGGGCCTGCAGCTTTTTCAGATGCCTTTGAGGGCTGTGGTTCCCACAGGAGACACATGCAGCCCCAAGCACTAAGACCCTGGTGACTCTTTGCTGTCACATTAGCCACTGGGTCATCATTTTAATCAGCTCCAGAGGCAACCCAACTCCTTGAGTAATTCTTTGGCTTTTCTTCAAAGCCCCCAGTCCACCACTGGCTCTGCCTTTTAAGCTGGACATAGGAAAGCTTTCTGGATGTCAGTGAGGCCAGACCGCAGCACACATGAGCAGGAACAGCATGAAGCTGCTCTCCCCAGAGCCCCTGGGCCAGAGGGCATTGCTCAGTTACTGGCCAGGACTGGGGAGTGAGATGGGGAGGATCGGCAGGGACGGCTGGAGTCACTGAAAGATAGGTTTGGGGCTTTGCTCTCTGTTTTCTTCTTGTGTGACCTTGGACAATGGACTTGGACTTCTTGAACCTCCAAGTCTTCATTTGTACAGTGAGACGCTACTATCTCTTTGACAAATATTTTAATTTTCTCAATTTTAGGTACCGCTGCAGCTAGAATCCAAATCTGCCCTAGGTCCAAAAAATGGTGTCTATATCAAGATTGTGTCCCGCTGACACAGAAGGCCGCCGGGTCGGGGGAGGACACCCACAAATTCAAAGAAAACCCTAAGTGTGGATGTTCAGAATTTTGGAAAAATGTCACTGAAGTGACTGAAAGAGTGCCTGGCATGCAAGGATATGAGGTTCTTTACATAACATTTCCTAAATGCTTAATAAACGTTTGTTGCACTTGGTTTTGACATTACCAATGGGGTTTGAACCAGTGCTCTAACTCTCTAAATGAAGAATTGCTGATAAATAAGTGAAAATGTAGTTTTGACAAAACAACTGAGAATGTGGGGTTTTAAAGGAAGTCCTAGGCTTGTGCTGAAAGGAATCCATGGTGCAGGGCACATGAGGACCCCCAGGTAAGCCTGTCCTGATGGCACCAGCTCGTGGCTCTTTCAGCTTCTCGTGCATTGTGGAGTTGTAGAGAATGACATTTATCGGAAGTTCAACCTCAACAGTGGTTCCAAAGCTTTATCATGCTTTGATTTTCCTAGGTAGGGTAGTACCAACTTTACAGTCAAGTTTCAATCGACAGAAAAATGAGAGTCTGAAAAATGATATACTTTTTCTTTTAAAGAACACTGTATCGGCCAGGCACGGTGGCTCACACCTGTAATCCCAGCACCTTGGGAGGCTGAGGTGGGTGGATTGCCTGAGGTCAGGAGTTCGAGACCAGTCTGGCCAACATGGTGAAACCCCATATCTATTAAAAATACAAAAAAAATAGCTGGGCGCCTGTAATCCCAGCTACTTGGGAGGCTGAGGCAGGGGAATTGCTTGAACCAGGGAGGTGGAGGTTGCAGTGAGCCGAGATCGCGCCACTGCACGCCAGCCTGGGTGACAGAGCGAGACTCCATCTCAAAAAAAACAAAAACAAAGAAACAAAACCCAAAAAACACTGTATATTAATTTTGATCAAAGAATCAAAATATAGAGGTGATTTTTTTTGTAAAAATAAGTACTGTGTTGCTAAGCAGTTCACATTCAACCAAGCACTTTCAAGGTCAGTCTCAAAATCAGCCACCAGCAGCTGTGCAATCGTGGCTGCTGATGAAGAGCCGTATCACCTCCCTGTGCCTCAGGGGCCTCTTCTGTAAAATAAGGAGGCTGGCCTCGATCAAAAGACCTCTTGTCCTCTAGTTGACACCTGAGCACCTTTAAGGGGTTGAATATTGTATACAGAAAGATCTTGTAGAAATCTGTAAGCCCCTTATGTGACACCCAGATGCTGACGACCGACCTTTAGAAACTTCAGGCCGTTTTGGGAGTGTTGGCAGAATGAGTTTCCACATATTCACTGCTGGGACTGCTGCTTCCACTGTTTGGTGGTCCCCCATCCCCTTCAGCCGGGAGCACCCACTGCATCCCTCAAAGTCCCCCTTGGGGGACCCCTTCTCTCATTCTCACCCTCAGGGCAGGAAGAGGACACCCCAGCTGCCCAGCACTGGGCCAGGCCTGTGAGTGACTGCTGTCTCAAGGTGCAGGGCTGTCCTGTGGCCCTCCCCACACCCTTGTTGCCACCACCTGCCCTTCTCCATCACCTGGCCCCTCTGCAATGCCCAGCCTGGGACTCAGACTCACTGGAGAAAACCATCCACCCCTGGGGACCTGTTGGCCTCCCTGCCTGTCCCACAATCCCTGACCTCCCCACGGCCGCCGCCACCATAGAACCTCAGCCTGCAGACAGGCCCAATGGCGCACTCAGCTCCCTGCTTGAAGCACAGCCCCACAACCTGAGCCCTCCCTTGGGACCTCTGGCCCCACCCCCCGGCCTGTCAGCTCCATCCAGCTTCCCTCACCTTCCCAGCTCAGGTGGTCACCACCTTCAGACACAGTGGTAGAGGCTTCCTCATGTGCTGGGGTCACTGCACTCCAGTCCTTCTACTGTGTGAGCCCACCAACCCCACCTCTGCTTAAATCCCACTGTTCACATCCAATACCAGCTATCACAGGGCAGGGAACTGCACCGCCTGGTCCTCCAAAAAACCCTCTTGCTAGATTCCCAACTGGGTCCTCACAAAAATTCTGGCCAATCCCACACACGTACACCCATGTCCCGGACCCTACCACCTCTTGGCACCAAACATCTTGAGAGTCACAGTCATTTCGACCCCTTCCCATCACAACGCCCACCCTTTCTGCACTGGCAGGAATGGCTCCCTCCGCGTCATCAGGCAATCTGGCCACGTGGCTCCCACCCTCCCTAGCATTGCTGGTCCAAAGAGTTGCTCTTCCTAACCTGCTTTCTCCCAGGTCACCCAGCCATGGCTGCTGCAGTCTTCACAGCTCAGTGGACTTTTCCGGAGCATCTGAGCATCTCCCACCAGATCCCTCTGGCCGCTCTCCCCGTCTACACCCCCAATGAACCAGTTCTGCTCCCCGAATCTCCCCAGCTCCCAGATGATTCAGAAGCATAGAATCAGTTCACTTACATGCGAGACCTTAGCAACAGACATGCATCTGATTTAATGGTTTTCTCTGACACCTCTTTGCCCCCTGCCCAACTACACCACAGCAGGACCAATGACTTAATGAAAAAGCAATGAGTGAAATGGATCAGTCAGGCTGTGAGGGAAATTTGGAGGGGGTTCTGAAAATCATACCATGGGCAACCATGTGGCTGACCCAGCTGCTGGGTGAAGCTGTGCTGTTCTTGCTGTTTCTCTGGTCATTTACCTTGGCTCTCCTCCAGCTTGACTGCACTTGCCTGTGTTAAGGTTTCAGATCACTCCAAAGATGGAAAAACAGGTTCATACTCACCTTGGACCTGACAAATACAGGCAAGCCAACTGAAGCCCAAGCAGCAAGTCGCCAGCAGACACACGTCCTCAGGAAGGTGGAGGCTGGGCAAGAAGCAGGTAGTGAGGACCAAGCAGGGAGGGCTGACAGCCTGGTGATACTAGTGGCCCTGCCAGCCCCTCTGCCAACAGGAACAGAACCAGCCAATGCCCAGAAGGGAGGCTCCTGGGGAGACACACACAACACTCTCTCCACATGCACAGCACATTGCTCAATGGTGAACCTGGGTCTTATGGGGCCTGAAGCTTATCTATGAATTGGAGGAAAGAGAAAAAAAAATGTGTAACATTCGCAAATTTTATCAAAACCTATGACCACGTGACCATATTGCTAGGGTCCCTCCTAGGGCCTGGGGAGGGGCTCCAGCAAGTGAGGGGCCCTGAACCTTCAGCTTCATTGTCTTCGTAATAAATCCATATGCAGCTCACCAAGCCGTGTCATCAGCTCTGTCACAGCCCTGATACGGTCTGAATGTTATGACCCCCAAAATTCCCATGTTGAAATCCTCACCCCTGAGGTGAGAGTATTTAAAGTAGAGGTGATTAGACCACCAGGGCCGAGCCCTCATGAATGAGATTCAGTGCCTTTATAAAAGAGGCCCTTCCACCGTGTGGGGTTACAGTGAGAAGACTGAATCTATGAGGAAGCAGGAGGTTGGACTTTATAGACTCCAAACCCAGTAAATAAACGTCTGCTGTTTATGAGCCGCCCAGTCGATGGTGTTTTGTTACAGCTGTCCAAATGAACAAAGGCAATCAATCCCTGACTCTCAGAAAAACGCCTGGCACCCAATAGGTGCTCAATCAATAGACGCAGAAAAACAAGCTTCAGTCTTCATCCACTTCAGATAAATTTTCTTTTATTTCCATACTCTTTTGTGACATGTGTGGCACAAGTATTCAATCTCACGGGGATGTTAAAACCCACACTCGAAGGGTGTCCAGTGTGCTTAGGAAATGTGGGTTTGGGCAATCACAGGCCAAGCCTGGGGGTCCTAGGGGAAGCTACTCCTCCAGGTCACCTGCCAGGTGGATGCACTTCCTTGGGCAATGGGTGACCCTACCAGGACAAGGGGAACCAGCAGGGACTCGATGGCACCATACAGCAGCCACCTGTTCTGACAATGTGACACAGACCAACTAATGCCAGAGCCCGGGAGAAGCCACAGCAGCACTGCCTGGGTTGGTGTCAGAGCAACAGGCAGAAGTGACTGTGCCGCCCCTGGGCTGTCCTCCACCGGTGGCTACTGTGTCATTATGGAAAAACTATGATGCCATGAGACTCTGAAAAATCGAATCACTGCAGAGACAAACTCATAAAAATTAAAACCAATCCATAAAATTGTATCTAGAAACTCTGTCCCTGGTGCCAATAAGCAGCAAAGTCAACAAAGAGTAAAAACTAAAACTTCAACACATTATTAAAAAGCAAAACTGGACTCAACTACAATCACTTCTGGTTAGTCCACTAGTGAGCCCAAAAGTGACTTAAAAGTAAAAATCATTATTAGCAAGAGATTAAGAACATAACTTCATTGAGAGGTCAACATTAAGAGAACAGTTCATTAAAAGTTTTCTGTTTAAAAAGAAAAGGCAAGGCCCAAATAGCCATTTCAAGGCAGAGGAGGTGAAAGGCCTGGAACACTCCTGTGCGCTCACTGTCGGCTGAACAGGGAGCCCAAGGCCAGCAGGATGGAGGGCGTGACCGAGGGCTTGGAGGAGGTGGAGTACTGGATGAGATACTCTGGGTAGACCTGGTGTTTCTCAAAGATCACGAAGATGGAGGGGTCAGACACGCTGTTCACGCAGCTATCATAGAAGGCGTTGCTCCAGCCCTCCTTGGCCGGGGGACGGACAAAGGAGGCATTGCCCCTGACGAACTCGCCCACCAGCACCCGGGCCAGGAACATCGTGTGGGTCTGCGTGTCAGATTTGCTGTAGTGGTGGGAATATGCAGCATCTCGGGCAAAGTAGCTCCCTGAAATGACACACGAGGGCTCAGCTGGGCGCCTGGTGGAGGGGCCTGCAGCCAGGAAGGGTCAGCACACTGCGAATAGCATCCCGGTGATGTGCAACACCAGGGCCTCTACTCTTTCGCCCCGCATCTCCCTCCCTTCCTCCCTCTGTGCCATGTCTCCACTCTCCCTCATGAAGTCACATGCATCAGTGACACCAACACCCTTCTGAGTGGCAGCATCTGAGGAGTTACCAAACTGAGATAGTAAACTCCTTTCAAGTTCCGGATCTGCCCTACAAAACCTAAAAGCCTCTGGACATGTCACTACTTAATCCCCCAAACGTCAGATTCCTCAGGCATAAAATGGGGCTGTTCAGCCCAACCTTATAGGGTTGGCATGGGGAATGAATGAGATCCCATATATGGAAGCAGTCTGTAGACTCCGGCAGCCCAATGTATAGAATTATGAGCCTTGTCAAATGGAAATCTGAGTTAGAAGCTGTCACCTGTACATTTGAATCCACAAGTCTACCACTGGCTTCTGTCCATCTTGACCCCTCGCCATCGCTATCTCAGACGGACACTGACTAACAAAGAACTGATGGACCTGGAACGTGGACTGCTGGGCAGAAAATGTTCTCAACTTGGTAAGCATATTGTGGTTACAGAAGATAATGTCCTGTTCTTGGGATGGGTTAAAGGGTGAAAGGAGACAATATATGCCACCTACCTGAAAATGGTACAGAAAGAGAGAGAGGGAGAGAGAAAGAGAGAAGTGGCAACATGTTAAAACCAATGACTCCAGGTAAAATTTACCCAAAGAGGTTTTTTTTTATTATTATTATTCCAATTTTCTTGAATTTGGATTTCCAAAGAAATAATATTTTAAAACTTTCTTTGGCAAGTTTAACAGACAAGAAAACACTCAGATAACTCACATGATAGCTAGAATACATGTTTACATGAGTATCTCTGAGGGTTTCTGGTTTCTATTCTAAGGAAATCAATAGTAAAGGCACAGTCAGGGACTTCATCAGGGCTGGGAAGGTATTCCCTCTCCTCTCCTGTCTCTGTCACCATCTCCCAGGGAAGCAACACCCCAGCCTAGGCAGGCCACCCTGCCCACACCTGGGGCCAAGCTCCTGACCATGCCCAGAGGAGCAAGAGCAAGGATGTGACTGGTAGCCATGCCCAGGTACCACCACGCATGGAGTTTGAACCTGCTCATCGGCTCAGGCTGGTCCCCTCATGCCCTCTCGCCGTCTGTTCCTATGCAGGGGCAAAGCAACATGGGTTCTGCTGGTGGAGGCCAGTCATGCCTTACCCTTGCCGTAGGAAGTGCCATGAACACCACAGACCCGCCAGTCAAAGTTCTGCTGGCAGATGGAATCCACGAAAATGGTGCTGGTGCCGTGGAACAGCTGCCGCTCATCCACGGCCTTCCCTCCGTTCTGCTTCTGCATCTGTCCTTTTTGCCTAGAATCACAGAAGAATGTGTGCTGGGGGCAGAGTGTGCCAGCCACCAAATACAGCCGGCCTGATGCAAAACATCACATTTTTCCAAAATTCCAAAAGTGTCCTGGGACCAAGAGACACAGGTCACAGGCTACCCTGACTAGGCCTGTGAGGCTCCAGCCACAAGCCAGGGTGTGGGAAAGAAGGGGGATCGTGGGAGCTGGGTGAAAACCCTCCCTCCACAGCTCCAGACTGCAGCGGCTCCCTGGACTCCAAAAGCAGAGCAGCCCTTGGAAAATGGGTACCATTCCCCCCAGCCCCGCCCCCACCTTGCTCCTGTGTGGAGCTAAGCCCTGGGATGCTGTAGGAGTTTTGAGGCAGCTGGTCAATGGGTGCCTATCCTTCTCCCCTCTCCCGTTCCCAGACTTCATCACTGTGCACAGAGTACAGATTACACTGCCCCAACCCCATCTGGGGACAGGTCAGCAAGACCCAGACTGCCATGGTGACCTATTGTAGGATTCCTCCCCACATAGACAGGTGAGTGGGTGCTCAAGGACAAGCCAGTCCTCATGTATGAACCTGAGACCCCTGCTCTCCAGCCACAGCCTTATGTTCCTGGGGCTAATGGTGTGGTGGGCTGTACTGACCCATCCCACTGTCTCCAGGGAGGCAGAATGGACAAGTGAGGGTGCTGGCTTTGCCACCACTCATGAACGGGACCAGGTGGTATGCTCCAGGAAGCCTCGGCGCCCTCATCTCTACAATGGGATGTGCTACCACACTGCCCTGGGGGAGCAGATGAAGGAGAGCAGACACACAGCTCCCAGCACATGGCAGCCCTAACTGCCGCTATGCTTTTCCTGGAAACCCGGGCCACATGTGGCAACCAGCCAGTGGTGTGAAGGGACAGAGCCACCAGCCCACCAAGAGCGAGCCCCAACGCACCACTGGTAGACTTCCCAGAGGGCCAGGTTCTGTACTCGCTCAATCTTCTGAACAAAGTAGAAAGGCAGCGTGCGGTTAAAGAGGTTCCAGACCTTCTGATACTCCTCCGAGGAAGAACTAAGGGTGATCTTCTGCAAGGGGCAAATGTTTTTAATGCATTACCATCAACGTGCAGAATATAAATCAGTCCCTTCCCAAAGCTTCTTGTAAACACTAGAACCGCAGAAGCACAAAAGCCCAGAGAGCAGTGATCACATTCTCCTGTGGTTTCTCCAGGCACAGGAGACAATCGGTCCTCATGAAATGTCATTGATAGGTTCTTGGAAACTGCAATTTTAAGTAAAACAACAAACTGCATGCCATAGGAACTTACCTCTTGTTTGTCAGTTAGCATATGGGAAATTGGTTTCGTTAGACAGTATGTTGTGCCACTTTAAGTCAGTTTCCAAGAACCTATTGATGATGTTGAGGATTTACTATGTTTGCAAATTGTAGTCCACTTTGCTCTCATCACTGTGAAACCAATCTAAAGGACAGACACGTGATGCTTAGGCCACCATCGAGGGTATCCCCTGGATGTCCCTGCTCTTTTTTTTTTTTTTTTGTCCCACACAGGCCAAAGACACAGGTTGGACTACATGGTCCAAGGACCACAGAGTTGTCTAGACAAACGTGTTGAACCCCTTCAGGTCCTTAGCACTTCTTGCCTGCACTGTTGGCATCTGCATGTGCCTTGTACAAGCTCAATAAGTCCTCCCAGGACAGGGATCGTCATGTTGTAAAGCTGAGTTACACAGTGCTCGGCAGTCGGCCAGCTGGCAGACATCAGCCCAGGTGCAGATGGGCAGCCTCAGATGTTAGTCTGCGTACTCTCCTGCACTCAGGCACAGCTCCCACTGGTCAGAGCCCCTCAACAAGGTGCCAAATTGACTGTCCATTCTCCTGTCTGCTAGTAGTGAATGCCTTCCCCCCTGACAGTAACCCCCCTCCAAATGCCCATCGGACTCAGGTCCTCCCCAGGCTTCTTCTCCTTTTCTTGCTTAGTAAAATTGGTATTTATTGGTTAAGCCCAGCCCATAAACTCCTCATTTCTGCTCTTTCTAGCAAATTTCACAGCTCATCCTCCTCCCTCCAAAAGACAACCCCTCCCCTCAGAGCCACAGCCAACTCCTGGGTGGTGAAAAAACAAAATCCTCTGCAAAAAACAAAAACAAAAACAAAAATAAAGCCCACATCTGTCACTGCCCTCCTGCCCCAATTAGCCCCAGCCTTACAGCTTCTTCAGTGTTGAGGAATGGCACAGTCTGTTCACATACACCCACTTCTACAGAACACCTTCCTGTCCAGCCCCAGGCGCATGCGTCCCCTACCTGAAAGCCTGGGTCTGGCAGGGCAGAGGAGTCCCAATAGTCTGGGATGCTCTTCGGGCCTGGAAACTTGGTATTGCTACAAAAATGTAAACAAAAACATGTAAACATTTTATTCTTACACAAAGCAAATATACCATAGGTGGTCTCTGCTAGCCAATCTCACCAGTCTTGAGTCTCAGCATATCATATTTTAAGAGCAGGTAGAAGGCAAGGAAGAATGTTAACACAATATTCACCACATGAGAGCACTTTTATCTTTGCCTGTGTAGCCAAACTCCAAACAGTCCTACAGTCCTACAGTCCTGAGAGACCTATTTCTCACCTGTGTCCCAACTACCACACAGAAGGGATAAAAGGGATGGATGGAGTACATGGTTAAAGGAGCACACACACAGCCATAAACCTTTATCCACAATTCTGAAATTCTAAGAGCTCTAAAGACATTTTTTAAAGGCCTCAATGAGGTCTAATTAACATTTTAAAACTTTTTTTATACAGCTCAGGAAAAGCAGGAGAAAATATGAAATAAAACATTTTTTGAAAAACATAAAAGTGACATCAAAACTCATTTGGCAATGGAAATTTGACTGAAGTTAGTAAGAGGCCATTGTGATCTGTATCTATCCTTCTTAAACGGACTATGCATATTCTTTACTGCAGAAATATTAATGTGCTAAAATACAGAGTGTCACGTGATACAAGCATCACATTATCTTTCTAAAAATTAAATAAAAGCAGTTCAAAAGACATACGGATCAAGGGTTCAGGAACAAGGACTGTGAAACTATAATTACAAATCATTCCTATTAAGTTTCAGAATACACTGTTCTTTCTAAATAGATCTACCTTCTGTTTCTGCTGGCATGAAACATACACCTTCATCCTAAGCCTCAAAGAACTCCCACAAATAACTTTCCTCGGAAAATGGCACAGTTCAAAAATAACCAAGTAAGGTCCTACCAGCAAGAATCAGCCAAAAACAGACCCACAAAGACTTAAGATGCTGAAATTATCAAAGAGATTACAAAACAATTATTCTTCCTATGTTTAAAGGAAAAAAAAAGACAAACTTTAAAAACATATGCAAGGAACAGGAAGCTATAAAAAGACCTGGAAGATCTAAAAAAGAACCAAATAGAACTTACAGAATTAAGTACAATCTTTAATAATAAAAGTGTAGTGGACAGGCTTAATAGCAGATTAGACCAGCTGGAGGAAGAATCAGTGAGCTGAAAGATATGTGAAATTAAATTGTCCAGAATGTGACCCACAGCAACAAGGAAATGGAAAATGCAGGAAAGAAGCTGAGACATGGAGAACAGTGAGAACTGGAATATGATCAGAACCTAAGTGAAGCTCTAAGAGAGGAGAGACAAGACAGCGGAGGCGATTTTCAAAGAGAACTGATGAGACGCACCAATCCACAGCTTAAGAAGCCCAAAGAATCTCAACCATGATAAAAGCACATACCTAAATACACCTTAGTGAGGATGCCTACCTCCAAGACAAACAAGCTCTTAAAAGTAGCCAAAGGAAAAAAGAGTGATTACTGTCAAAGAAGCACCTGTTAGACCAACAGGCAATTTCTCAAAAGCAACAATGGAAGCCAGAATACAGTGGAGTGATCATCACCAATGATCCAAGAGAAAATCCCTACAACCTGAAATTCTATACCCAGTGAAAATTTCCTTCAAGATTGATGGCAAAATAAATACACATATTGGCCGGGCACAGTGGCCCACGCCTGTAATCCCAGCACTTTGGGAGGCCGAGGTGGGCAGATCACTTGAGATCAGGAGTTCAAGACCAGCCTGACCAACATAATGAAACCCCATCTCCACCAAAAATACAAAAATTAGCTGGGCATGGTGGCGCACACCAGTAGTCCAAGCTACTCAGGAGCCTGAGACAGGAGAATCGCTTGAACTCAAGAGGCAGAGGTTGCAGTGAGCCAAGATCATGCCACTGCACTCTGGCCTGGGTGACAGTGCGACTCCATCTCAAAATACATACATACATACATACATACATACATACATGCATACATACATACACATTCAGACAAACCAAGAACAATTTTCCAACAAATCTTCATCGAAGGCAGCCTTGTCCAACCTGCAGCCCACAGGCTGCATGTGACCCAGGATAGCTTTGAATGTGACCCAACACAAATCTGTAAACTTTCTTAAAACATTTCTTGTGGGTTTTTTTTCTTTTAGCTCAGCTATCGTTAGTGTTAGTGTATTTTACGTGTGGCCCAATTCTTTTTCCTTTAATGTGGCCCGGGAAAGCCAAAAAGATTGGACACCCCTGATCTAAGGTAATCTGAAAGGACAAAGTGGTAAAAATGTGAGTAAATTTAATGAAACTTTCAGAGTATAAAATAATGGTGCCTCTTGAGGTTTAAAAAAAGTTGAGACGAAGGCAAATGGAAGAAAAGATAGGAGGGCAAAGATATTGATTTACTTGTACTGAAGTGAAGAACATGTAGTTTCTACTATAGCCTTTAAAATATACATATACACAAAAGAAGGTAAGAAAAGAAAAAATAAGACCCAATCACATGAATGAAACATTTTCATGGAGGATGGGCAACGTGGTGAGACCCTGTCTCTACAAAAAATAAAAAAATTAGCTGGGCATGGTGGTGCACGCCTGTGGTCCCAACTACTTGGGATGCTGAGGCGGGAGGACTGCTTGAGCCCGGGAGGTGGAAGGTGCAGTAAGCCGTGATCAGGTCACTGCATTCCATCCCGGGTGACAGAGTGAGACCCTGTCTCATAAATAAATAAATACATACATAAATAAATTTTACATGACACTCCTGTATTATAACTTCTGAATATGGACATTACATTTTATGACCCCATTAATTGTGTAAACAGAAAAGTTGTTTCTCAAAGTGATCTACCCTCAGATTCCCAGTTGACCATGCAGGCCCAAGCAGACTTGCTTACTGGAGTTAATGACAACCAGCTGCTGGCACATGGGTCAGAGAGAAGAACTGAACACTTCATCTGTGTGAACAGTGTGTGACACTCCGCTTACAAGAGACCCCAAATCACTCATATCTTAGTCTGCATCACTTTTAGTTTGGACATTTGGCATCTTCTTGTGGCCCCCTGAAAACTAAATTAGAATGACAAGAGAGATCTACTCTCAGAAAGCAAAGAGACTTTTCCAAACCTTGTCTAGGGTAGGCTTTGTATAGGAAAAGAATAAAAAATGACTTCCAGAAACAGGAGGGTCATAATCAACCAAAACTCTAAATCCAGAATCAGTAAGACACTGATACATTTAACTTAAATAATAAGAAACATATCTTTATGGTAAAATACTTCACAGGCAAAGTCAAAATGCAAACAACAAACTAAGAGAAAATATTTGCCATTTATGTAACAAAACAAGGGCCAACCTCCCTAATAGATAAAAGGCTCTTGATATTTAAGAAAAATATCAGAAAGTTGATAGAAAAATGGATAAAAAGACCAACAGTCCACAGAAAAAGAAGCAAAAATGGCACTTACATGTTAGAAATAATATTCAACCTCACTCCTAAGAGAGAGCAAACTGAAGTCCACTGACCCATCTTTTACCCCTGAGAAATGCAAAAGCCCAAGAGCCTGACAACTCACTCTGTGGCATCTCATGCGTCCTAGTGGGTGTGCATAATGATTCAAGCCCATGGAAAAGAACTTGGTTTACTTCCTAGGACTCTGACCTAACAGTCTACCTCCAAAATTTGTTTTTTTTAATTAAAAAAAAAAAGAGTCGGGGTCTCGCTATGTTGCCCAGGTTGGTCTCAACCTCCTGGGTTCAAGCGATCTTTCCATCTTGGCCTCCCAAAGCGCTGGGATTATAGGTGTGCACCACTGCACCTGGCCATACCTCCAAAATTTGAAACAGCACATACATCAAATGGTTCATCACAGCATTATACTTTGTAATAGCAAAAGACTGAAAACAACACAAACATCCATGAAAAGGGGACATATTAAGTAAACTATGGTACATACATATTACAGAGAACCAGGAAAGAAGAAACAGATTGAGGAAGTTAATGAATTGAAACAAAGTGATTATCAGGATCTATTTTTAAGTGAAAACAAAAAAGGGTATAGAACAGTATAGATAGCATGTTCCCTTTTGTGCAAGAAGAAAATACTTTTACGTGTATGTATGCAAATGCTTATTTTTGCAAAGAGAAACATAAAAAGGAGAAACCAGAAACTAATGTTACCCACAGTGGGAACAGGGTAGAGATAACAGGGAGGAAGTTACAGACTACAGAGGATACCATTTTATATAGGTTTGACTTTCAATCACGTGAAGGTTATACACATAGTCAAAAACAATAATAATAATTATTATTATTTTTGAGACGGGTCTCACTCTGTCACCCAGGCTGGAGTGCAGTGGCGTGATCTTGGCTCACTACAGCCTCGACCTCCCCGGGCTCAGGTGTCTCTCCCACCTCAGCCTCCTGAGTAGCTGGGACTACAGGCACACAGGCTGGTCTCGAACTCCTGGGCTCAAGCAATCTACCCGACTCGGCCTGTCGAACTGTTGGGATTATAGGTGTGAGTCACTGCACCCAGTGCAAAAATAAATTTTAATTTAAAAAGGAAAAAGTAAGGCACATTCCCAGGAAATTACTTTGCTAGGTCTGACTCACAAGGCAGTTTCGTGGACTGATAATACCTTTCTCCTCTATCTTGTACCAAACTCATTTAAAAAGGACCTTTGCATGCTTCACAAAACAAAAGAACCAAAAGAGACATTGTTGGTTCTCCATAAAATAGACACAAGCCAGACCTCTGAGGCAAACAGAAGGTGCAGCCAGCTACCAGTAACACTGCCTAAAGTCCCAGCACTGGCTCTGGCAAGCCCAAACTGTATGGGCACTGTGGTCCCTCTCCACCATGCAGGCCACCTTCCCCCAATATGTGGCTGCGTGGTTTGGAGAACACTGACCCCTTCCTCTCAGTTCCAATCCCATCCCACCTCCCCCAGCCTAAAATAACACCAGTGGTTGAGATAGGGTCTGATCAGTGCAAAGCACAAGAATTTCCCCTCATCTGCTATAGGAGGTTTCTCTCCTCCCTTCTAGGGGCTCACAGGCCACAGGCTAACCTGGTGGCTCCTGGCAGCCATCTTGGGAATGAAAGAAACTCACCCCGACGAAGCTCACCCATTAGTGACTGCAATATCTGTTTTTAGAGTTTTGGTATTCCATGATATTCAAATACTAAAATACATGAGTTTTTATTGGTGTAATTCCATCATTATTTCATTATTTCAACATTTAAAAAATTCAAGTCTATGACTCAATGATTCCACAGAAAAGACAAACGGAGGACGGGTTGGCTTCAAGTCTAGACTCGCCTTCAGAGTCTGTCTTTTCCAGGGAATCATCGCGGATCACAACAGGCAGCCTTCTAATTACGCATCACGAAGCTTCTACCCACAGGGTAATTCCCACTCTGGTCCAACTAGTAGAAGACAAACGATAACAGAGTGCGGGAGCACTTCGCTGTACAAGCCAATGGGTGCCCGGGTGCTGTCTGAGGCAGGTTTTCTGTCACCGCTGCAGAGCACACCCCAGCTGATTACATCCTAAGTACCAAGCCCCCCACTGCAACCTACCAGGTTTGCATAGTCGTCACATCCTGGGGAGACATGTATTTGGGTCTGCGGCAAACCTTTTTAGTTGTGCCATAGACCAGGTTTTTCTGAACGAAGGCTGAAAAAAAACATAACCAGTGAAAAAATATACATATACATATACATACACACAGGATGGCAATGTTTTATGAACACAAATTAGACAGATTTGAAAGCTTATCCAAATGTGTAAAGCCCAGAATCAGTCTGTAAAAAATAGGGCCATTTTACACATTTCAAATATTCATAAAGAAAATAGGTACCCTTAGGAGACTGGGTTTAATGAATAGAGGAATGATTAGTAATTGACATATCAATTATACATGAGTGCTTTTAAATTGTTCCTTCCAACCTTGTTTAAACCATTATTTTGCTTGGCAATTTTTCCCAGCTTGGATATAAAAAAGCCTCACCCCAGCCTGAGATCAAACTACCACGTCTTGAGTTAGTGGGATTCAGAGTTAATGTAAGTTTTATAACTTTGTTTTAGTTAAACTATGGCAGTATTCATCAACCTTTCTAAACCAACAATATCTTTAATAAACAAATTTCTTGCTTCCCCACCCTCAAGAACCCCATGCTCATCCTGAGGATTTGGGGTTGGGGGAACTGGCCCCTCAAGTTGAAAAATGACAAATACCTAGAAGTGTTTGTTATGTCCTTGCCTGCCAGGAAAACCCTCTCAAGTTTTACTTTTTTTTTTTTTTTTAAGAGATGGGGTCTTGTGCTTTGTTGCTCAAGTGGACCTTGAACTCACCGGCTCAAGTAATCCTCCCACCTCAGCCTCCCCAGTAGCTGGGACTACAGGAGTGTGACACCATGCCCAGCTAATTTTATTTCCATTTACAAAACATTTTAATATTAAAAATTATAGATGTCCAGAATTAGCCTTATTGCACTTGAGCATAAACTGGATGGTTATCCAAGTGTGTGTCTCTTAGGTTGCAGCCGAGATGGTTACCATTCCTGGAGGTCCATCCACATTCTCATTCAGAGCCCATGATCCAGATGCAGCAACCATGACCCCTTCTGTTACCCACTACTCAGCTGCCCATCAAGACCATTCTCACTGGCATATTTAAATGGGTGTTACTGGCCTACTGGCCATCTGTGATGAATCTTAAATGGCTTTCACTGGTGAAATTAAAAGTGAGCCAAGATACGTGGACTGGCTAAATGTGTGTCAGACACATTCCCTACCCTTCTATGGACACAGTAAAGTGAGGTCTTTTCCCTAATTTACCCTTCCAGAGGATACCCTAGGCTACGGCCTGTCTTTGGGGGATTCTGCCCCGTCTGACACCACCTAACAGGATGCTAGAATTCTGCTTCTGGAATCCTGTCATTTGCCTTGAGTGAATCATTTATGACAGGAGTCCCTAAAAGGGCAGAACCGAATCATCCCTAAACCTTCAGAACAACTCATTTGGGCTATTTTGTGTGTGTTTTAAATGTACTTGCTTCCTAATAAATAGCTAATAAATATGTGTGGCAGTTTGCTTTGAGACTTGCTTTATACTTAGTAGTGAAGTTGTGGGGGAAGAAGCCAATTCATCTCAAGCTTCTTTTGTGGATACTGGTATCTACCAAAAGAAGGAGGAGGAAGAGGAAGAGGAAGAGGAAGAGGAGGAGGGGGAAGAGGAAGAGGAGGAGGAGGAAGAGGATGAGGAGGAGGACGAGGAAGAGGACGAGGAGGAGGGAGGAAGAGGAGGAAGAGGAGGAGGAGGAGGAGGAGGAGGAGGAGGAGGAGGAGGAGGAGGAGGAGAAGTAGGAGAAGGAGGAGGAGGAGGAGAAGGAGGAGGAGGAGGAGGAGAAGTAGGAGAAGGAGGAGGAGGAGGAGAAGGAGGAAAAGAAGAATTGTGCCCACTCAAATGGGCTTCGGTCAGTCTGCAGGAATCATAAACTGCACGTGTGTGCTCTTCCCCATCCCTATCATGAGGTTCTGTTATGTCCCCAGGGTGTGGCCTAGGTTGGGAATGATCAAGGTAGTATCTGACATTTCTGATATATCTGTTTTGATATTTTCCAGATATTTAAAAGAAATATTCCAGATCGCTGTCAGCAGCAGTCAGATGCATGCTTGCCACACAGTCCTGACCTCCAGGGCAGTCCTGATTTGATTAACGTCTTATGCTCTCACTGTCCCCTCTCATGCACTGGTGTGTGTCAGGCTGTGGAAAGCAAACCAGACCACACGTGGCTGGCACTCTCCAGCAGAGGCAGTTCGCACTCTAGAGGAGAAAAACTTCACTGTAAGGGCATGTCAAGGGGGTAGTGATCTACCCTAAGCAAAACCACAAGTGCCACAAAACCACAAGCAAAACCAAGGCCAGAAACAGACAGCCAAAGTGGTTTTAGGATAATTTACCAGACACTTCACTATACTCCACATAGAATAAAGGTCTGCAAAAATAAAGAAAACCATAAACTGTGTTTAAAGGAAGGCCCACTTACTCCCTTATAAAATGCTGAACATTCAGAAGGACTCAAGAGTTTAAAATGTGAAATACAGGAAAACGGAACTGAATAAAGCTAGACCGATACACTCATGTGGAAATGGCTTAAGAGAAACTACACAAAATTAAAACTAAAAAAAAAAAAAATTCTCACAAATCAGCCACTTGGAGGAACTGGCCAAAGGGTCGCCTATTTCTCTCTGTAATGCAACTAGGATGAAACATTTCAGCCCCAGCCTCAGGTCACCATGAGTGCATGAAAATCTGCTTCTCAGGGACTTTTAATTGCTCTGTGTCCTACCATCCGTTAAACCCATCAACTCCAAAGTCGCCTACAGAAAAGATGGCAGCAGGCCGGGCGCGGTGGCTCATGCCTGAAATTCCAGCACATTGGGAGGCCAAGGTGGGTAGATCACTTGAGGACAGGAATTCAAGACCAGTCTGGCCAACATGATGAAACCCCGTCTCTACTAAAAATACAAAAAATTAGCCAGGTGTGACGGCTCATGACTGTAATTCCAGCTACGTGGGAGGCTGAAGCACAAGAATCACTTGAACCCGGGACACGGAGGTTGCAGTGAGCCAAGATCACGCCATTGCACTCCAGCCTGGGTGACAGAGCAAGACTCCGTCTCAAAAAAAAGATGACAGCAGCACTGCTGCAGCAGGGAGTGAAAGGCAGACACTGCACGACAGAGCTGCTCGGACACCTGTCAGGGACTCAGGTTAGTCCTCGGACACAGCAGAACAACCACACTATATGCATGCTGACTCTGCTTGTCCTCCACACTTGGGGCTCCTGCCCCTCCTGAGGTCGATTCTCCTCTCACCCTCGATGCAGCTCTTCCTCCACTGCACAGGGCCAGTGTCATCTGTCTCGAGGTCTACCTTGGACCTGGTACCTTGCTTTTCTTTCCTGTACCCACCCAGGCCCTCAGTGTGTGCACACGGCTCCTCCAGGGTTAAGGTGTAGGGACAGAGCCAACACAGGCAGGCTCTGCTGGGCGAGGGCAGGGCACAGGATACCTTTGAAATCTAACTCGTAGTTGTGCTTTCCGGCCTGGAACTTCAAGGTAGCTGCCTGGCCATCAGACCCCGGTGTGCAGTAGGCCAGGTAGGCCTTCTCCACGTCGCTACTGCTGACAGTGGTCACAGGGTGCGCCGTGCCCTGCGATGGAAAGCCAGACACTTTATGAAGGCAAGAGACTGCGTGATGAGGAAAGACGCTGGTGGCACCCACGCCACATTTCAGAGATGCTCCTGGTGGACAGTCCTGTGGTGGGGAAGATGGAGGCCAGGGAGCATGGTATGGCAGGAGACAGAGGCACAGAACGGAGGCAACATGACTCTCTCCTGAAGCTGCCCTAGCAAACACAATGCAGTAAATATGGGTCCTGCTGAGCAGGAAGACAGGGATGGGAGCAACGGAGAGGAGGGCACTCAGGTCACCTAGGACAGAGGACGCGGCAGCCACTCAAATGCCGGCAGAACAGCAACAGCGACTTCTCGAGTGCTGCTTGACTGGGCAGCCCAAGCCAGGCTGCTCTTACCTGTCTATTCATGTTGCAACCATCCTTTAATCAGAGCTCGGTCCTCTTCCTTGCGGTTTTCTTTTTCTGGTCCCTAGGAGCATTCATCTATTTTTAAATTATCCATTTCAATCCCTATCCTTCCACAATTACCTACAGGAAATCTCATAGCTTCGGCTGGAGTGAGTTTGAGTTCTGGCTCCCAAACCTGCTGGCTCTATAACTTTGGCAAGTTATCTTAACCTCCCTGAGCCTCCGTTATCTCAAGCTTGTAACATGAATAATAGTACTTAGGCCATATTCATCCCTTTATACAACAGGACTATATTGTCCTCACAGGGCTGGAGAAATCATTTAAATAAGGCATGTGGAACACTTAGTACAGTGCCCACAACAAAACATACTCAATAAATGTTACTATTATCATCACTGTTCTTATTAAATTTGACATTAAACTGACAACTAAAATTAAAGTTATTGAACCTATAACCAACTAACTCCCTCTGTCCCTGTCAATTTTCCTGCTCCTCGTACTGCTACCACCCTAGTTGTTCTGGGTCACAAGCTTTAGGTGTTACTAACAGAACAAAAGTGAGACAAGACAAGAGTCACCCATGCCTCTGCGCAACTGAGTCCAGCAATGGAGAAGGGGAAAAAAAGTACCCAGACATTTCAAAGCCTCAAGCACAAGGTCCCACACAGGTCTCACGGGTGCTCTAGACGCTGAGAGGGGTAACTAAGAATGACCAAGGAAGGGTGAGACCCAGCAAAGGTTTCTTGGAAGAAAAAGATGCCTGAGCCAAGGCCCAAGCCCGAGGGATGACATGAATTGGCCCCATGAGGACCATGAGGGGTGGGTGTAAGAGGTATAATGGTTTGTAAAGCAGCCTCCTAGTTTATGGTCTCATAGTGGCACCTAAGTTTCTCTCTCTGAAGTCTGTCCTCCTTCAAAACCAAGCCATTAGACTAGAGTCCGGGAGGAAGAGGATGTGGTATAAAAATCCCTTTCCGACAACAAGAGGAAAGGAAAAGAAAACAATCCCTCCCCTTTGGGCCTGAGGAAATGAAGCTCTGAGTCAGGGAAACAGAGAGGAGAAGCAGCAGTCAGATGCACGTGTCCTGCCCCGACCCCAGGCCTCCAGTCAAAATCCCTGCAGACGGGTGGTCACAGAGGGAGGGAAGATGCAAGTGGATGAGCAGAAAGCAAAAAGCAAAGAGTTTTTTTGCCCTCAGTGGGAGGTTTGGAAGGAGAAACCAACAATGGCAGCCATATTATGTGTTAAGCTGAGAAAGGTCTCGGTTTGGCACCTGGAGGCACCAGTGAGATGTGGAAGGAATGACAGATTCCCACATGTCCTGTGGCAGGACCAGCAGGTGTCTGATTTTGACATGAAATGTTGGAGTACTTCTTGAGCTCAGACAGAAAAAACTTAGCTTTTCTGGGAATCAAGAGAAAACTGTTTTGAAGTGGCAATTAGCAGAAAACTAAAAAAGAAACCTAAATGTGGGGTTACACCAGAAACATGTAGGAAAGGGAGGACAAGAAAAACCAGATCATCCTAGGCTGTCCAGCCTGAAGCCACCAAGCCTACACGTGTTTCTACACCCCCACTAGCACGTGGCATATCAATAACATCCACACGCGGTTCATCCCCAGACATTCTCAAACTGCTCACCATGAGTTTCTGCACTGCCACAAAGGAGGAGGAGCACAGGAGAGAAAGGGGCACGCTCCAGGTGTTGGCTGGAGGAGAACGGCCCCAACAACCAGAGCTGTGATGAGACACCACCGGGGAACCCCACTTTTGCATGGGTTGCCCAGAGCCCTGTGTCATCTCATTCAGCAACCAGCGGTCTCCAAGAAGCCGGACAGATCCCCAAACAAAATGAACGTGACGGTCACATCTGCTAAGTGTTGTTGCGCCTGCCATCTGTCCCTCCATCTCAAGGAAAGCCGGGATTCCCAGAGCATGATTGGGCGGTCATCCTGTCCCCCTCCTCCATGTCATGCCACAGCCTCTTCCCCTCACGCTCCTGACCAAACCCAGAGAGCTTATCTGGATGAGTCCCACAGGGCAGGTCAGAGAGCGTCCCAGGTCGCCCACGAAGGGAGGGAGACAGGTGGGAAAGGCAGGCAGGGCAGAGCAGCAAGCAAGGAGAGGCTGGTGCTGGCAAGAGGGGAGCAGGTAAGCAGAGGGGAAAGGAAGTAGTGCGAGGCAGCAAGGCCATCGCTGAGAGTGACCATCTCCAGCTGACCAACAGACACTGTCAGTAACACCCTCCTCCTTCCATCAGCCAATGTCTAGTTCCTGAGGACCGGCTATGCATCATTCCACATACAGGATACGATGGGGCAAAACAAAGACAAAAGTCCCTGCCCTCATGGAGCTTACATTAGAGCATCATCAGAGTTAAAGGGCATTCTGAGGGCAGTTAAGAATAAGAAACTAAAGCTTCAATACAGCCTCTTAAAACCCAGAAGAGTACAAAATACCTATCGATTTTCATTTTGGAGGGTGGGTTCTTTATCAATGGTGCCTTCCCTAAACTTGTACTTGAGACGGAATCTCGCTCTTTCGCCCAGGCTGGAGTACAGTGGTGTGATCTCTGCTCACTGCAACCTCTGCCTCCCGGGTTCAAGTGATTCTCATTCATACCTCAGTCTCCCGCGTAGCTGGGACCACAGGCATACGCCATCACACCTGGCCAATTTTTGTATTTTTAGTAGAGACGGGGTTTCACCATGTTGGCCAGGCTGGTCTTGAACTCCTGACCTCAAGTGATCTGCCTGCCTTGGCCTCCCAAAGTGCTGGGATTATAGGCATGAGCCACCATGCCCGGCCTAAACTTGTATTTCTGTAAGTGACCAGGGGACTCCCTTTAATCTGACCCATCCACAAACACCTGCGAATAATTGACAGCTGCTTTTTGTTATTTGGCTTGGATTCCAAACCTATACATGATATAAATCAATTTTCTTATATTTGCCTACCTTCTGTAAAGTTGCAGAAATGGCAGACAACCGGTTTGAAAAGCCTTTACCTCTATACCACAGCTACACAAACACACTTGCACATAGGCACCAGCTCTGGGGTTAAGTTACCTGTTCAACAAGAGAAACATCTTTCTATCCCATTTAATAAAACCAGTGAAGAAACTTGATCTCACTACAAATTTGTCATTCAGTTCTCATGAGCCAACAGATGGAAGCTCTTCAAAGATGAAAGCTCATACAAATAAATTCCAACTTATCTAGTTTTGCCATAATTCTCCCAAAGCAAGTGAGCCACACTGGCACCTGGGGATCCTCAGCTCTCTCAAGGATGCCCCTGGCAACAATATGGGGGCTCTTATTTGGCTCCTCTCTTACAGATCCTCAGGACAAAACATTCACCCTCTTTCCATCACACTTACCTGTCTTCCATATTCCTGCCAAGAACCAAACTCATCACTCCAGTACCAAATCCAGTCAGTGGTGAGGATGAAGTGTGGAGGTTTGGTGACAGAGGAGGCCGTGGAGAGGCGGCGAGCCTGGGTAGCACCGTAAGTCATGGCGTTAAAGTTCAGACAATCAGAGTGAAAGGTACTGGCTGACTCAGAGCACAGGATCCTACAGAAGAAAAACAGCAGCAGACTGAAAATCCCACCAGCCAAGCAGACACAGGTCCCTCAGCTTGAGAACATACAGCTGGGAGATGCGAATAGTAAATGTGGCATGCACATTTTAGAAAAAGTTTCCAGAGGTAGAGGAAACTGCTTTTTCAGATCAGTTTGGAGGTATAAAAATATCAAAATCAAGATAATGTGGGAGACTAGTTATGATGAAAACTCCTCTTAGTACAAAATGCCGAAGATGCTGGTGAAAACATTCTTTTTTAAAATGCACTGCTGAGCTGGCAAGAAAGGGAAGTCCTTAGAAGCCAAAAATAACAATAGTTAACATACACTGAGTGTTTACTGTGTGAGCCAGACCCTGCATTAAGCACTTTATATGTATTAGGCGATGACATTTTCACAACCCTATGAGGTTGAGACTATTATCTCCACTTCACAGATGGGAAAACAGAAGCTCAGGAAGGTGAAGAAACCTGTTCAAGGTCAAACAGCTAGTCAGCGGGCAAGCTGGGCTTTCAGGTGGGCTGCACAGCCTGCACCTGAGCCACCAGGACACGCTCCCTTTCTAAACGCAGTACTGCCTAAAGACCAAAGGAAGGTACGAAACTGGAGAGCGGAGAGGACGGCGAGAGTCAGCAGCTATGCCAGGGCAGTGTCGATGAGTAACGACAGAGAGCCTGGGCTTTGGCCGCAAAGGGGAAGCAGGAAACAAATGTAGGGTCTGAGTAAGGCAGGAGGCTGAATCTCAAAAGAGATACCTCTGGGTAAAACCAGGACCCTAAAAGATGACCCACCTTAGTAAAGGGGGACTGGAGAGGGGACTTGCCTTGCAAAGACATCTGGGAAGGAAACTTGCCTGTATTAATGTTGGTTCTGGATAAAGGAGGAAAAAATTCCTCTGAGAACTCATAAACCACTCAAGCCTCACAGAAGTTTTAGGCTGATTCACATTTTGGGAGAATTAGATGCAAAGAAGAACCAGGGTAGCAGTTCTCAGAGAAGCAAACACAAATCCCCTCTGGAGAAATTCACCTTCAACTCAGGCCTCAAAAGAATTTCCAGGCCGGGGGTGGTGGCTCATGCCTGTAATCCCAGCACTTTGAGAGGCCGAGGCAGGTGGATCACGAGGTCAGGAGATCGAGACCATCCTGGCTAAGACGGTGAAACCCCGTCTCTACTAAAAATACAAAAAATTAGCCGGGAGTGGTGACGGGCACCTGTAGTCCCAGCTACTCAGGAGGCTGAGGCAGGAGAATGGCATGAACCCAGGAGGCGGAGCTTGCAGTGAGCCGAGACCGCACCACTGCGCTCCAACCTGGGTGACAGAGTGAGACTCCATCTCAAAAAAAAAAAAAAAGAATTTCCAAAGAAATTTCCATCAAATCAAACATGAGCTCAAAATCGATCACAAAATGTGGAAACAAAGACACTATGAGCAAAAGTTAACAAAAACAAAATCAGACCACCTTGAACTACAAACATTAGTATTCTCAGATGCAGATATACGTGGTATGTTTTTTAAAAAGGAATTGAGCATCAAAAGTATGAGTAAGAATCAAGAGACTATAAAAACTGACTGGGTAAATTTAAGGAAAAAAAACAGAACTTTTACTATTCATTATTCTTTTCTTTCTCCTCCACTCCCTCCAAAACTTTTTTTCTTTTCCTTTTTTACTATTTTTTTTTTTATTTTTTAATTTTTGAGACAGAGTCTCACCCTGTCACCCAGGCTGGAGTGCAGTGGCATCATCTCAGCTCATCGTGATCTCCGCCTCCCGGATTCAAGCAATTCTCCTGTCTCACCCTCCCGAGGAGTAGCTGGGATTACAGGCATGCACCACCACGCCCAGCTAATTTTTGTATTTTTTTTGTGCAGACAGAGTTTCACCATGTTGGCCAGGCTGGTCTTGAACTCCTGGCCTCAAGCCATCCGCCCTCCTCAGCCTCCCAAAGTGCTGGGATTACACACGTGAGCCACTGCTCCGGCCTTAGAACTTTTAAACATAAGTAAATTAACTGAAATTTAAAAATCATACTTCGATGGGACACACCGCATCTCAGAAGAGGCTGAACTAATGAACTGAGAGCCTGAGAGGAAGAAGTGTGGCAGAGTTTAGAAAGAGAGTAAGAGAGAAGTTAGAAGACATAAAAGATAAAGTGAGAAGACTTCACCATATATCTAATGAGAATTCCAGAGAAGGAATACTTAAGGAGATCATGGCTGAGGAAATCAGAAAGCACAGCAAAATATGAGTAGCATAAATTTTTTTAAATCCACACGCAGATCTTAGTGAAACTGCACAGCACCAAAGAATGACAAGATATTAAAAGCAGCCAGAGAGAAAAAACAGACTATCTACTATGCTGGATTGAATTGTGTCCCCAAGAAGATATGTCGAAGGTCTAATCCCTGGTACCCATGAATGTGATCTTATTTGGAAATAGGGTCTTTGCAGATATAATCAAGTTAAGATGAGGTCATATTGGATTCCGGTGGGCCCTAACCCAAAACTGATGTCCTTTTAAGACGAGGGAAATTTGAACACAGACACATGGGGAAATGCCTGTGACAATGGAGGCTGAGATTGGAGTGATGCGTCTACAAGCCAAGGCATGCCAAGGATTTCTAAGCATCAGAATCCTGGAGGAGGCAAGAAAGGATCCTCCTGTAAAGCCTTCAGACAGAGCAAGGCCCTGCTAACACCTTCAGTTTGGACTTCTAGCCTCCAGAACTGAGAAAATCAATTTCTGTTGTTTGAAGCCATCAAGTTCATGGTAAGTTGTTACAGCAGCCCTAAGAAGTGAACTAATGCCACCTCGATTTAGGCTGATAGCTAACTTCTAAGCAGAAGCGATGGAATCCAGACAACAATGAAATAGTCTTTGAAGAGCTGAGGGAAAATACCCAGTAAAACTATCTTTCAAGAACGAGAAGGGAATAAAAACCCTTTCAGACTAACAAAATACACAATTACCTCCAGACTCTCACTAAAGCAACCTCCAACAGAGGAACTTAAAGAAGGAAAGTGATCAACAAGAAGTGTGAGCAAAGGAATGGTGAGTAAGAAACAAAATGATAATTGTGTAAGCTTAAACAAATACTGACTGCCAAAAACAATATGAATTTCTAACCTCTAGGATTAAAAATATTATAGCAGCAATACATACAGTGCATCTTTTTTTTTTTTTTTTTTTTAATAGAGACAAGATCTAGCTCTGTCACCCAGACTGGAGTGTAGGGACACAATCATAGCTCACTGCAGCCTCAAACTCCTGGGCTCAAATGGTGCTCCCTCTGCAGCTTCCTGAGTAGCTGGGACTACAGGCATGCGCCACCATGTTCAGCTAATTTTTTAAAAAATTTTTGTAGAGACAAGGTCTCTTTATGTTGCCCAGGCTAGCTGTGTATTCCTAGCCTCTAGCAATCCTCCCACTTCAGCCTCCCAAAGCACTGGGATAACAGGCATGAGCTGCTGCGCTCGACCCACATCTTATGTGCCTGGCACTGTTCTGAGTGTTTTATGCATATTAACTCATTTAATTCTCAAAATAACCTTATGACATAGAAACTATTATTTTGTCTACTTAACATACAGTAAAGCTGAGGTAAAATGAGATTAAGTAATCTGGCCAAATTTATATAATTAGTAAATAAGTTTGAATGAAACTAGTCAGAATTCAAGTGTCCAAGGTTCTTTCATTGTTTGACAGAATGACAAAGGGCACTGATTGGCTTAAGTTCAGCTAAAAGTCTGTTAAGATAAAGAGTCTGTTTAGATTTCCAGAGCAGCCACTGAAAAAATAAAAATTCAGTAATATAACATCCAAACTAGTAAAGGGAAAAAAACCAAATAAGGAAAAAAACCTACAAGAAGATCAAACAGAGAAAAGAAATATACAAAAAGTGGGTCACAGTGACAATTATAATGAGTGGCAGAAATAAATCCAGATCCACATTATTGGCCATTTGTGCTTCCTCTGCCGGGAAGTGTCTGACCTTGTAGTTTGCCCATTTGGAGAGTGAAGAATTTGAGTGAAAGAGGCCAGACACAACAGTACATACCACGCGGTTCTATTTATATGAGATTCAAGAACAGGCAAGACAGAGATCTATGGTGACAGAGGTCAGAACGGTGGTGAACGATGGGAGCAGGCACTGACTGGAAGGCGATGGGGTGAGGAAAATGATCCATATCTCAATCAGAATGCTGGCTACACAAGTGTATGTATTTGTCAAAACTCACTGAACTGTACGCTTAATATCTAGGGTCTTCGCTGTGTGTAAATTTTGCCTCAAAAAGAAAGACTGGGGTGGTATGTGAACCATTTAATCCTCCTAACAGGAGTAATTGGTTTCACATACTTTACCAATAGCAATTTGCACATAATTGTACTCTAAGTGCCAATTTATTTTATACACTCAAAAAGCAGGCTCAAATTCTCTTCTTGGCAACATATTTCAGCAAGTTCAATGAAAAATATGTTAAGTATTTGAAAAGAAGGCTATTCGGGAATTCCCTATTTACTCTGAATTGACTAAGGGAAAATACTAGGACATGCCTGGGAAATAAAAAGTTAAAGGTTAAACCATAAACAGCAGTTCAGCGGTATGGCTGTATAGGCCAAAGGCCAAAATTTCACAAATAGAAATGATCACCTCTCGCTTTTCTGTAATAATGAGTATAGATGTACACGATCAATCCCAGCACCAAACAATTGAGAACTTAATGCTTGGTCTTGGTACCATCTTCTCCTTTCCCCATTGCTCCTGTCTGAAAGGAGAGGGAGGTGGGAGAACAAAGCCACCAAACTGCCAGTATGAACGCTGACTTTCGATTCCAGCCCATCTT
This sequence comes from Pongo pygmaeus, assembly GCF_028885625.2. Lineage (NCBI taxonomy): Eukaryota > Metazoa > Chordata > Mammalia > Primates > Hominidae > Pongo > Pongo pygmaeus. The sequence goes on from NC_072379.2 coordinate 139,004,473, forward strand.
CTACCTCCAGACTAGGCTGCTCACAGTGTGTGTGTGTGTGTGTGTGTGTGTGTGTGTGTGTGTGTATGCCACACACAGAAGCCCAGGTGTGTGTGTGTGTGTGTGTGTGTATGCCACACACAGAAGCCCTGTGTGTGTGTGTGTGTGTGTGTGTGTGTGTGTGTATGCCACACACAGAAGCCCAGGTGTGTGTGTGTGTGTGTGTGTGTGTGTGTGTATGCCACACACAGAAGCCCAGGCACAAAGCAGAGACAAGGGACATATTTCCTACCTTTCTATCTTGGGATTGCAATATGCCTCTTCAATAAGTTCCATGTTGTCCAAATCCTTCCATTTGCCTCTATCCAAGAATTGCCATCGATACGGCAAATGGAAATGAACTCTATGACACTTGTCTGAAATAAAAACATAAAGGAGCAAGATAGCTTGGCAATACGCGGCATGCCCTAGCCTTGTGGTTGTCAACAGGTGTGGTGCTGCCTGCTGACCTGGGAATATTCTGAAATGTGTGGTGGAGTCTGTTTTTTCAGTGCAGGCATGCCTGAGCATTTAGATATGGAAACACTTTTTGTATTTTATTATATACATTGCTACGATTTAAATGTCTGTCCCTTCTAAAACTCTTGTTACAACTTAATCGCCAATGTGATAGTATTGAGCGGTAAGGCCTTTAAGAGGTGACTGGGTCATAGATGAATGGATTAATGGGTGTATGGGTTATCATGAGAGTGGAACTGGTGGCTTTGTGAGAGGAAGCGAGGCCTGAGCTAGCATGGTCAGCCCCCTTGCCATGTGATGCCCTGAAGCACCTCAGGACTCTGCAGTCCCTACCAGCAAGAAGGCCCTCATCAGATGCAGGCCCTTGACCCTGGACTTCTCAGCCTCCATAAAGGTAAGACATAAATTCCTTTTCTTTATAAATTATCCAGTTTCAGGTATTCTGTTATAAGCAACAAAATGGACTAAGACATACATCTTCCTTATGTCTCACTTTTTAACAGGACCTTTTTTTTTTTTGAGACAGGGTCTCACTGTCACCCAGGCTGGGGTGTAGTGGCACGATCATGGCTCACTGCAACCTCAACCTCCCAGGCTCAGGTGATCCTCCCATCTCAGCCTCCTCAGTAGCTGGGATTACAGGTGTGCACCACCACACAGCTAATTTTTTTATTTTTTGTAGAGACAAGGTTTCACCATGTTGGCCAGGCTAGTCTCGAACTTCTGGCCTCAAGTGATCTACCCATCTTGGCCTCCCAAAGTGCTGAGATTACAAGTGTGAGCCACCACACCTGGCAATTTTTTAGAAGTATGTATGTTGATGGTTTATATCATCTATGAACTTTATTTAATGAGAGTAAGCAACTGATCATGAGAAGGTCAAAGGTCTCATCACTGCAGGAGGCAGTCTGACTCCTCAATATCACTCTCCATGTGGCAGGTGCATGGGCAGAGATCACATTAAAGATGGAGCCAGATTCATCTCTACCGGAAATCCAACCCAACCCAACAAGTCCAACTGAAGGCAGGTCAGCAGCATGGTTACAGGCTCCTTGGATCTCTTCCGGCTAACAACATGCTCACTCCTTCCCTGACACACTCCCACCAAAATCCACACAATGGCCCAGACCTATGGGTTCCGGTGAGCTGCTCCCCTCACCAACCCCATGTTCCTCCTGGGCAGCCAGATCCTCACTTCTCTCATCACTCCAAGCACACGCTGCCTGTCTTTGCTGGTGCCTGCCACCACCGGGAACGCCACCCACACCCTCTCCCTACCTGTCAACAGCCTATGTGAGGTTCTGCTATATCCACACTGAGAAGCATCAGGAGAGGACAGGGAGAAAGGAGAGAAAAAGAATGAGAAGCTCTTTGCACTTTGACATGCAGCTAGCTACCTCCGAGATATTTGCTCTAAGGCAGGAAGATAGAGAACAAGGTGCAGAATGCCTCTATTTGCGTAAAAAATAGAAAAAAAAGTAAGTTTAGAGATATTCTAACTAAACACACACATATGCATATATTATTTCTTGCAGAGGGAACCTGGTAGCTGGAGACAAAGTTACGAGCAAAGACTTCTGTCATTTTGGAATGTTTTGAACTTTGAACCAGAAGAAGATATAATATATTCCAAAAATTACACATCTAATTAAGTGAAAAAGGTAGAAAGCCATGCTAGCATGCCTGTGTAAGAAGGAAACTGAACAGACACATACCCTTGTACATGTATACAGTCTCGATGAGAGGATATTCAAGGAATGGATAATTATGGCTGTTTCTTGGAGGGGACTTGAGTTCTGGAGAAAACTGGTGTGAGGGGGACTTATCTTATTTCTTACTGAGTGTCCTTTGTACATTTTTAATTCGTATTTCAAAATAATAATGAAACTAGCTAATTTGATACTTGAAAAAAATTAAAATTTTCTAAAATCGTGTGCATTCTTTCAGGCACATCTCAACGCCACTTCTTTCCCAGGCTCTGCAAAAGCACCATGGTGGGGGAAGTCCCACGGAGGAGGGTGGGAGGGTGCCTCAGATTGTGTGACCAGGTATGGGGCCGAGCAGACAGGGCAGAAGAGAGTGCCAGGCCAAGAGGACTGAGGGAACAAGGCGGGGACACCCAAGCAAGGAAACTCCTCTAAGTTCAACAAGGCTGAAAACAGCCACACCAGGGACTGAAGATCTCCTAACTTGTCCAGTTTGAACATGGACAGCTCACTAGGTCAGGAACCTCTTGAACTCTCTCAAGCAGGTGTGTACACAACAGATAATTAAAGGGCTGGGCCAGGAAAGACAAATAGCTATGGTCCAAGGTCACAACCAACCAGTTCCTGTTCCCTCCCTGAAACGCATTTGAGGAAATGATCAGGGATGAGAGCAGAAGACCACCCCAGGGCATCCCAGTATTCAAATGCTATACCTACAAACCCCAGGCACGGGTGTACTATGGACAGCCTGAGACAGGCTCTTCCTGCAAGCAGGCACATCCTGGGGAAGGTGCACTCCTTAGGGCCCTCCAGGCTGATGCTTCCTCAGGAAGGACATGGGGGCCAGGGGAAGGCACTATAATCAAACAGCAGGCCTGAGGCTTCCGTTCTGAATCAAAGCTAAGCTATAGACCACACTGTTCACAGCTGGAAGGTGCCCAGGACAGGAGGTACCACGTAAGCCACTGCAGCCACAGCAGCTGGTGAGAGCCTAGTCCCAGCATAGCGGTAGAGACATAAGGTCCTTTCCCTTGTCCTGGTCTTCCTGTCCCCTTTCTCAACTTCTTTTCCCTCCTTCTAATGTTCCCTACCTCACTTTGGCATTCCAGGGGCTTTCTAGGAGGTGAGTCACAGAAATCAAATCAATTTGGCAGACAAAACACCATATCGACCCCAGCCCTTCCTCCCTATAGTCCTTGAAATAACAGGCCAGAGAGAATAAATCCAAAAGCACTGGAAAACAATAAAAAATACCATCAAAGACCAGAATTATTCAAGAATTGCTAAAACTATGGAGCAATGAGAATCAAATAGATATAAAAAGAAGACAGAAAAATGCAGACAAAATGTGCAGAACATACCACAGAAGTAGAAAAGATCTGGGGTCATCACAGATTCACAGTCAGATGAAGCCAGGAGCAAAAAAGATACCCAGGCCAATCCCAATGAGAACAATGGGAGCCCCTGGCAGAGGCACTCCCTTCCCCTAACTTGCTTGTGTGAAGGAAGCTTGCTGTGCACTTCCTAGTTAAACTAAGTGTGAATATAAGGGTTAGAGCGAGAGAAAAGCAAATGAGACGGCCACCAAAGCCCCCGTCCCAGTCCTAGGCTACATGCCAGCCTCCCACCTCACCAAGCAGGACCTTCTGCCTCTTCCCCACCATCACTAGAATGAGGGCCTGGAATCCAAATCAGCCCCATGGAAATCAACCAACAGGTATACGGGATTCTCAAGCACCAACGTGACAGACAACCAAGAATCACTCAACACATGAAGGAAAACAATTCGAAGAGAGACAGCAACTCACACAGAAGCAGCGATACCTAAGGAGAGAATGATCAGAGTTAAGAGAACAAGTGTTCACAGCTAGACTTCAACCTAAAAGCCTAGCCCCTGAAACTTCTAGGAAAAAACCATAAGAGAAAACATTTTGTAGGCTTAGAATAGGCAAATATTTTTAGGATACAAAAAACACAAACCACAAAAGAAAAAAAATATTATCTGGACATCACTATTAAAATACCTGTACGCTATAAAGGAAATAAACATGAAAGACTGGAAGGATATATCTTCAGTATAAATCACATACAAAACACAACTCAATAAGAGATCAAATAACCCAATAAAAAATGGGTATAACTGTCACAAAAGACCAATACTGTATGATTCCATTTATATGAAATATTCAAGCAAATCTATAGAGATGGAACCTTCATCTGTAGTCATCAGGAGCTGGGGGGAGGGAAGAATGGTGGCTGACTGCTAATGAAGACGGGGTTACTTTGGGGGTGTTGAAAATGTTTTCATATTGCCTATGATGATGGCTGCCCAATTCTGTGTTAATATTACATATATAAGTGGACTTCAAAAAGTTCATGGAAAACGGAATTAAAAGATAAAAAATATAAACTTTACTTCTCAATATAAGCTCCATCAAGTTCAGGACACTTTTGTAAAAGACGATACCAGCCATTTAGTCCACCCATAAAGAACCAAGGGTCCTAGGAATTTAACCATGTCAATCCAGTCTTTTTTCTACATTATTAACTGAAGAAAAATGGGTGCCCTTTAAAGATTTTTTTTCTTTTTTTTTTTAAGACAGAGTTTCACTCTGTTGCCCAGGCTGGAGTGCAGTGGCACGGTCTCGGCTCACTGCAACCTCCACCTCCCGGGTTCAAGTGACTTTCCTGCCTCATCCGCCCAAGTAGCTGAGATTACAGGTATGTGCCACCACACCCGGCTAATTTTTGTATTTTTAGTAAAGACAGGGTTTCACCATGTTGGCCAGGCGGGTCTCAAACTCCTGACCTCAAGTGATCCACCTGCCTCGGCCTCTCAAAGTGCTGAGATTACAGGCATGAGCCACCATGACTGGCCTAAAGATTTTTAAGATTAGAAAACAAAAAGAAGTCAGAAAGAGCCAAATCAGGACTGTAAGGTGGATGCGTACAGATTTCCCATTGAAACTCTTGCAAAATTGCCCTTGATTGATGAGGAATGAGCAGCAGCCTTGTGGTGGTGGAGAAGGACCCTCTGGTGAAGCTTTCTGGGCATTTTTCTGCTAAAGTTTTGGCTTTCTCAAAACACTCTCATAATAAGCAGATGTTATTGCTCTTTGGCCCTCTAGAAAGTCAACAAGCAAAATGTCTTAAGCATCTCAAAAAACTGTTGCTGTGACTTCTGCTCCTGATCACTTCTGCTGTGACTGGGCCACTTCCCCCTTTTAGGAGCCATTGCTTTGTCTTCAGGATCCTACTGGTAAAGCCATGTTCCATCTCCTGTTACAACTCTTCAGAGAAATGCTTCAGGATCTTGATACCACTTGTTTAAAATTTCCATTCAAAGTTCTGCTCTTGTCTGCAGCTGATCCCGGCAGAATGGTTTTGGCACCCAAGAGTGGAAAGTTTCCTCAAATTTAATTTTTAATTTTTCTGGCAGACTGTATAAACTGAACTAATCAAGATGTCTGGTGTCAGTTACTGTTTGTGCTGTTAATCACTTCAATTAAGGAACAAACAACATTAATTTTTTTCTCACAAATTGATGAGCATAGCTCCATCTTTAACATTCTCTCATCCCTTCTTAAAATGACTTACTCATTTATAAACTGCTTTCTTTGGGACATTGTCCTCATAAACTTTTTTGTGAAGCATCAATGATTTTGTCATTCTACCACCCAAGAGTCACCATTAATTTGATATTTGTTCTTGCTTCAACTGCAGCAAAATTCATGTTGCTTTGATAGGGGCTCTTTCCAAATTGATGTCTTATCCTTCCTAGTGCCTCAAACTAGATCCTGTTCAGATATGTTATTACAAGTTAGTATGAATTTATTTTGGAGCAAAACTTTTGAACTCCATGCATAATTTTTTCATAATATGCATTTTCCACGAACTTTCTGAAGACCCCTTGTGTGTGTGTGTGTGTGTGTGTGTGTGTGTGTGTGTGTGTGTAAAGCTGTTATATAAAAAATAGGCAAAAGATTTGAGTAGACACTTCACAGAAAATATACAAATGCCCCAAAAGTACATGTAAATAAAAGTTAAACATCATTAATCATCAGGGAAATGCAAATTAAAACCACAAGACATCATCACTCACTGATTAGAATGGCTAAAATTTAAAAGAAAATGCCAAGTATTAGCAAGAATATACAATAACTGAAACTCTCACACGTTGCTGGTGGGAACATAAAATATTATTATCTATTTTGGAAGACAGTTTGGCAGTTTCTTACAAAGTCAATCACATGACATAACCCAGTAACTATGTCTAAGTCTTTTACCCAAGAGAAATGGAAACATATATCCACATGAAAACTTATACATAAATATTTATAGAAGTTGTATTTGTAAAAGCCAAAAACTGACAACAACCCAAATGTTCATCAACATATGAACGGAACAAATTGCAGTCAATCATGCAATGGAATACTACTGTGCAATGAAAAGAAACAAATGATCGATATGCCAGCATGACTGAATCTCAAAACCACGCTGATGAGAGAAGCTAGGCACAAGATAATACACTGTATGATTCCATTTATGTGAAATTCTAGAAAAGGCAAATCTAATCCATAGTGACAAAAAGTAGATCAGGGGTTTCCTGGGGGTCACAAACTATGGGGTGAGGATTAATTACAAAGGAGCATAAAACAATGTTTTTGGAGGGGGTTCCATATCTTGATGGTAGAGATGGTTACATGAGCATATATACTTATCAAAACTCAGTATACGTTTAAAATGGTACACTTTATCTTGTGTAAACTATAGCTCAGTAATATTGCTTTCAGAATACACATATATATGTGTATATATATAGCTCATATTCTTTGACCTATCATTCCATTCTCCAGAATCTATCTATGGAAATACATATATATACTTGAATGCTCAATGGAACAACATTATAATCAACTACTACACACTTGTTTTTAAAATGAGGTGGACTTTCACCTACTGACATGGAAAAAAAATCTCCAAGATACAATGTTAAGATGCAGGTTGAATAATAACATTATCACATGCTCCTATCTGTTTAAAAATATATAAAACAAATATCACAACCACATGGGAAGTGTTTACCTTTGGGCAAAGACGATGGAGGACTTCATGCTTCACTCTGTATTACTGAACTGTTTTACAGAGTGAAAGTATTCATTAATTGCTTGGGTAATTTTTAAAAACTGAAAATGAAACAAGAAGTTTGGTGGTTGTCAAGGGGAGTCACCAAATTTGAGAACAAACCTTTCTTCAGTCAAAGCCCAGGACAGCATTTAAGAAAACAAAGGTTTAGTGAAAATACACACACACATGCACACCAGAATTGCTGCTTCTGAAAAAACAGAGATCACTGGATTGTTCACTGGATCAATACAGAAGAAACCCCCAATTTAAACAACTACTCATCCTCCAAGAGCTAACACAAGTGTTTCCTTCACAGTGAGGTCCCTTCCAGTTTCTAAGGGAGCTCTCAGCCTATCATCACCCTTATCTTTGTTCCCACCAGGCTGAGGAGTTCCCTGTCCTGTGCAGGTCTGTGACCTCATGCTAAGCTGACCAAGGCTCAATACTTGACACTCATTTGGTGCATGAACCAGTTATGTTTCCAAAAATGATCCACATTTAATTTCTGAAAACTCAAAGAATTGCTACCATCTTCAACTCCCCAACAAAATACCTTCAGAATTGGTTTGGCCAAAGTGCCAAGCCCTGATCCTCTCCGGATGGGGTAGAGGTTTGGTAGGGGGTGACTTCAGAGCACAGCTCTGGGAATGACAAGCAGTTACCCCTCCCACAAGTGGGATGAAGGAGCCTCCTCCAACTTACCTTGAAAGCTACAACTTTTCCGGATATGGTACAAACAGATCTGATCACTCTCCTCCTGGCTAAGAGTGTTTGGGGACACAGAACCTGAACTGTCTTTTCTTTCTGCAAAGAAACACCACAAAGATATGTCAACTTCTGATATGAGGTACAAAAGAGAGTTAAAGAGGATTCATTCAGTTCTCTGCACAAAAGTGGGCAAGGCAAGCTCACAAAGCCCTATCGTGTTTGGGGTGAAAGTGCTCCTACACAGGTGGATCCTCTACTTTTTAGTGACAGGTTGGCAGCCTGACGCCACACGGCTGCTTGCCAGATCCAGGACTCTGTGAAGGGACTCCTTTCTCAACTCTCGCTGTCCACCCAATTCACTAGGAGACCCATTTAAAAACACAAGTGCCTGATTCTGCCCTAGACTGACTTCACTTCAGACTGACTGAATCAGAACCTCCAGGGGTGGGGCTTGGGACACTTTTGTAATAAGGGGAGAACCACTGTCTTACATGTTGAGGCATCTTACAATTCCCTCTATGCCTAAGGGTTGTGATAGGCAAACCTATCCCTGAGGGCAAACAGAGGGCTACTTTTTATAAACTAGATTTGAAGCTATATAGCAAACATTCATTAATGAACTATCAGAATTGGGTACTAATACCAAGACCCCTGAGGGCAAACAGAGGGCTACTTTTTATAAACTAGATTTGAAGCTATATAGCAAACATTCATTAATGAACTATCAGAATTGGGTACTAATACCAAGACAAGAGTAATAAATAGAAAGTCCACATTTCAAAATGAAGCCCCTTTAATTAATTTTAGGTTAATTATCAGGATCTTAATATAAAAAGGGCACATAAATCCTTTCTATTTTACCTTTACTAGCACCATGCCAATGAGTCTTTACCTATGATATTTACCCTCACCCAGCTACCCCCAAATGAGCATATAAAATTAATTTGCAATCCCTATTTAGTGTCACCTGTCGTTTTGTTATTCATCTTCCCTTTTCTTTTTATAAGCCCCTGAGATACTTCACTCGAAATCTAGGCCTATGGGACCCCGAAGGTCATCTCCCTCTCTCCCCACCATGGTGACTGCTCTTGCAGCTGACATCACTGGCAGTAGATCCCTCCTCCCTTTCTGACAAGGCTGTAATCCAACTGTATTCAAGGCTGTAAGATACTCTTAAAGATCTATTTAATACAAAACCTGTCTACTTCTAGGATTCCTACAACTGAAAGAAATTAACAAAACATAATTGAAGACAATGTAAAGAAAAAACAAATACAAAAGACAACTTTTAAGTATAAAAGTCAGGTACAATTAGAGTGGTGCATTTGTTTGCAGGTAGTCCTGGCATGCAACCGACATTCTAGGAAGTGCTCTATTAAAATTGTAGCCACCACTACAGCTAACTGAGAGGGTTTGATTCTGCTCTGAGGGGAGGCATGTCTCAGCTTCACCAAGGAATAACCAGTGCCCAAGACAGCGCCCAGCATGTGGCAAGCACACAAAGGTGCTGAATGAAAGAGTGGGTAACAGAACGGCCAGCCAATGGCTGATACTGTGAAATCCAACAAATGCCAGTGTATCATAGTCTCCCTGAAAGACCACATTATTCATCTGCCCCACAAGAGGTACTCAAGAAATGCTTATTAAATAAAAATCTCTGCTCAAAATCTGCCTGTCACTAAACCTGACAGTCTTTTTTAAAAAATTAGTATCCTAGCACACTCAGTCATTCAACAAATGTCAGAGTACCTACTGTGGGCCAGGCACTGTCTAGGTGCTGGAGATGAGCAGGGAACAAAGCAAATTTACAATGGCTCAAAAACTCTACTTACTGATGTCAGGAATACGGCCAATGCCATAATTAAGGTATGCTTCTTTCATTCATTTTGTAAAATCAGAATACAACACAAGGGATGCTCCCTAGAGCTGTGCAGCACAGCATTCCTAACTTTGGGTTCCTCCCTGAAGAGCATGCTCTCGTGGGGGTGAAGATAGGGGTGACTACACAGGGGGAGGAGCCAAGTCTCCCATTTCAGTGCAGACTAGGCCCATCCAGAATTCACTCACCATCAATACCAATTCACATCTGTCTAGGATGGCATGCTTGATCATGTCTATGATTTCAACTTATCCTCACCCCCACACTCCCTGCCTTGTTAGGAAAGCATCATCAACTCCATTTTACTAAAAGCAGCACCAGACTTCCCCAAAGTCACACATTCCATGTAATGGCTAGCTGGAATCCAGGAACCCCCAGCCCAGGACCTCCCGTGCTCCCCACCAGCCTTACCACTCCCCACCAGCCTTACCACTCCCCACCAGCCTTACCAGAAGTCCCCTGTGGGACAAAAGGAGGAGGCACTCTGCTGGGGGCAGAGCTCTTATTCTTGATGTCATGTGCATTTCTATAAATGGTAGGCAGCCTGCTCACCAGGTCTGAGCTCATACCCAACTTCTCCAATTTTTCCAGATTCTCAGAATTAGAGAAATCATGGGATCTCTTACAGCTAGTGCCAAACTTGCATTCCCCCTGTAAAAAATACTGGCAGATATGGAGCTTGATGCACTGCTTTTGAAAGGCACAAGAGCCGTGGGGTCCATCTCCTTTGTTGTAATGTTGGCAAATCTGTTGACAGAGAGGGAAAAAACCACCAGTTCAGGAAGGTCTCACACGACACCACCTCCCCAGTGGCCAGTCCACTGGTGAGAAAGAGGCTTCACAAGCTGTGATTCCATCATCCACGCAGAACACAGCTATTACATCCCTCACTCTAGATGACGGCTGCTAACAAACGCCCTTGGCTAAAATGGGAACCAAGAGGAAAGGAGACTGCACAGAATCAGCCCCTCCACTGGGAAAATCCAAGAACTTCAAAGTGACTAGAGCTGCTCCTTTCACATGAGACAATGCAAATCAAATGGCTACATCCTAAGGACTACTACAATCTACCTATACTCTTCCCCCCCGACTCATCAACTCTCCCTTCCCCAAGCCCCAGATTTCTCTGAGCTCTCCTTTCTACAATTCAAAGAGGCTCTGAGGGCTTAAAGCATCTTAGAGAAGGCCAAATACCACCCTTTCATTTCTCAATGGAGCACAACGAGAGGCTCAGAGAAGTTAAAGAATCAGCCCTAGTCACACAGCTATCCATGGCATCTGGCACATATGACGTTTGTGGAACTGGGTTGTTGGCAAAGCTGGCCCTTGAACTTCAACTGCTCCATTCCAAATTTCTGCAGGTGGAAACCAGACCAGAGACCACCAAGGGCCCACCCATTCCACTCACAGTCATTACATTTCTCAAGATACAGGAATGTCCCCAGGGAGCTGTGGAACCCAGACTTCCCCTGACACTCACTTCTGGCAAAAGCCAGGGGTCGTTCTGAAACAAGAGTTGGCATAGCTCGTTATAGCTCAGGTGGTCAACGCCATGAGTTCTCAGCACACTCAGGTTGTGTTCGGTTGCCAAGCTGTGACTATTCCTACAGTTCTTCCTGCAAAGAAGCAGAGCTGGTGTTATATGTCAAACTGAGTCTCCTCAAAATTCCTATGTTGGAGTCCTAACTCCCAGGACCTCAGGATATGGCTCTATTTGGAAAGAAGGTCTCTAAAGAGGTAATTAAGTTAAAAAGAGGTCAATAGGATGGGCCACAAACCCACATGACTACTGTCCTTATAAAAAGAGATTTGGCCAGGCGTGGTGGGTCATGCCTGTAATCCCAGCACTTTGGGAGGCCGAGGCAGGAGGATCACAAGGTCAGGAGATCAAGACCATCCTGGCTAACACAGTGAAACCCCGTCTCTACTGAAAATACAAAAAATTAGCCGGGCGTGGTGGCGGGCACCTGTAGTCCCAGCTACTCTGGAGGCTGAGGCAGGAGAATGGCATGAATCCAGGAGGCGGAGCTTGCAGTGAGCCACTGCACTCCAGCCTGAGCAACAGAGCGAGATTCAGTCTCAAAAAAAAAAAAAAAAAAGAGATATTGGGGCACAGACACACACAGATGGAAGACCATGCGAGGACATGGTGAGAAGGTGGCCATCTACAGGCCAAGGAGAGGGGCCTCAGAAGAAATCAACTCTGCCACCTTGATCTCAGACTTCTAGCCTCCAGAACTGTGAGAAAGTCGATTTCTGTTGTTTAAGCCTCCTAGTCTATGGTACTTTGTTATGGCAGCGCTGGCAAACTGAAAGCTGATAAAATCAGTCTTCATGACAATTTTTCAGAAACACTTCCTGACAGTGTTTACAAGCACCAGAGAAAAACCAGCATGTAGGCTGGGTGCAGTGGCTCACACCTATAATCCCAGCACTCTAGGAGGCCGAGGTGGGTGGATCACTTGAGGTCGGGAGTTCGAGACTAGCCTGGCCAACATGAAGAAATCCTGTCTCTACTAAAAATACAAAATTAGCCGGGCGAGGTGGTGCATGCCTGTAATCCCAGCTACTCAGGAGGCTGAGGCAGGACAATCGCTTGAACCCAGGAGGCGGAGGCTGTGGTGAGCCAAGATCGCGCCATTGCACTCCAGCCTGGGCAACAAGAGCGAGACTCTGTCTCAAAAAAAAAAAAAAAGAAAAAAAGAAAAACCAGCATGTCTACATGACAACAACAAAAAATCCAATGTGTATTTACCAAGGAGGAGATGGGGCCTTGCAAGGTCTAAGGCCCAGGACAGCACCTCTGAACAAGCATTTGATGAGAATGACAAAGAGGAGTTGCTACATAGTAGTCAGTCGGTAAGCAGTTAGCCACAGGCTGAATCAACGAGCACGGCATCTTATCATTATAGGTTACATATGTGCACGCATGCAGGTGTGTATATACACACACACACACACACACACACACACAGCCCTGAACCCAGCTTTTTTTTTTTTTTTTTTTTTTGCTCTCTTCCTCCATTCTTTCCATCTACAAGCGTCTGATAAGCACCAGGGTGAGCCAGACACTGGCACCATGCCCTGAGAACCCAAAGATAAACCCTTAAATGACTGCCTGAGTCACCAGGACCCAGAAGAGTCAGGCCAACAGCATCTGTTTGACTCTGGCACTGCCACGCCTCCTATGCCACATCTCAGGAGAATGCCAAACCCCGATCCACCCCAAACCTGCACCTTTTACAGAATCCCCCAGCTCAGTAAAAGGCAACTTCCCTCTCCCACTGCACAGACCAAAAACCCTGAAGCCATCCTTGCCTGCTCTCTTTCCCTCATCTAGTGGAGGTGACAGACATAGAGGGGACTCTGATACGGAGTAGAATGTGCAACATCAGCTGTGGTCAGAATCTATCAGCGCAGAGCGGAAGGGCACCTGAGCCAGTCAGGGCTAGGAGAGAACTGGGGAAGAAATCAGGAGAGCATGCTGGACGGCATAATGCCTGAGTGGAATACTTAAAGGGTGAGGAGGAGACAGCAAGAGAAAGGAAGAACATTCCAGAAGAGGGGCAAATAATTTGGTGCTGCCAGAGCCAAATATATCTAATAAGTATAACGATGACTGATGATAACAATGATAATGACTACTAAAATTTATTGAGCAACTGCCAAATATCGGGGATTGCCAAAATGTTTTATGAGTTAACTCATTCAGTCCTCAACCAGCCTGTGAGGGGAGTAATATCATTAACGCCACTTTGCAGATGAGGGAATTGAGACCTGGAGGTAAAGTCACTTGCCCAAAGCCACCAGCCAGCAAGGAGCAGAGCCCAGGTTGAAACAAGGTGGGCTGGATCTTGGCACTGTGCCCTAGACCACCAGGCTCAATGCCTCCTTAGCAGAGGACTAAGAGTCAGGGACCCAGGACTCCGTACCAGCTCTGCAGCAGGACTGATGACCTATTTCTAAAAGAACTGACCCTGCGGTTCAGGAAGACAAGCAGAGTCACAGGGGAAGCAGAGAAGTGCAGCCAACCAGACCCACTCTCCCTAAAGTGAGTCAGACATGGAAAGTTCAAGAAACTCACCTGTGTAAACCACAAGGAAAAGAGAAAACTGAAGAAAGAAGAAAACTCAAGGTCATCTGAGCCAGTAAATATCACACTACAGATTTCCGAGACAAGTCAGACCTGACCCCACATTTTGGGAACTAGCTTAAGAACAGGGCTGCCATCTTTATTTTACCAAATTTGAACATGAAACAGATCTACCAGTTACCCCCATGAATGGCTCCATCCAGCCACCATTTGCTGTGTGCCTTCTTCCTCGTGGGCTGTTGTTCCCTGCTCTCCCCTGTACTGCCTCATCCCTGAAGGCTGATTTCCCCAGAGTTCCACCCTTAGCCTCTTTTCAGGCCTCAGACGCTACCTCAGATCTGATCCACCCCTGGGGCTGCAGTTACAACATACACCGCCCGATATCTCCCAAACCAGCCCAGCGCATTGGGGCCCTGGCCTTCCTCCCAAGTTTCTGACCTGAACAGCTGCCTCCTGGGCATGCTTCCAAACTAAAACCCTCTCTTGCTCTCTCAGTGAACAACACCCAGGCCACCGCAGGAACAGAGACTGAAGAGTCGTCACCTCTCACATATCCTCTCATCACACCGTCACCAACTATCCCAAATTTCTCACATACATAGCCCTTGGAAAGCTCTAATCCAGATACTCCCGGACAGCTGCTTCCTAGAGACTACATTTCCCAGCCACCCTGCATCTAGACAGGGTCACGAGACAGCTTCTGGTCAATGGGATGTGGGTGAAAGGAAATCCACAACTTCTAGACCTGGCCCACAAAAAACTCCCATGCAACCCTCTTTTCAATCAGCCCCCTGGAACTTGATACCTAGGCTGGCCTCAAGAGCCATGTGCTGAGGTGCACAGAGCGGAGGTCAGTCAGCCTGGATCCCTGAATGACTGTATGGATCAAGGCCCCCACCCCATGCTCACTACTGGGCCTGACATGAGCAAGAAGTATCTACTCTATTAAGACAAACATACACACATACACACATACACACACACACACACACATACCCACAAACAGGGAGCAAGCAAGAAAGGAAGGAGCAGGGGAGGAAGGAATTCTCCTAGATGACTAGCTTCCCAGTGGTTCCCCCACAACATCCTCCCTTAAATTGGCACCCACACCACTACCTTAGACTTCCTAAAATGCAAACCTGATGGTTGCTCTCTCCTGCCATTTTACCCGCCCCATCACCTCCAGGGTGAGGCCCAAATTCTTTAGCATAAACCTCAGCAATCCCTTCCACACATCCCACTGGCCACGTGCTATGCACAGAACATGGACGCTAAGTGCTGGGGAGACAGCTGGAGCCTCTGCCCTCAGGGAGTTTCTATTCTACTGGCAGCTGGGTGCCATAAGGAAAATAAACAGTTCCCTGTGACCAAGAGTAAGAGGAGGAAAAATCCTCAAATGGGATGTAATCTTTAGGTTGAGGCCTGAAGGATTAACAAACAGGGCCAACCAAGAGCAGGAAGGGCACTCCAGGCAGAGCAAAGACTCCCAGAAATGCCCAGGCTCCAGTCACAGAAGGGTCCCGGCTGGGCAGGGACCAGTGCCCCAGGACCTTGTGGGCGATGGCAGGGAGCTTGCATTTTCCAGTTTGTAAGCAGATAAATAGGGTTGAACGGGGTTTAAAGATCCCTTCCAGCTGCTGGGCAGAGAAAACCTTCATTGTCTGGCCTCAAAGCTGGCAAGGGGCGACTCGCGGCGTCATGGAGTTCCCCTAGGCCACCGCCTCCCTCCCTCCCCACCCCACACGGCCAAACCCGGGTGCTCCACCCGGCACTACCGCGCTCTATGTAAATCACTCTCTCCCCTCAGGCGTCTAGAGGACCCCACTCGACCCCGAGTCCCTCGCACTGTGCCAGGTACTCCGCAGGTGCTCATTAAACGCTCGCTTTAGTGAATGACGGGGCGAGGCCGGGGCAGAGCCACCGAATTGTCTGCTCAAACTTCAAGTAGGACCCCCAAGCGGGCTGGAAGTGCGTGGGGGCGCGCGGGACCTCCCCCCGCCGTCGCTCCCGGCGCGGCGCCTTACCCGGCTCTCAGGAACTTGCAGGCGCCGTAGACCATGAACCTGCAGAGGTGCAGTTGCGCGCAGGGCCCCACGCAGCCCGGCTTGGAGCCCTGGTGCGCGCGACACAGGCGCAGCGGCGACACGGCCAGCACCACGCGCTCCGGGGCCGCGGCTGCGTCGCCCGCCCGCACCGCCACCACGAAGCGCCCACGCTGCCGCAGCAGCCGCTCCAGCGCGTCGGTGCTCAAGCCCATCCGCAAGCGGCGCCGCAGCTCGGGCAGCTCCAGGGCGCCCCCGGCCGCGCACAGCACCTGGGTCACCTCACCGACGACGCCGGCCTGGGCCATGGCCGCTGGGCCTGCGCCCGTCGGACCGCGGGTGGCGCGACGCGGATGGTGGCGCGACGCGGACGGCGGCGGACGCTGGCTGGCGGGCGGCTCTCGCAGGGTGGAGACGCCGGCGGGAAACGAAACCGAAAGCGGCCCCGGGCCGGCGAAAAACAGAACCTGTGCGCCCTCGCCACGCCTCCGGCCCGCAGCTGAGCGGCTTCGCCTTCCGCCTCAGGGCCCCCAGCTGTGAGGCCGCCGCCCGACGGGAGCTCGGGAGCTCGTGAGCTCGGGCGTTCGGCCCGGAGCGCGGGCGGGGGCTGTGGCGGCTCGCGGGGGCCAGTACCTAGCCCCTGAAAATGGCTTCCCTGGATGTTTGAGGGACCAGGAGCCCCTAATGCCGCGATGCTCAGAGCGCCTTCAGTCAGAGAGAGCGTCGAGGGCGGCGGCAGCGCTGGCGGAGCCGGCTGGACGCCTCCGGTTAAAGCCGCTCAGCGTCGCCCGGGCCAAGCCCGGGCTTCGTAGACGGCTCACAGAAACAGGGACAACTGCCGGGTGCGCCCACCCCTCGAACAAGTGACAAAAGCGATCACTCCGCATGGAAGACGCACTTAATTAAAGGTTCCTTTCGCCTCGGTGCATCAATGAGTTCCTTCATTTAAACATAAAAGGGTATGTCCTTTAAAAGAGCAAATCCGTGAGCCGAGATCGCGCCACTGCACTCCAGCCTGGGCGATAGAGCTAGACTCCGTCTCAAAAAAAAAAAAATCCGTTACTCCCAGCCCCTGCTAAGTAACGATTGAACAAATATTTTAGAAGACCCTTCAGAGCAAAGGACCCTCTCATACGCTGAGAGCAATGCGAGTTGTTAGAGCCCTTTGAGGAAGTAATCCAGGAATAGCTATTAAAATTGAAAACGCGCGTGACCTTTGACCCGGCAATCTTTCCTCTCGGAATCTTCCAGAAGTAAAAGGAACAGTAAATAAGTTATGTGTGAAAGTGTTACTGGGGGAACCCTACCTGGGAGGTAGGGTTAAGTGGGAACAGTGTGGCTGAGCTTTAAAGACTATTAGGAAGACTGTTTAACAAGCATGCGTTAGATCTCTGTGTGCGGATGTAGAGGGGCAGACAGCCATGATGTGGTGGTGAACGAGAAAAGATGGCTGTACAGAAATGTCTAAATAATCAAGCTGAATGATCAAGAATTAATTTTTTTTAACGTCTGAATAACAAAACGAGAAGCCTGTGTGTGTGTGTGTGTGTGGCAGGACATTTTTGAATAAGCACGGAGAAAGATGAACAAATACATGGGTAGCTGAGAGGAGGCGGTAGGAGGTATTTGGAAAAGGGAAGATGAGAGGCAGAAGGATTGTGGGGGGAGAGTACTTGTGGTGTAACATTCACTAAAAATGAATATAAAAATCTTAACTATAGGCCAGGCGCAGTGGCTCACGCCTGTAATCCCAGCTCTTTGGGAGGTCAAGGCGGGCGGATCACTTGAGGTTAGTAGTTTGAGACCAGCTTGGCCAACGTGGTGAAACCCCGTCTCCACTAAAAATGTAAAAATTAGCCGGGCGTGGTAGCGGGCTCCAGTAATCCCAGCTACTCGGGAGACAGGCAGGAGAATCGCTTGAATCCGGGAGGCAGAGATTGCAGTGAGCGGAGATCATGACACTGCACTCCAGCCTGGGCGACAGAGTGACACTCCATCTTTAAAAAAAAAAAAAAAATTACCTGTAGTATTACTACAAAAATGTAAATAATAAGTGTATGGATAAAGACTAGATAGTAACATGGACAAATGAAAATGAATTTATTTAATTAGGAAATTGAATGAAGGGTTTTCTCTTGGATTTTAATTGTGATTTTAATGTTTTCATTGTATAAAATGTTCATTTTGTTTTTGTTATTGTTTTAGAGACAAGGTCTTGGTCTGTCACCCAGGCTGTAGTATGGTACAATCATAGCTCACTACAACCTGGAAATTATGGGCTCAAGCGAACCTCCCACCTTAGCCTCCCAAGTAGCTGGGCCTAGAGGCACGTGCCACCATGCCCAGATAATTTTTATATTTTTTTGTAGAGACACTGTCTCATATGTTGCCCAGGCTGATCTTGAACTCCTGGCCTCAAGCAGTCCTCCCACCTCAGATTCCTAAAGTGCTGGGATTACAGTGAGCCACCACGCCTAGCCTAAAATGTTAATTTTTAATTTAAAATATTAGGCAGAGTGCGGTGGCTCACGCATGTAATCCCAGCACTTTGGGAGGCCAAGGTGGGTGGATCACTTGAGGTCAGGAGTTCGAGACCAGCCTGGCCAACATGGTGAAACCCCGTATCTACTAAAAATACAAAAATTAGCCAGGTGTGATGGTGTGTGCCTGTAATCCCAGCTACCTGAGAGGCTAAGGCAGGAAAATCATTTGAACCGGGGAGGCGGAGGTTGCAGTGAGTCAAGATAGCACCATTGCACTCCAGCCAGGGCGACAGAGCAAGAGTCCATCTCAGAAAAAAAGTTAACTTTAGTTGTGGTTTCCATATTGTTTTGCAATAAAATAAGATTTTTAAAAAGAAAGGAAGAGTGATGTCAGTGAAAATGGTGGATTAAGTATCCCAGCAAGTTTGCCCTTCTATAAAGGAAGCAATGAAAGAACTGACAAAAATTGTCAGAATCAACTTTCTTAGAGCCCTAGAAATTAGTCAAAGGTTTGCAGCAACCCATCTAGCATTTAGTCAGGAAACACAGCAAACTCTCAGTAAGAACAGCAATATTTATAGTATTTTAATTTACCCTAGTCCTATCGCACCCCCCCACCATCTCTAGTTCCATGGCAGCCTTGAAAACTTACAGCCCACGTTCCTAGTACCTGTACCAGAGGGAGGAGACAGGGCTGGAGCTACTTCAAAGTCTCATTCCCAAAGAAGAGTCATTATTTGACCTATCTAGTGGGTCCCTGGAAAAAAATCTTGAAAAGGCTTGTCTTTATTCAACCTCTTTGGAACTAGCTCAGTCCTAAAGATTTTTCCACCTGAAGAGGGAGTTATTTGTCAAATATTTTAACATCGTGACTGGCTGAGGCAATAGGTAACAGTAGGGGCAAACAATAGACTAACAAAGAAATGTAAAAGGAAACGTTGAAGGATGAGATGTCCATAGGGGCTTTGAAAAGCTCCAGTATATTTTTAGGAATTTAGAAGGCCATGTGCATGCGTAGGGCTGTGCACATGCTCCGTTAACACCTGAGAAGATCCTAACCTGTCACTACTAGCTGACACTGAGGCTCTGTGCTAGCAGGAAATAAAAGCTATGCAGAGTTGCAAACTGCTTAATGAAAATTGAAGACATGCCCCAAAGTGCATACAGAGCCTCTTGGCAAAGACTAGGAGACATATTGGTTCCAGGTGTTTAAGGAAATCTCCATCTAATCATTAGTTGACCAAGTAGAGACTTCAACAGTCACATGCAATGAAGATACACACTTTAAAAAATTAGTTCAAAAAAGTTACTAAACAAACAGCAACTATTAGGTTGGTTCAAACCGCAATTACTTTTGCACCAACCTAATACTAAAATAAGCACAATCAAACCCTGAGGAGAGAGGAGTATCTGACTTTAGAGTTGGCACATTATTTGAAATGTCCAATTTTCAACTAAAAATCACGTGACTTGCAAAGAAACAAGAAAGTAAGACCCATACAAAGGAAATAAGAGCAATCAATAAAAACTGTTCCTAAGAAAACCCAGATGCTGAACTTTGTAGACAAAGAGTGTAAATCAGCTATTTTTGATATGTTCAAAGAGCTAAAGGAAACCATCTCTAAAAATGTGAAAGAAAGGATGAGAATGGTGCCTCGCCAAACAGAATATTAATAAAGACACAGAAATTATAATAAGGAACCAATAAAGGTTCTGGAGCCAAAAAGTACAATAACTGAAATGATAAATTCACTAGAAGGGTTCAGCAGCAGATTTGAGCATGCAAAAGAAAAAACAATCAGCAAACTTGAAGATAGATCAATTGATGATTATCTGGTCTGTGGAACAGAAAGGAAAAAGAAGAATGAAAAGAGCCTCAGAGACCTGTGGGACACCATCAGATATACCAACAACACAAAATGGAAGTCTTAGAAGGAGAAGAGAGAGAGAGAAAGGAAAGAAAGAATATATGAAGAATTTTTGGCTAAAATTTCTCAAATTTGATGAAAAACATTAATGTACACATCCAAGAAGCTTAATGAATTCCAAGTAGGAAAAATTCAAATAGATCTACACCTAGATACATCATAATCAAACTTTTGGAAGACAAAGAGAATCTTGAAAGCAACAAGAAAGTAGCAACTCATCATGCACAAGGAATCAACAATAAAATTAACAGTTAACTTCTCATCAAAAACCATGCATGTAGAAGGTAGTGTGATGATGTATTCAAAATGTGAAAAGAATCAATCAAGAATCTTATATCCAGCAAAGCTATCTTTCAGAAATGAAGGAGAAATTAAGATATTCCCAGATAAACTAAAGCTGAGACCGTTAGTTGCTAGCACTAGGAGAAACACTAAAGAGAGTCTTTTGGGCTGAAAGTAAAAGACACTAAACAGTAACTGGAATTCTCATGAAGAAAGAAAAGCACCAGTAAAGGTAACTACACAGGTAAATGAAAAAGACAGTATAAATGTATTTTTTGTTTGTAACCCCCCTCATCTGATTGAAGACAACTACATAATGCAGTAATTACAAATATAAGTTGATGGACAATGTTTTGAAGATGTAATTTGTGACAATAACAGCAGAAGGAAATGGGGAAGGAAAGTGAAGCCACAGAGAAGCAGTTTTTATATACTGTGAAAATTAAATTGGTATTAATCCAAACTGGATTTTTATAAATTAAGATGTTGCTGGTAATTCCTAGTGCAACCAATAACCAATAAAATACATGAGGCCAGGCACAGTGGCTCACGCCTGTAATCCCTGCATTTTGGGAGGCCGAGGCGGGTGGGTCACCTGAGGTCAGGAGTTCGAGACCAGCCTGGCCAACATGGTGAAACCCCATCTCTACTAAAAATACAAAAAAATTAGCCAGGTGTGGTGGCAGGCACCTGTAATCCCAGCTACTCAGGAGGCTGAGGCAGGAGAATCGCTTGAACCCAGGAGGTGGAGGTTACAGTGAGCCAAGATCGTATCACTGCACTCCAGCCTGGGCAACAGAGTGAGACTCCATCTCAATGAAAAAAAAAAAAAGAAACGATAAGATAATTTAAATGGCACGCTGGCAAATATCTATTTAATACAAAAGAAGGCAGTACTAGAGGAGTTGAAAAACAAAAAAAAAGGACAAAAGACATAGAAAAAATAGGAAAATGGCAGACAAATCCTACCTTATTAGTAATTACATTAAATGTAAATGGATTAAGCTTTCCAATTAAAAAATAGAGATGGGCATAATGGACCAAAACAAACAACAAAAATAGAAAACATGACCTAACTATATGCTGCATTCAAAAGATACATTTTGGATTCAAAGACAAATAGATTGAAAGTAAAAGGATGGAAAAAATATACCATACAAATGGTAACCAAAAGAGGGCCGGAGTGGTTATACTAATGTCAGACAAAATAGACATAAGATAAAAATTCTTACTAGAGATAAAGAAGGACATTTTATAATGATCAAAGAATCAATCTACCAAAAATATATAATAAATATAAATTAAATGCACTTAACAACAGAGTCCCAAAATACATGAAGCAAAAACTGACAGAACTGAAGGAAGAAATAGACAATTCAACAATAATAGTTGGAGGCTTTAATATCTACTTTCAATAATGAATAAAAAACTAGACAAAATATCAGCAAGGATATAGAGGGCAATACTATAATCCAAGTAGACCTGAAAGACATCTGTAGCACTCTTCACCCAACAAGAGCAGAACACATATTCTTCTCAAGTGTATATGGAAAATACTCCAGCATATACCAGATGCTAGGCCATAAAACAAGTCTCAAGAATCGTAAAATAAATTATATGAAGTATGTTCTCTTGCCATAATGGAATAAAAGTAAAAGTCAATAACAGAAATTTGGAAAATTCACAAACATGTAAAATTAGAAAATATACTTCTAAATAATAAGTCAAATAAGAAATCACAAGGGAAATTAGAAAATACTTTGAGATAGATGAAAATGAAAACAAATTTATGAGATGTAGTGAAAGCATTGTTTCAAGGGAAATGTGTATCTGTGAATGCCTACATGAAAAAAGATCTCAAATCAATATCCTAACATTCCATCTTAGAAACTAGAAAAATAAGAGCAAACTAAGCCCAAAAGGAAGGAAATAATAAAGATTAGAGTAGAAACAAACACAATAGAGAATTTAAAAAGAATACAAAGAAGCAATAAAACCAAAAGTTGGCTCTTTGATAAGATAAAAAATTTATAATTCCTTGCCTAGAGTGACCAAAAAAAAAAAAAAAAAGAATAAGACTAAAATTACTAACATCAGAAATGAAAGAGGAGTCATTACTACTGACTTTACAGAAATACAAAGGATTACCAAGTGTAATAATCACATTTTCTAGTTTCTATATTTGATGCTTTGACATCTTGGGGCCTTCTCGACACTAGAAGGACTGCCTGTCCCAGGGCTAGCTAATTCCTAGATATAGCTAACATCTCACCTCTGAGCTTTCCTTTCATACACAAACCAACCAACCCAGAGTCCACAATTCCAATCACCTCCTTCATCAGGGTTCTCATGGGGCTCTCATACTGTAGGCCAGTATTCTCTTTTCCTCATTGCCCCAGGTCCATGTACCAGACAACTAGGGACAGCCCCTATAACCCCAGAGTCTACTGAACTAATTAAAACTAGCCTATGCTAAGCTTGCTTACCCTGCCTCAACCCAGGAACCACAACAGAGGCTCTCGGCTATGTTTTCTCCTCACTGTCTCTCTCTCCTGACATGTACTGGTGCCTCTCCGTGTGGCCCTGTGTGGCATGTTCTGCTTTCCTGTCTCTAGAGATCTGTGAGTATAAAAACTTATTTCATCATAGTCACTTCTGTGTCTATGTGTCTTGGTATACCTGATTAAAACAAATTCTAGGGTTGGGTGCAGTGGCTCACGCCTGTAATCCCAGCACTTTGGGAGGCTGAGGCAGGTGGATCACTTGAGGCCAGGAGTTCAAGACCAGCTTGGCCAACATGGCGAAACCCCATCTTTACTTAAAAATAAAAAATTAGCTGGGCAGGGTGGCATGTGCCTGTAATCCCAGCTGCTCGGGAGACTGACACATGGGAATCGTTTGAACCCGGGAGGCAGAGGTTGCAGTGAGTTGAGATGGTGCCACTGCACTCCAGCCTGGGTGACAGAGCTAGACTGTCTCAAAACAAAAAAAAATCCTGGGTACCCTTTTAAAACATAGGTTATAAAGGATTTTAAGGCAGAAGGATAGTTAGAAGATACCTATAAAAACATACAAGTGGAAAAATACCCAGAAGACATTGGATCTGTGAGTCTGACATTTATAGAAGAGGTCAGTACTAGACTTATGAACATACAGATGGTATTTAAACCTATGGGACTGGATGAGATCACCCTAGAAGAGAGTGTAAATGAGAACTCCAAGGGCCTGCCCCTCTAAAAGAGAAGGAGGAGACTGATAGAGCTAAGGTTTAAAGGAGAAGGCAGTGGGGTAGGAGGAAAACAGAAGAATATGGAGTCATAAATGCCAGATATTTAAGTTTTTCAATAGGAAAGGATGATCAGCTACATTGAGTGCACTATCAAGAGATCGAATAAAGATAGAGAAATGTTTTGTCTGTGCCGCATAACAACCACCCTAAAACTTAGTGACTAAAAATAATAATGATTTATTTTTCATGATTCTGTGTGTTAACTGGGCTCAGCTGGGCAGTTCTTCTGTCTCATATGGTATAGCAAAAGTCACTCCAGTGGCTACATTCAGCTGGCAACTCAGCTGCAGTTAGAACCTTCAAGATGGTCTCTCATCCTGCAATCTCTCTCTGTGTGGCTCTCATTATTTAGTATTCTATCCTGAGCTGCTTTATAGGGTGTTAGGTAGCTCCCAAGAGAACAAGCCTCATATGCAAGCATTTATTCAAGATTCTCCATTTTTCATGCCAGCTCTTGACTCTCAGAGTCATCCTTTTCCTACAAGAAATGGCTCATGTTGGCAGTTGAGTAGATTTCTCAGCCTGCTTCCTGCCCATAGAAAATTGGGAGCAAATTTTTCTTTATTTTGGAACTGTCCATATCCTTTCTTTTCCAAGTTGGTACAACTTGGAATGTCATTAAGATTCCTAGAAAAGAAAGTCCTTCAGCTGAAAAGTCTGTAAAATACCACCTTAAATCTTTCTGATATCTTCAAGGGTGTGATAGCTGCACTCTTCATTTGATCTTGAATGTCAGACCACATTTTACTGGCAGGCCCTGGACTTGATCTTTTCCAAGGTCACTTCTTACTTTTTTGCCAGCCAGAGGGGTAGGAATAAAAATAGTTTTATTTTCTAACCTAGCAAGTGCTGGAAATATTTTTTCTAAATTCTGCTTAAAAACCAAACAGTTCTTTCTGTAACATCTCTTTCTTGCAATACCTTGTTATATACAGCTAACAGAAGGCAATTGTCTTATTCTGCTTTAAGCCCAAAAATCTTTTTAGCCAGATCCACAAGTTTCTCTGCAACATTTTCCATCTTCCAGGTTAACAAAGGTGACAGTCTCTGTAACAAAGGCCCCCTTTCTCAGCTTGCAATAAAAGGTTTGTGACTGCTATTCCAGCCTCCACCGGCAGTTCCCTGGCCACCCTTCAGGTTTCTGCCTACAGCCCAGTCCTAAAACCAGTGTCACATGTTGTAGGTTTTTGTTACATCAGCTCCCCTCTTCAGTTGCCAACTTCTGCTTCAGTTATTTTATTCAGTAGTAAGTTTTTCTGCAAAGGGAAGCAGGGTAAGGTGGTGGGAATAACTGACGAGGGGGGTATGTGAAGTCAAGGATTTGTTTATTTATTTATTTATTTATTTATTTTGAGATGGAGTCTCACTCTGTCACTCAGGCTGGAGTGTAGTTTCGCGATCTCGGCTCACTGCAACCTCCACCTCCCAGGTTCAAGCGATTTTCCTGCCTCAGCCTCCCGAGTAGCTGGGATTACAGGTGCCCACGACCACGCCCCACTAATTTTTGCATTTTTAGTAGAGATGGAGTTTTGCCATGTTGGCCAGGCTGGTTTCGAACTCCTGACCTCAGGTGATCCGTCTGCCTCAACCTCCCAAAGTGCTGAGATTACAAGTGTGAGCCACTGCACCCAGCCTATCTTTTATCTTAAGATGAGAGATGCTAATGCATAGTTTCATTCTGCTGGAAATGATCTAGTGGGGACATTGTTGATGTTAGGTGAGGGGGTAACTGCAGCAACAAAGAGGGAACATACTGCCCATAAATTGGGGGATTCATGTTGGTAGAGACAAGGACCTGCCCTCCTGTTGGTAGGGACCTGTGTTTTTCATAACGCAGGTAAGACAGAAAGGAAGGGTGTAGCATTTTTGAGTAGGTTTGTATCTAGCCTTGCGGTAAGATGAGGGAAGGCCTTTACATTTGGTTAAATAGTGTTCCCCCCAAAATTCCTCCACCCAAAATTCATGTCCATCCAGAATCTATGAATGTGACCTTATTTGTAAGCAGAGTCTTTGCAGGTGTAATCAAATTAAGGTGAGGTCATCCTGTATTAAGGTGAACCCTAATCCAATGATAGGTGCCTTAGAAGAAGAAGGAAATTTGGGCACAGTGATAGGCACACAGGACGAAGGCCAGGTAACAACAGAGGCAGAGATTGGAACAATGCATATAAATCAAGGAACATGACTGATCAATGGCAGTCACCAGAAGCTGGCATAGGTGAGGAAGGATTCTTCCCTGGAGACTTCAGAGGAAGAATGGCCCTACTGACACCTTGATTTTGGACTTCTAGCCCCCAGAACTTCCTTAGTATATATATATATATAGTGTATTAATATATTATATATATATATACACTAAGTATATATATATATACACACTAAGTATATATATATACACTAAGTATATATATACACTAAGTATATATATAATACACTAAGTATATATATATATACACTAAGTATATATATATACACTAAGTATATTATATATATACTAAGTATATATATATATACACACTAAGTATATACACTAAGTATATATATATACACTAAGTATATATATATACACACTAAGTATATATATACACATATGTTAATACTTAATAAAAGTATATATAAAAGTTAATACTTTTATACATATATGTATATATACATATATAAATAAGTATAATATATGAATGTTAATACTTTATATTATATATATATAAATATATAAAAGTCACAAGGTCCCACAATAGGCTGTCTGCAAGCTTGAGGAGCAAGGAGAGCCAGTTTGAGTCCCAAAACTGAAGAACTTGGAGTCCGATGCTTGAGGGTAGGAAGCATCCAGCACGGGATAAAGATGTAGGCTGAGAGGCTAGGCCAGTCTCGCCTTTTCACGTTTTTCTGCCTGCTTTATGTTTGCTGGCAGCTGATTAGATGGTGCCCACCAGATTAAGGTGGGTCTGCCTTTCCCATGCCACTGACTCAAATGTTAATCTCCTTTGGCAACACCCTCACAGACACAACCAGGATTAATACTTTGCATCCTTCAATCCAGTCAAGTTGACACTCAGTATTAACCATCATAGCAGCCTTAGGTAACTAATTCAGCTTTCTGTTTTCTCGGTGAGATGTGAAGGAAGATCACCAGCCGAAGGTGGGGCTACAGTAAGGGGTAGGAAAGGGGAAGAAGATATGATGCAGTTGTCTCCGATGAAAAGACCAATTCTACCAGCAAAACGTAGGATTACCAGACAATGGTAAGTCTCATTTAAGTTTGAAGATCATACATTAAAGTTAAAGCAGTCAGCCAATTATGTGATTGGTGTTTTTTCCCAACAGAGGTCAATTGCCTCTGAGTTGCAAAGAAGTTAGGTTCAACATGGATTGGGGTTCTGGCTTTTGCCTTCAGTGGAGGGAGACCAAGGCATGTTTTGAGGGCCTTTGCAAAGGGGCAATTGTTTTAGTAGATTATGGAACCAATCTGGGCATGGAAAGGAAAGAGAAGGCGAAGAAAGTATAAGAGACAGTGTGAAAGGTCAGGGACTGGAAATCTGAAATAAATCAAAACGTAGTTGCAGTGGTACAGAAAAGCTAAGGAAGACACAATACATAATAAATTAATACAAAATAAATACATTGTTTATTAAGAAAATTATACTAATAACAATGAAGACATATAAAGTAAAAGAGTTTGGAGGATAGAAGATGGTGATCAGAGAGGTTATTTGAACTGTGGTAAGGGTTTGCTTATGAGGAAATTAAATCATTATTTAAGGAGTGAATCTGTTGTTTCAAAAATGTCCCTGTGCTGTTTATGGAAAGACAGCAGTCACCTTGGGGCGGACCTTATTTATTGTGGGAGGAATCACTGTGGAACCCCTCTTTACTATGTATTATGTGCATTGTGTATTAGTGCATATGCTGCTTTTCCAATCTCAGAGACAAGTGGATCGATCATATCTTCTCCTGAGCGCTGAATTCATCTCCTAGGGCTGCCATAACAAATGTGGGAGACTATTGTCTGAATGATCACAGAACAAGACCTTGTTATTTTGTAGCTTGACCACGACTGCCCTCCTAGTATCTCACATTGTACAGGGCTGGTCTCTGAGGAAGAGGGGGGATCAGTTTTAACGGGGGGTAAGGAACTTCCTGGAGCAAAGAGAGAAGCATGCTTCCTTTCTGTTTCAGGTCCAGTTCTCTAAAGCTGACTTTGAGATGTTGATTCTTGTGCAAGTTCTTTATTAAGGAAGTGCTCCCAGGAGAAGCTTGTGTAAGAGTGGGAGAAGCCAGGGAGGGAACAGGGAGAAGACAAGCAACGTCCCTGCCTCAGCCTGAACGCAAAGGGGACCTCTGAAATGTATAGTGGATTCCTGTTCTTCGGCAGCTGTTGTGTTCTGTAAAGTTGCTGTGGATGCTCAGTGAAACTGATCCATCGCTCCTAGGGGAAATACAGGGCTAGGTTCCTATGAGTGTCTGATCACATACTTGTCAACTGATCAATACACAACCTTGTTTTATGTGTTTTTCTATTTAAAGACACTTTATTTAATAGATAGTGTTAATTCATTAGCATTGACCTCAGGGATGACGGCACTATAACTCATGCCTGAAGAAAGCTTACCAAACAGGTGTGTTTTCTCTGTGAGGCACATCACAGCCTTCTCAAACTCAGGAACACCACCCAGTACTTCAGCACTACTCTTGGGCGCCACTGTAAACAGCAAAATCATCCACAAAAATCACAACAATGCAAAAAACGCAGCACTAAATAGATCTCAAAAAGGACACTCGTTATGAGAACTGAAACAAGAAGACAAGAAGGTTGCGTTGCTCAACCTCAGCTGTAGTTGTGCACTCAATTTTTTTCACTGCTCTGAATATGTCCAAAAACGACAGTGAAAATACCATACGTATTGATTTGGGGGTTACAGATAAATTTTAGTGCTTAGGCAAATTTGCATATACAGAATCTGTAAATAATGGGGATCAACTGTAAATCTGCCCGAGTTTGTCCCTCCTCTAGGCTGTCATATCACTGCACTGGTCATCCATCCAGCATTGGCAAAGGCCGGCAGGGGAGTGTGCATGGGGGCAGAAGTAAGGTCCTAGGTCCTTCTGGCTCTCTGCACCCACATTTGCACCTGGACAAAGTGGATCCAGTAGCCCAAGGGCAGGCCGCTGAAGAGTTGGTTTTTTTTTTTTTTTTTTTTTTGAGACAGAGTCTCGCTCTGTCGCCCAGGCTGGAGTGCAGTGGCGCGATCTCGGCTCACCGCAAGCTCCGCCTCCCAGGTTCACGCCATTCTCCTGCCTCAGCCTCCCGAGTAGCTGCGACTACAGGCTGGGGCCACTATGCCCGGCTAATTTTTTGTATTTTTAGTAGAGACGGGGTTTCACCATGTTAGCCAGGATGGTCTTGATCTCCTGACCTCGTGATCCGCCCTCCTTGGCCTCCCAAACTGCTGAGATTACAGGCATGAGCCACCGCGCCCAGCCTGAAGAAT
Source organism: Pongo pygmaeus (assembly GCF_028885625.2). Taxonomy (NCBI): domain Eukaryota; kingdom Metazoa; phylum Chordata; class Mammalia; order Primates; family Hominidae; genus Pongo; species Pongo pygmaeus. The sequence continues at coordinate 139,033,997 of NC_072379.2, forward strand.
TTTGATGTAGGCCTTAGAAGCAAAGCTTGCAGACGGGCATACACGCAGGGCAAAAGGAAGCCAAAGGCATCTAGGCAGAGCAGATGATGTCCACAGTGTGCTCTGTGGGTCGAGTCACAGGAACATCACTCATGGGTGGAGATAATCCCCACAGAGGGAAGGGTAAGTCCGCACTGCTGCCCGAGGCTTGATGCCAGGACTGGGACAGTGTGTGACCCCTGGGACCAGACTTCAGAGCTGTTGCAATGATGACTCTAGCACATTACTTGTTTCCTTGGCTGTAACCTCCACTCTGACAGAAGGGACGCTACCTTTTTCCCATGGACCCCCACCCCTGGCCTACCTAGTTCAGTACCTGATATTCAGTAAATATTTGAGGAAAGAAAAAATAACAAACATCACCCATCATCCCACCACCCAGGTGGAGCCCATATTAATCCCTGGGGACTTGCACTGGACTTGAGTGGGGCTAGAAGCCCTGCTTGCAGATTGTATCTAGCCTAAGGTACAGTGATCGTTTGGAGGTCGTGGGCAGGCTGATGGCTCTGTAAGGAACCCTATCTCTCACGCACTGGCCATCACTCCCGTGGTCGGGGGATCTCCACAGATGTGGTAGAAAGAAAGACGGCTTCGGTTTTTATCATGGCTTTATCAACTGTCCTGAGAGTTGTCAGTCTCGGGAATATATATGCATGTACTTGAGCCAGTCGCGTTAGAGATGGAATTGTGTTCCCTGCTCCCCAAATTCCTATGTTGAAGTCCTAATCCCTAGTACCTCGGAATGTAACTGTATTTGAAGGTGGGGCCTGTAAAGATGTAATTAAATTAAAAAGAAGTAATTAGAGTGGGCCCTAATTCAATGACAGGTGTCCTTGTAAGAACAGGAAATTTAGGCCAGGCTCAGTGGCTCATGCCTGTAATCCCAGCACTTTGGGAGGCAGAGACAGGTGGATCACTTGAGGTCAGGAGTTCGAGACCAGCCTGGCCAACAGAGCGAAACCCTATCTCTACTAAAAATACAAAAATGAGTCAGGCATAGTGGTGCACGCCTGTAATCCCAGCTACTTGGGAGGTTGAGGGAGAAGAATTGCTTGAACCGGGAGGTAGAGGTTGCAGTGAGCTGAAATCAGAAGAAGAGAACAGGCAGATCTTCACCTCCCACTGGCAAGAAGAGCTGAGAAGGAACCAGTCTTTGGAGTGCCAAGTTCCCTCCCCTACCCCACAGAGTGGGCAAGGTTCACCTTCCTGCCCTGCACCCTCCAACATTATTATTCTTGACTGAATAACAGACTTCGGGGAATCACTGGGTGATTGCAGCTGATGATTGAAGGCTGTGTTGTAGAGTGAAATCAGTCCTCCTTGGTAGAAGGGGTTGGTTTTCCTAAGAGGTGGGTGTGGAGATTTTGAGGAGTGGAGGATTTGTGCTGCGTAGTTTCCATCTGCCCCTGTAGGTCCACTTTCCACTCTCCTATACCCTGCTCTGTGCTCCCAGAGGCTGACCTTGATGGATGGGGTCAGAAGCATCCCCAGCTATCTTCCATGGAGACTCACCCATGCCAGGAGCTGGCAGGTGATCAGAGAGGAGAGTGCGGATGGGCGTGCAGATCCCGGGCTTTTCCTTGAGTGGCTGGTCATATCCTTGTGCCAGAGGCCACAGCTGCTGGCTGGAGGCCAGCTCCACACAGCTCTTCCTCAGCATTCTGGTAACTTCTCCCTTCCCCAGACCTTCAGTGGGGTAAGGGCTCCTCTTTGCTGCTAACCCCAGGATGCTGCCCCATCCCTTTTTGCTTTCTCTAACCCCTGCTCACTCCATTGTAAATAATCTTTTTTATTTTTTATTTTTTAATTTTTTTTTTAGACGGAGTCTCACTCTGTTGCCCAGGCTGGAGTGCAGTGGTGCCATCTCAGCTCACTGCAACCTCTGCCTCTTGGGTTCAAGTGATTCTCGTGCCTCAGCCTCCTGAGTAGCTGGTATTACCGGTGCGTGCCACTGGGCCAGGCTAATTTTTGTGTTTTTAGTAGAGATGGGGTTTCACCATGTTGGTCAGGCTGGTCTCAAACTCCTGACCTCATGATCTGCCTGCCTCAGCCTACCAAAGTGCTGGGATTACCAGCATGAGCTACCGCGCCCGGCCCATTATAAATAATCTTTCTTTTTTTTTTGAGATGGAGTCTCGCTCTGTCGCCCAGGCTGGAGTGCAGTGGCACGATCTCGGCTCACTGAAAGCTCTGCCTCCCGGGTTCACGCCATTCTGCTGCCTCAGCCACCCGTGTAGCTGGGACTACAGGTACCCACCACCACACCTGGCTAATTTTTTGTATTTCTTTTTTTTTTTCAATGGAGACAGGGTTTCACCTGTTAGCCAGGATGGTCTCGATCTCCTGACCTCGTGATCTGCCTGCCTTGGCCTCCCAAAGTGCTAGGATTACAGGCGTGAGCCACCACGCCCAGCCTGTAAATAATCTTAAACTCCCCAGTCAGACAGCTGGAGGTGCCATCTGCGTCTTCCGGGGTACCCTGGCAGAAAACAGACAGAAAGCAGAGAGAAGGTCCTGAAATGGAAGCAAGGCCAGGGCCTGGGCTGCTCTTAAGCAGGTTCATTTTCCCTTAGACTGGGAGGAATCATCTGATTGAGTGGACAAATTAAACATTTTCTCACAATTCCTTTCAATGTTCAGACCCTTTGGAGAGGCCTAGCGCCCTCAGTCTGTGAGAGCACCGTGGGAGCTCAGGGAGGAGCAGGCAGAGAGGTGTGGCCTTTCCCACCTCTCACCTGCTCTCACCTGCAGCCAGCGAGGCGGCGGAACCACAGACAGCAGTGTCACAGAGCCCTAGGAAGAGACCTGATGTAAAGCATGTGGTGACCCAGAGAGCAACAGGAAGCAGCTGCCAAGGGGCGACCCCGCAGCAGACGTGGGGGGGCGTCTCCACTGCAGACAAACCCCGCAGAGGACAGGGGACGTTGTCTCCACCCCAGATAAACCACCACATCGTGGTGACAAGTATCAAATATTAAACACTTGAACCCGGGAAACGGAGGTTGCAGTGAGCCGAGATGGTGCCACTGCACTCCAGCCTGGGCGACAGAGTGAGACTCTGAAAAAAAAAAAAAAAAAAAATCACTACTACATTTATTACACATGTGCCACGCACAATGCTAAACTCTGTGGATTATCTCGTCTACTTTTCATAACCACCATGTTTAGTATAAATTACTATTATACCTACATCAGAGCTGAAGAAATAAAGACTCAATTAGGAGGGATTAAATAACTTGTCAAGGCCAGCCAGGCATTAGGTTGCTCGAATCTTGTGGCCTCCAAAGTCCAGGCTTTTAAGTCTCTCAAGAATAGAGAAACTAGACAATAAAGTGATTACAGGGTCACCCTTCCTCCCCCTGCAGGCTGCAGTCTGCACGCAGCCATCTGGAATGGTGAGGTGAAGCCATGTGCCAAGGACAGCAGGCCAACAGAGGGCAGATCCTGGCCCTGACCCCCTCAGGAAGTGGTCTCAGTCCTGGAACACCTATCTTCTGCCTTCTATCTTGTTTAAGCCATTTGTGTTCTGGGTTTTCTCTCCCTCACAGCTGAATCTACATCTGACTCATTCACCACATTAAGGATTTTGGTCTTGATCCCAGGAGCTCCAGTGAGAGCTAAAGCGAGGCCAGGAGCAGGTGGACTGAGGCACGTGAGGATGAGCCGGCAGGCCTTTGAGAGTCACTGGTTGTGGTGCGAAGAGGGAAGATTTGAGATCACCCAGACTCCTGGCCTGGGCAACTGAAGATTGTCGAGGCCCATTCACAGGGAAGTAAGTTTTGGACTGAAGGGGAGTTGGAACCAGATACTGAGGTGCAAGCTGCCTCCATTCAGGTGGACTGCAGGAACCAAGGCGGGAACTTGTGTTCTGCTCACCCTGCTTTCTGCCAGGCTTCTCTCCCTGACCAGCCCAGACTCACATCTTTGTCCACTCTGGGGCTGCCTGTGGTCTTACAAGGCAAGCCCTCCTGCACCACTGAGCAACTGCTTTCCTAAGCATCACACTGCCCAGAAGTGAAAGCAGAGCCCAGCAACCATGGAGGTCTTCATGAGCTCTGAAAATACTGTTCTGTGTCATCTGCAGGTGGCCAAAGTCTTTTCATAACGTGGTACCACCTTATTGATCTGTTTTATAGTTTTACACATTAACCATGACTATATTTGATATTTTCAAAGTGAAGCACACCTATATAAAGTTTACAAAGCAAGTACAATAAAAAAATTAACTTTTAGGTTCTAAGTGAGGTGTATATATTTTTAATCCAGCTCATTCACACAATTTATCTCATTAAAGGAAAAATCTACTCCTCCTCCTTTTTCTCATAAAGAAACCTGAAACACTCATTCTTTTTAACACCATATTGGTGAATTTCTACAGTTCTTAGTAGTTGGCAGAATTCTCAAATTGTAAAGGGCTCTTTCCCCATTGTTCTCCATTTCTCTTTACTCTCTCTCTTCCACTCCCCCCATCCCATATGGCTGCCAGAGAGAGAGCGAAGAGTGTGCAGGGGTGGGGAAAGGGAGAGAGACAGCATGAGGAATATCCAGGTTCATGGGTTTACTCAATGTTATTTTGAGATTTGTACTAAACTGTGTGGGAGGTGCTGATGATAAGAGAATACCAGTCCTAGCCTTAAACTCAGGCTGGTAGGAAAGACAGACGAAACATGGAAAAGTAACCAAAAAAGTGAAAAGGGTAGGAATAGAAGCCAAACTCGGTAGAGAGCAGGGGAGGAGGGAGCGCTTCGCAGCCAAGCTCCCTGGGATTTACCGTGCCCCATTCACCAGCCCTGACCCACCCCATCCCACTGGGCTGTCAGTGCAGCACACCAGGAGCAGGCAGGCTGATTTCTTGCGGGCTGTGCACAGGTATGATGGTGTGATTAGTGTGTCTTGGGCACAGTTAACACATACCTCATAGTAGAACACATTTGTCTCTCTTAATTACACAAAAACATAAAAGTAAAATGTGTGAAAATCCCCAACATCAATTATCTCTCCCTTCTGATTCCCATCCTCCCAGAGGTAACCAGCCACTGTCAACCACCTGATAGCCTTATTCCAGAAACTGAAAGATAACTTAGGCTCCCTAGCCCATGTCCCAGGATTTCTGCACTTTCCCAGGCTTATGTCTGGACTCTGGCTTCCTTCTCCAGTAGGATTCTGTCCCCTTAGGCAGCCGTGCCCTTTGCTTTCTTGTGGATGCCCTGCCTTTAGTCTAATCTTGTTCACACTCGTTGCAGTAACTTGAATAAGTACATTGGTTGGCAGCTGGTGGAACTCAGATGGCATTCTATACAGCAGCAGAGAGAGGAGCTTGATCTGATGGCTAGTAGTTAGCGTCTCCTTGTGCCAGGCACTGTCCTTGAGTGCGCCATATGTTTTCATTTAATCCCTCAATAGCCTAGTGAGGTAGATAAGTATGTCGCGGAAAACTGAGGCACAGCAAGGTTATATAACTTGCCCAGGACCAGTTAGTAAAGGTAGAGCCAGAATTTAACCCACTTGACTCTGACTGCAGTCTGTGTTCCTAGCCCTCGGATTTCATGGAGTCTAACAGGTTAGAATGAAGACTCACAAGACCAAAGGTGATAGGCAGACCCATCCTTAATCTAGTGGGCACCATCTAATCAGCTGCCAGCACAGCTAGAATATAAAGCAGGCAGAAAAACGCTGAATAAACTGGCCTGGTCTCCCAGCCTACATCTTTCTCCCGTGCTGGATGCTTCCTGCCCTCGAACCTCAGACTCCAAGTTCTTCAGTCTTAGAACTCAGACTGGCTCTCCTTGTTCCCCGGCTTGCAGATGGCCTATTGTGGGACCTTGTGATACTGAGTTAATAAATTCCTGTCTGTCTATCTATCTATCTATCTATCTATCTATCATCTATCTGTCTATCTAATCTATCTCCTATTAGTTCTGTCCCTCTAGAGAACCCTAATACAGGTCCCAAAGGGTAAGAGACAAAAATTTGGGCTGCATGTGGTGGCTCACACCTGTAATTTCAGCACTTTGGAAGGCCAAGGCAGGAGGATTGCTTAGGCCCGGGAGTTCGAGACCAGGCTGGGCAACATTTTTCTTTACAAAAAATTTAAAAATTAGCTGGGTGTGGTGGTGCACGCCTGTGGTCCCAGCATCTCGGGAGACTGAGGTGAGAGGATGGCTTGAGCCCAGGAGGTCGAGGCTGGAGTAAGCCGTGACTGCACCACTGCACTCCTGCCTGGGCAACAGAGTAAGATCCTCTCTCAGAAAAACACACAAAAATTTGCAAAGATGAGAGGTTGGATGGTAAAACTGAAATTGGAGGTTGTGATAAGTGGGAGGTGAGAGGATGGTGGTGGGATTGATATATGATGTACGAGACTCCTCTAGGGCACCCAGAAACAGCAGGACAGCTTCTAGAATAAGAGCATAGGAAGCTGGGGGTGGTGACTCACACCTGTAACCCCAGCACTTTGCGAAGCCAAGGCGGGCGGATTGCTTGAGGCCGGGAGTTTGAGATGAGCCTGGCCAACATGGAAAACCCATCTCTACTAAAAAAAACAAAAAACAAAAAACAAAAACCACAAATTAGCTGGGCATGGTGATGCACGCCTGTAGTCCCAGCTACTTGGGAGGCTGAGGCAGGAGAATCACTCGAACCTGGGAGGTGGAGGCTGCAGTGAGCCAAGATCGCACCAGCCTGGGCAACAGAGTGAGACTCTGTCTCAAATAAATAAATAAATAAGCATAGGAGAGGGTCAAATACTATTTCTTACTGTTACTGCAAATCTTTTGTCCCAGGTTATATTTGCCTTAAAAAAACAAAACAAAAATGTAGGGAATTTACACATATTACTTTCCACTTGTAGAGCCTTCATTTTTTTTTTCTTTTCTCAACTCTGGCATAGAAGGATTTATGTAAACTTTTGATTTTATAAAATTTCAGAATTAGCACTTTACAAAGTGTAAAGGCATTTTGGAGATAGAGGCTGAGAAGAGTCTAGACAAAGCAAGGAGAGACTTGAGGCCAGGAGTGGATCAAGAGGAAGATGTGGATGGTGCTTCTGCAAGGCACGGGAAGGCAGCACCCCAGGATCAGCGATGGTGGGCAGAGCAGGACCTTTTCCTCTCCTCATCTGGGCTGATCACCTACAGAGCTGGGGCAGAAGATAGGGCAGGACGTGGCTTCAGTGTGCAGGGCAGAAGAGGAGGGAGCAGCCTGGGTGGGCAAGGCTGCGAAGAAGGCTGCTGCGCTGCCCCACAGGGCCACGGTTAGGTCCAGCAGAAAGGGTAGAAGGGGTGCACCAGGCATGGCCTCTACTCATATGCCAGCTCTGAGCCTCTGGAAATCCGCATTTGGTTCCTGTATCCTAAAAGCACTTCTCACATGTCACTTATTTACAGCCTATGTTATTCATTAGAAGGTGAGCTCAATTCTAGAAGATGTTTCTTCAGTGTGCCCAGCTCCTGGGAAAGTGGACTCAGAGAGGTTAGCTGAGTGTCAAAAAGCCTCCACAAGAAACTACATTTTCAATCCAAAGTGGGTTGCGCCTGCAAAGAAAGTTTTAGAACACAAACCATTCCTAAGGACCATCTATTCCTTCCTTAATTAAAAGTATATAGTTAAAAATACTTAAGAGAAACAGTTAAGAATAGTCTTTAGAGTCAGACAGACTGAAAATGTCTGTATTCATGTGAACCTGGAAGTGTCATTGACCCTCTCTGAGCCTCGGATGCATCTGTAGGATGAGGAATGTAGTACCTACCTCGCTGGGTTATTTTGAGAAACAAATAAAAATATCCTTGCACACAGTAAGTACTCAAATGGAATGAAATAAAAGATAGTAAGGGCTCCGGTTTCAAATCCTGTCTGTAACATAGCATTTGATCCTTCCTACTGTAAAATAATTGGCATTTATCATCAACATCCCACAGTGATGTGTCTCATGCTGTCTCACTGTTGTAAAACCACAAAAATCAGCTGAAAAGTCTAAGGAGAGTAGGTCCTGATCATTGTTTCATTAACATATGAGCTTCGGGAAGGGCAGACAACCCACAGATTTACATATATGGATTTTCACAAAAGAGCAGATTTGTTCAGATTTAGGTTTCAACCAATTTCATGAAAGCAGACACAGGAGATGCAAACTGCTTTTGTGGATACCGTTCTAGGGGTGGAAGCAGCTCTCAAGGTGTGTTTAGGTGTGCATGCTTTGGCGTCCCTGTTCTTTTGCAGATATTAGGGGAAGGGAGGGTATGGTCTTTGGTCCTTCTGGTCACTTGGTTTCTGGGACTCTGAGCTCAGACTTCTTGCCCACTTGTCTCCTTCCTAGGCTTCTCTTCTGCCCTGGAAGTGATGCCTGCAGGGCTCCTTCCTTCCTGGTCCAGAGTTCCTCTCTCATCTCCTCTTAAGGCCAGATCTTTTTCCTGGTCCATATCATCCCTGTCTCTCAGACCCTGGGTCCAAAACTGAGCTCATCTTCCTCACGGAGTGTGCACTTAACACTCTCACCTTCACCAGCCAGCCAGGCCACCACACCCCTGGCTCTCACTTGCCTTTTGTGTCTCACACAAGCTCCTTGAAGGCCTGGGACTTGGTTTTGCTCACTCCTGCAGCACTAGTGCTAAAACAGTGCCTACTGTACTGCAGGTATTAGGAAATATTTGTGGGATGCCTGGGTAGGGGCTGTGAGTGTTCTGAAGTGTTCATTAGCAAGTACCCACATCCGTTTCTACGTTTCAGCCTCATCTTGCCAATTACACTTTTGTATTCTTCCCTCTCTTTGAGCAATCACTCATCCCCAGCAATACTTGCTAATAAAATAAGACAATTACTTTTCACATTGAAGTCTTCAGAAGTAGTAAGGAGCAGACGCTGAACCCAGTTTTTCACATTCTTAAATAATTTCCCACGATTCAATCAGCAGAAAAGGAACAGAAAGTCAGAATTGGATATAGAATTCAGATTCTTTTTCTTTCAAGGACGCGTTTTATACAATTTTCAACATTTATACTTTCAAACAAAATGAGCAAAAAATACACTGAGTGCTAAAAAAATCAAAACAGAAGTAATACAATTTTAATTTCAATATTTTAAAATACAGAAATTGGAAAGAATACTAAATACAACTTTAAACAAGTCACTTGTCCTCCCCTATAATAATCAATGTAAGCTACTTAAAGACTTACAAATTTAAAGTAAAACAGAAACAAAATAAATACTGTACACTTTCCCTGCCTGCAGGCAAAAGATGGGAAATACTGTTATGAATCAGCAAAGAAATGCTCTTCAAGCTTCAGCACCCCACCTCCCAGCCACACCCCACGCCATTGTCACACAGTGGGCTTCCGGACTGAAAGGACACACGTCACACACATCGACTGCCTATACAAACAAGACAAGACGCTATTCCACAGACACCCCAAACAAGAAGAACAGTCCCCTCGGACCGTAGGCATAAAAACCAGTAAGAAAAGTCAGTCAGGCTAGCAAAACGTTACTACAAAACTAGTAAATACCAGAGCCAACAACTGTCCCCTCTCCAAAGTTCACAGATTTGAAACCTCTAAAACCAATACTACCCTCCCCATCACCCCCCAAAAAAACTTGCTGAAGCACTGGCAAAGTTAGACATTTCACAGTAAATGTGAAAGTTCATATTATATAATCTCTTAAAATGAACCTTTTCACCCTCTTTCCACAGCATGAAACTGTTATGGCTTAATTTATATTAAAAGTAGAAAAGTCTTTTCTGAAGGAAATACCATCTGCGAAGATGCACTTCCTGATCAGTGCTATTTCATACCTAACAACTGTATGACTTGCTTTTGCAGTCAGAAGCTGTTTTTGGAAAAATTGAGGTTATAGCTTTTGATTCAGTCTAACCATAAACTGTAAGGCCCTTAGTTTGGTTTAGGTTTCTTTTGCAAGATAAAATAACCTTGGGATTCACTTAGCAAGTTACACCTCGGGTCCCTGACTATAATGTGGAAGTTATACGTAGCTTTGTAAAAATAAAAGGTTACTTATGAATCTTAAAAGGAAGAAATGGTTCTAGCTAAGGAATTAACTCCTCATTATATTTTACATTTAATGCTGGTAAGTTTTACCAACCAAAATACACCAAAGAAATATGAGAGTATGTCTGGGTTATTTTATGCCTGCAAAGTATTATATATTCCAGCACTTATGATCATTGTTTTGGTGAAAAAATCTTGAAGGAAAACAGCTGACATTTTGAAAAGGAAGTGGCCAAAATAAAACTGGTTGGAGACAAGTTTTACCTTTATAATTAAGCTCCATTTATGACTACTTTCTGAAAGAAAGAGAGGTGAATTCAGAGTGTCACAGGTCTTGCATAGGTAAACTACTTGGAGGTCAAGGGCTACGTGGTAGCCAGGGTTTATTAGTGAAATAGTGCAGAGCAGATAAACTTGGAAGAATCACTGAATACAGTTTCGAAAAGGTTTTAACAACAAAATGTAATGTTATACTTGTTAAGACAAAGTCTTAAGACACTAGAAGGGGCACCAGGGTGAGGGGGAGAATCTAAGGATATTGCAAAAGAGTATTATTTTCTCATCTCAATTAAAATGAGGAAAAAATACTATAGAAGAATAAAATCACAGTCACAACAAGCTCATTGCTTTGGAAATAGACATTTGCTTCCTAATGACATTAATTTTGAAAATTTATGTTAAGGATATCAAATATTTGACTTTACAGCATGAAAAAGAGGGAAGGGCTTCTAGGAAGGCTACAGTATTAAGATTACATTACGTTCAACAGCAACAGAATGAGAAAATTAATTCTTCCCCTTTCTTTCCACCTGGTTTCAAGGAAGCACATGAACATCATCTCATAGGGCAAGCCGAAAACTGGGGGCTGTTTCAGGAAGCAAACTATCAGAGGCCCCAGATCCACTGTGTCTCCCCACGCAAATCACTGCCCACTCTGGGTTACCTGTGTCTCGTTTATTTACCAGCAACACTCTGTCTAGGCTAAAGATCTGATGCTCAAGCTTCCCAAGACTGCTTTAGAGGAAGGTCTAGGACACCAGGAGAAGACTGGTGAGCTCTAGCTTCTCTTTATGTGGCGACCAATTAACTTAGTATTTAATGAGAAAAATGAATTTTTGATAATTACACCTAGCAGTAGCATACTGGGTCGCATGATTATTCCAATCAACTCTATAGTCTTACTGCTGCAGAGAGCATCTTTCGAAAAAGGCAGAAAGAATCTTGTCTGTTGAAGACGTCTGGTGGCGTCTCCTTTCCTACACTGGTTTCTTTCTACCAAGCAAGCTGTTGGTACCCAACCCAGAGCTGTCTTTGTGCATTCTCACCTTTCTAACCACCTCATTCTCCCCACAAGTTCCCTGGGGAGTTGCTAAGTCATTTTAATTCCATGACTTCCTTCACCTTTATCTAGTACCTGAAGAGTATGCTCAATCTGTGGGGATGGTACTTTCCTAATTCTTCAAGAAAAACCTAAAGCCATCTTTCAGCTAAATCATCTTAACGTACTTGAGGATACACATTCTCACCCTCTTATCCATAAACAACTTCATTTTTCTTCCACTTCAAGCACGAAATCTGATTTTAATCCAGCACCTTGTTGGGGATTCCTCGGATTTTTAAAGTAGCATGCCCTGGGCATATATTTGATATAAAATAAACATCATGAATAGTATTACTTTTCATTTAAAAATATATATAAAGGTGCAGTAATTGCCAGTTTTAACTTAATGATAAGTTCTCTGTATGTATGAAGTATTAAGAGATTTTCTTGATTATCATAATAAACATTTTAATCCAAATTTACAAATGAGAAAACTAAGAGTCAGAAAGAGTTAAGTGACTTATTCAAGGTTACACAGCTGATACCTAAATGGCAGAACTTCAACAAAAGCCCAGGTCTTCTGCTTCCTTGCATGCTACACCAAGTCCCTGTATGACCATATTAATTACCAAGTTGAAGCATTTCTTAAATTGTGAAATTACTTTCACTTCTACAGTGGCATATCTCAGTTGAAACTAAAAAAGTCAGGATGTTTTTTAATGAATAGGTCCTCTTTTGCTCATGTTTGCTTAGAAGTGAAAATAATACTGCTAATTTCCTGGAGAAGATACCTTCAACGGCAGAGACCACAACTGCAAATTGATGTTCCCTAACAGTACTAGGTAGTGCTGGGCACACAGTAGATGTTTGATAAATACCTGTTGATCCCATATAAATAAATACAGTAGACTATATTGAAAAGGCAATAATTAGGATTATTTAAAAATAGAGAAGTATTCAAGCTAAGTAATTAGTGATAAAGATGGGCTTGTTTCCTCTGAGTTTATGATTTCAGTCAGAATCTTCAATTCTGTATGCTTAAAAATGAACTGATACTTATGAAGTTCAATGTATTTCTAGGATACTGAACTACTACAAACTGCCAACTTTATATTGTTTACATCACTCATCAATATTGAAAAGCATAATATTATGTGATATTGTGAATTATAATCCAATGGATCCCAGCTGAACAGTCACTTATTTGAAACAATACAGGAAAATTATCATCTATTACTATTATTAAAGTTGCTTATGTTAAATCATAATTCTCAATTTTACATATTTGTATTTGCTTACAACTAGCTAAATGCTATCAGTGCTGTCTTCCTAAGTTGCTATGTCTGTATGGTATAAATGAGGTTCTCTATTACTGTTAAGCCCAGGTACTGGCAGCAGCTACCACAAAGTTCAGCCATTTCCATGAGATAAAGGGATGCATTACGGCCAGTAATGTTATAAGAGGTTTGACCAGGAGTCACTGGATCAGTGGCTGAATTTTCACCAATTCAGAAAAACACATGGATTCTATTCGAGTGGTTCTATTACCTCACTGAAAGTTTTCTAACTTAGCCACTTATTAAGGGGCTAAAACTACTAAAAATGAATCCACAGTACCTTCACTTTAGAATTCCACACACGGGCTACTCCAAATTAGTACTTCTCAGCCTAAGGACACAGTGGATACTGGCCACAATTTTAATTCATAAAAATAAATTAAATTTCATTTTAATTCATAAAAATAAAGTTTAATTTTAATTTTTGTGGCTAAAGAAAAAAATAGAACATACTCAAGAGCTGTGAAAAACGTAAAGGAAAAAAGAAAACCCAGATCATGATATAACAGGAAAAGGAAATTATAGCTCTTACACCTCTTATTTCTTAACCCAAAATAAAAACATGACTATTGTAACACCAACTCAGGATCTACAGAAAAGCAACAATCACAAGAATATACTGTGTGGGAAGGTAGGGGAATCGGTCAAACCCAGATTTTTGGCATCCTGAGATAAGATGACTCTACCCATCTTTCCACTGGTTTTGGCATAGTGTAGACAGGGTTTACACGGGTTGTTTATAGACACTGAGGATTTCCATAAAAATTCTTTTTCCTGATGCCCAGATAAGATTCAGACTTTGGTCCAGTCACTCTGAACCAGAAAGGCTACTTCATAAACTATTTCATATTTACTCCATGACATTTTGGAATGGGGACACTAGGAAGTATTTCTCTTTGAAAATACACATTTGAATGCAACCATGAAAGATGGTGGTACAGACTTTTTTCTTTTTAGCAATTCAAGTGATACTTAATAGAGAAGGGTAAGTCCTGATACCTTGCTGAGTAAAAAAAAGACAAATCCATAATATGGCCATATTTCTTCTCCATAAAAATAAATTTTATCTATTTGCCTATATTTTCTTTGTAGGAATTTGTAAAATGCTCTATTGTCAGACTTGGGAACATTTCTGCCCCACCCCCAGAAATCACTTATTTTTATGCCATGGATGGAAAAAAGGGAAAATAGAAGCTACTATAAGCAACTGAAAACTGGCATTTAGTAAAAATCATACATAAAGGAGATAAATGAATACCTTAAAGTTTAACCAGATACTTAACCTCAATATGCACTGGTCAGGTTAGGATAGATGGAAGAAACTGCCAAAAGCACCCATTTTACTCCAAATCCATATCTTAAGTAATTCTTTAGAAAATTAAGAAATAAAAAAAGTAAATACACACAAAAGATCTATTCCAACATGCTTGCTTCTATACAACTTAATGTAGTATTAATCCTATTATATTACGGCTTATTACGCAGATTTGAATATCCTAAGTCAAATAACATTTTCCAACAAATCAGGTATGGAGAATAAAAGCATCATAAGGTATAACCTCCGCAGCAGGTGTCAGTCCTGTTGTCCAACACCAGCAGTACGAAGAAGGCCTGCTGTAGTTACAAATGTATTTGGAAAAACTATAAACATGACAATGTAACCAAACTTATAATACTTTTCCCACAAGTAGGAAAAATATATTAAAGCTGTTCTCTTTGGGACCCAGATATCATCAGCAGAAATGAAAATGCAAAAGCCTATTTTTTTTAATATTGAGAAGAAAATCACAATGTCAAACGAAATGAGAAATGAGGGATCTTTTATGGAGTTCTTACACACTGGCTACGAAAGTGTTTCCCTGCAAAGAGAAGAGTCTTACTGGGTCATCACAAAATGCTGGGGAGTGCAGAGGGAAGGTGGGATATAAGGTAATCAACCTGGATAACAGTATGCACCTTGGATGTTAGCAAAAGCGAAGCTAATAGCTTATAAAAAACACATGAAATATATAAAATAAAATGATTTTCATATACATCTTAATTTAAAATAATTAATGCATCAAATCCCTGTTTAAGACTTTAACCTGAATATCAAATTTAAGAGTCCAGACTAGTTACTGTTACTGTGGCCCTTCCCCACATGTAACACACACACTATCAAAAATAATTTAAAAACCTTCACATTCTTACATCTAAATTAGTGAGATATTTCTCCAGAAATCTTCCAAATAAATAGCTTTAAAAAAAGAATTTAAAAGCTGTTAACTTTAAAAAAAAATCTGTTAAATAAATTATTGATAATTCTTTACCCTACCACTGAAAATACATCAAGACACTACCAACAACAAAATAAAATTCAAGCCCTGACAAGAGACCCTTTCCAGTTCAAGGTCTCTTTTTAAGGTTCTACCCTCCTTCTTCCTCTCCCCCACCAGGTCCAAAATGGTTATTGCTGAGTGGGTGTGGCACAGTGAAAATGCAGCATCAGGTTCATTCTGTTCTTCGGGCAGTGTTCTTACTATACACACAAACTTCTCCAGGCAGGGGGACAGCAGAAGCTCCAGGCTCCTGCACCCCTAGACTGGTCTCCAAAGGGAAGAATGGCTGCAACAGCAGCTCTGTCACACAAAGAAACGTGCATGGCCATTTCTGTTCAACTTAAGGATCTTCCCAAGACGTTGTTTGGCTGTTGCCATTCCTTTTTTTGGACGTTTACCTATAAAACATCAGAAGGGAGTGTAAATAACGATGAAAAGTACACTTAAGAGAGCACCTGGAAGACTACGGGGAGAGCTTTCTTTATGGGAAGTAAGCCCTTAGGTGTTCTGCGTGGACAAAGTCATACTTCTGAACTTCCGCTGTTTAAAACCCCTCCACCTCATCACACTAGGCCCTCACAAGACTCACAAGGCTTCCCACAGCCTGGTCTGCCTACTCTTCAGCCTGGGCTCTTCCCTATCCTGCATTACACTATGCTTAGGCAACAAAGCCGACTACCACTTCACAAATACCCCATATCCTGTTTCTCCTCTTTGTGCCCTGCCTCAGGCTCAATCCTCTGCCTTCAAAGCTGCCTATTCTGTCACTTTCCCCAATTCAGCCTGGCTAACCCCTGAACATCTGATTTTAGGATCTGTCTCTTGCTCCTCAGAGCTGACTTGGGTATCCTTTTTCTTTGTTCCCGTAAGTAGTAGCCTGTGTATACTGCCATCACTATGCTGTCTACTATGCATGAGATGTTGAACAACTTGAGTGCAGAGACTACACACCTCAACTGCCATGATGACCATCACATACAGTCAGAAATATACTTCCTCTATACATGTGTGAAAGTTACCTTTTGTTGCCTGGTTGCTGATAGGTGGTGGATTTGATGCCGGTCTCTTGGTGGGGTGAAGGGGCACCGAGAAGGAAGTTTCACCAACTGGCCTTTCTGGGCTTAGACCATTACTTATCTGGCATGCCCCCGAAGTCAGGTTTGAATTCTGCATATACTTTCCATTCTGAAGGCTTGAGCCGCTGCTGTCCACATAATTCCTACTTGGTACCCTCTGACTAATTTCTGATGAACCTTCCTTTTTGATGCATTTCTGGCTTCTACTTAGATCCTGAAGGAGGAGGAAGGACATGAGGCTGAATTTTTAGGGTTTAAATGAGGTATTTAAGCTCTCTATGCATTGGCAAAGTCAAGTGAGAGAAGAAACAAACTACTGAATTCTGATTTTCTTAACATCTATTAGCCACAGATGACCACTCCTGCATGATGTCATCTCAGTAGCTCTGAAGGACTCGGGTCTTTAAGTTGCATCATAAGTTAAGAAGGCGAAAGAGAGAGTGAGAGAAAACAACGTAAACAGGCACCACGCCCTACTTGCTACTCAGCTCAGTGAGCACATGCCACGCAGGGACCCTGAGCTGGGGGAATGGATCGATCTCCCACTTCCCTGGCAAGTCACAGCTCCCTTGGACCTCTCATGTGTCATGTTCTTTTCTAGAACCTATCTTCTATCAGGTTCATCTCCACTGTGTTTTTTTGCTAGGAAATCCTTAGATCCAGAGTCCCAAGCTTGGTGTTTTCCTTTTACTACAACTACTCTTTCAGTCTCTTAAGACTACTGAGTAAACTTTCTGGGGGCAAAAAAAACGCTACTGATTGGTGAGTCTTGAAATTAACTGAGAGGGTTATAACCAGCATTAAAAAGAGAAAGGAACAGACTAGATGTGAACAGAGTACACTATAGTGTGACTGTTTCATGAAACCAGTTTTCATTATGCTAATCATCCATCCTCTATGTCTTCATTTATTTTCAAAAACAATTATAAAAAGAACAGCCAGATTTAAATAATAGCTCACATTACATAATGAATCCTATAGTGCTAGTAAGTGATAAACTTTATGACCAGCTACAGTGAGGCACTATAAAATCATACACCGAAAAGTAAATTATAATGAGATTTCTTATGACCTTTGACTCTGGAATGTATCCTTCTAGTCAAAGAACGTATACTCACAAAGGCTTCCTTTAAAAAAAAAACTTGCTTCTTTTTCTTATGCAAGTAATTGCTTAAATATTTAGAAAATATAGATAAGCCAAATTAAAAAAATTAATAAAAACCACCCATAATTCCACTACTCAGAGATTAATGATGCTCCATATTTAGGGGTAGAGTCTTTTCTGTCTATATACACAGGTGTCTCCTCCTCCAGGGATTTTAGTCCATTCCTCCAGTCAACTCAGGGCTCTGCAAGATGGCAAAACCCAGGAGGCCTTTTTCACTTCTGCTGAGGTCTTTCGGTGCCATGTGAAAGCTTTATTCACAAGAGATTTTTCCCTTCATTTCTTAAACAGTCGACTCATGTTCCCCTCTGTCTCCTCTTCCCTCCTTCCCTTCTCCCCCACAAATGTTTCTTCACTCAAAGGAGAATTAGAGGCAATATTTCTGCCTTTGCTGATTTACTTTCTTTCTTATGTGTGCTTGGGGTAGAGAGGTTTGGGTCCCCACAGTGCCACATGAGAACTTTGATTCTTTCTTTGGCTGCCATTTTCCAAGATTTGCAAAAAAAGCTTGTATCACTTTTCTTGTTTGGTGCTGCTGGTAAAGTTTTAGTTTTTTCAAAACTGCTATTTTGGGTTCATTTGATAATGTAAGCAAAAGTTGTGTTTATCATGAATGTATTTTCTAGAAAGATAATCTGTAACTTTCATCAAATGCTCCAAGAAATTCGGTTTTCAAAACCATTCAAGAAACAGCATCAAAGATTAAAAAGATATGATATTCATCTTTTCCTTGAATATTTCATTCTAACCAGATATAACCTACATGGGTTGGCAGCCAGTGGTTTAACTGCTTCCTTGAATAAATTATTCTTTTCCAGACTGCATTCTATCCATGAGCCTTAAGTTAGTTATCATTTCGGCATCTCTCAAAATGGACAGTTGTTCAAATGTGCATTTAACTGTAATTTTTTGGCTGCCTAGATCTAGCAGTTGATAACTGGTTGTTACAGTTTTAAAAAAGAAAGCAAAAACAAAGTTAATGACCATTTTAAATCTCCTTTTAACGTTTCAAACTTTGAATATACCTGAGGATTAAATCTGGAAGTATCAAACTGTTTAATCCAGGAGGAAGTCCTCAAGTCTGGATCTTCAGTCTTGACATGGTATCCTAAAGAGAAGTTTTAGTTTAATTAACTTTGCACAAACTTGATTTGAAATGACAAAATTAGCCTAATGCTTAAAAAGGAAAGCAGGCTGGGCGTGATGGCTCACGCCTGTAATCCCAACACTTTGGGAGGCCGAGGCAGGTCAATCACTTGAAGTCAGGAGTTCGAGACCAGCCTGGCCAACATGGTGAAAACCCGTCTCTATTAAAAATACAAAAATTAGTTGGATGTGGTGGCGGACGCCTGTAATCTCAGCTACTTGGGAGGCTGAGGCACGAGAATCACTTGAACCTGGGAGGTGGAGGTTGCAGTGAGCTGAGATCATGCCACTGCATTCCAGCCTAGGCAACAGAGTGAGACTCCATCTTGGGGGAAAAAAAAAAGAAAGCAAATTTATGTTGACATTTTATTTAAAAACACATTAACTCTTTAGATACTCATTTGCATACCTTTACCTTCACTATATGCCTTTCCCTCAAAAACAAAAAGTCACCAATTCATAACCTATTATGCTAATTCTTTCAATTCTCTCAAAGACTGTCTTCATTTATTCATTCATTCGCTAGTCAAGTGAAGCAGTGAGATGGAGAAGAAACAAATAAATCTGTAATTGTTTGTGATCAATTAAACACCATACTCACTCAGACCAGCCTCAAAGACTGTCTTTATATGATGGGTTTTGGGCTAGATGCTGGAAGATCTACAATCAAATTCTTTTTCTTTTGAGATGGAATTTCCCCCTTGTTGCCCAGGCTGGAGTGCAATGGCGTGATCTCAGCTCACCGCAACCTCCGCCTCCCAGGTTCAAGCGATTCTCCTGCCTCAGCCTCCCAAGTAGCTAGGATTACAGGCATGCGCCACCACGCCTGGCTAATTTTTGTATTTTTACTAGAGATGGGGAGATGGGGTTTCTCCATGTTGGTCAGGCTAGTCTTGAACTTCCAACCTCAGGTGATCCGCCCGCCTCAGCCTCCCACAGTGCTGGGATTACTGGCGTGAACCACTGCACCCAGTGAATCAAATTCTATGGCCGCCTATTGTATATGTAAAACCAATGCAATAATTCTCTCTAAAAATGGTATATTTTTCCACATAGAATAAAGGCAGGTATTTGCCTGAATTTTGCAGTATTTCCATAGAAGTGTTCTTTTCAAGGGACTAAAGGAAAACAAAATGGTGCAGTACAAAAAGAGACAAACCCAGATTTGAATTTGAGTTCTTCCATTACCAACCCAACTTTAGGCAACTTATTTATCCTCTCCAAACTTCAATTTCCTCTTATACAATAAGCAAAGACTTTGAGATCAGATGGTCTTGGCTTCAAATTCCAATACCACTGAATAATAGCTACGTTAAGTACAGACAAGTTAAATTAGTTTTACTAAGTCTTATTTCTTTTACCTGTAAAATGGGAGTGATTTTACCTATAAGTATTGTTTTAAGAATTAAGTGAAATAACCAGGCATGGTGGCTCACACCTGTAATCTCAGCACTTTGGGAAGCAGAGGCAGGAGGATCACTTGAGCTCAAGAGTTGGAGACCAGTCTGGGCAACATAGTTGAGACCTCGTCTCTACAAAAAATCAAAAAATTAGCCAGGTGTGGTGACATGCATCTACAGTTCCAGCTACTTGGGAGGCTGAGACAGGAAGATTGCTTGAGGCCTGGAGGTTGAGGTTACAGTGAGCCATATTTGTGCCACTACATTCCAGCCTGGGCAGCAGAGTGAGATAGTCTCAAAATAAATAAATAAATAAATAATAATAAAAAAAATTATTTCGGTGAAATGGATGTCAAGCTCCTGGTATACAACTGATAATTATGCAGGATCAAACACATTTATTATATAGGCATTCAATTTTAATATAGTACTATCTTCTCCCCAGTCCTCCTCAGGCTTTTTGGGATACAAACATTTTCTCTAAAGGCACAAAGAAGAAAACACTATGTGGCATGCCTAACACTGCCACTGAGTCTACTCTCTTTTCCTAATACTTCCTTTTCAAGTAGGAGAAAGAATAGCCTCAATCAGAAAGAAACAGCTTAAAACTTATTTTTCCTCTCATAAAAGGAAAAAGGGCTGATTGTTCAAGCTTAGCTGACCATTTAAGGCACCAAAAGACTCCTTCCACTCTGATCAACCTGTCTGTAAAAGGGAAATACTACTAACTGGCTTGCAATAACAATGGTAGAGTGATGCTAGTGAACACAATTGTCAATCCCAGGTAATTTACATTTTGAGTTCTTCTGCTTCCATCTTACGTGATATGTCAGCATTGCGCTTTTTTTTTTGGTCAACCTTCTTAACATATTTCCAATTAAAGATGCTTATTCATAATCTCTAACCTAAATGGGGATTACTGAGCCATTAAGTTGGGCAACATATGTTACTTTTTAGAGACTAATAATTTATGTTTCTTACCACATTCCACTGGTTTATCATAACGATACAACTGCCTAACCTCATGGTTACTGCTATGGCAGCTGCTGGGATCCTGGAGAGAGTTTCTTTCACCACTGCAGTCTGTGCTTTGTATTTGCCTTTGTAAACATGTGGAATAGTGCAACCCTGCCATAGACAGCATGCCCTGAATAGCTTCTTCCTCTGTGCTCGTCGAGGTAGGACATTCCCTAAAGAAGAGATGATCCAAAAACACAAGAGTCTATTTTTACTGATGACATTTTTGGTAAAATTTAAAACTAAAAAAAATTTTCACAGTATTTATCTTACAATATAATAAGACTTACTACTATCAGTAAGCCTACCTTTTAATTGGAATTTCACTTCTAGATGGCTTCTGGCTCTTTTGAAGGAAGTTCCTCATCACATTAGATTCCTCCTTAAAGTTGGATGTTATTTCTTGTTTCTTTTCATCACCTGAACTTTCAGACTCTTCAGTGGTAAAGATATTTTTCTGAGATAATAATTACACAGAAACAAAGCTACATAAGAAATTGACCAAGTCTGTACAAATGAATCCAAAAAGATTTTATACATCTAGAGAAAGTCAGAATCTTAATTATCATGGAATTATTTCTGTATTTCACATGAAAAAAATGATAATCTCTATTAACTACATGAACATACTACCTTGATTAAAAAAATACACAGTATAGGCTTTCTTTAAGGTAAAATAAAATATAATCCATGAGAAATATGAAACAAGAATAGTATAAGCAAAGGAGTCTCTCCCTCTACCCTTTCCAAAATCAGACAAAAGCTCTATGTCTCAAATGTGAATGGTCACATGATGGCATGTGTGTACACTGACTACCACAGAAGACCCTGTGCTACTTAAGTTAGACAGACAAGCTTTGAGAAAAGCTGTCATTTGCCTTCCTTCCAGGAGAAGTTACGTGGTGCTCATCTTTCCATCAAATAACGTACAAGCCACGGGGTCTCAGGCGTACCAGTGCAGTGCACTCGGGTCCGGAGTCTTCTGACTCAGAAATATCAGAATATCCTGATGATCTACTCCTGAGTTCTGATTTCACACGTGTAAAAAACCCTGAAAAAGAATGAAAGGATGAGAAAAAAAGAAAGTCATTTGACTATGATGAACAAGGTGACAAGGTAGTATCTAAAGTCCACCCAGCTTGTGATGTCTCTCAATCTCTCTTGCTCTACCCTCCTTTTCACTTTTATTTTCTTCATTTCTTTCTCACCTTAAGGTCTTTCTCCCTAATTGGCCAAGATACAGACTGAAGTATATTCTCAAATATTAAGTGTGGTATTTCCATAATTATATATTCCTTACTTGGATGGACTGACTTTTGTATTTCTTTCCAGAAGAAAAATGCTGAAACTAAAATTAGCTATCAGATGCTTTTCACACTTCTCCTTTTGCATTAGTTGTATCATTAGAAAACAAAAAGATAACTTTCCCAAACGTAAAAAGCATTCACGTAGATAGTGAATTCAACACGGCTCTTTCATGAGGCACTGACATATAGCAATGGTCTGATGGATTCCTGTTGATTAGCACCTGGCATGTGTGCAAAGGCAGAGTCACCAACTACAGCAGTGCCAATTTCACTCAGATTAGCAGGAACTGGGGT
The DNA here is from genome assembly GCF_028885625.2 of Pongo pygmaeus. NCBI lineage: Eukaryota > Metazoa > Chordata > Mammalia > Primates > Hominidae > Pongo > Pongo pygmaeus. The sequence goes on from NC_072379.2 coordinate 139,056,418, forward strand.
GTTCAACGTGGATTAAATAATGTTAGTTATCTGAAACATTTATTTGTCAAGTACCAAAGTATTTATTTAAACTACTTTTTAAAATGGAAAGGAATACAGAGATCCTGAAATATGTTGAGAAATTAAGGCTTAATTCAAAGAAGAAAGACCTTAAGGAGAAGGAGGTGTTACTATTTTGCCACACTGATGATAACCAATTAATAACCCAGTAGAGGCCTTCTTGTCAACAGGTAATCAATTAAAACCACAATACATGGATTACTAACAGCTTCAGATTAGCTAATCATATATACTTCCTAATTCTGAAAACCATATACATGGTAGCTGAACTTATATATAAAATTAAATGAAACTTGAAACTTTTACTTTGGGGAGTAGAGGCCTATAACATGCATGAGCTTTCGAGTTACTCTTTAAAAACTGACTAGATGAGTGCATCTCTAACCCACAAACATCCCCTCACTGAGAACACCACCCCTGGCCACTGGGCGTACACCTCACTGGGCATTCACGTTCAGCACTTCTCTCATACTTCAGATTTTTCAAGACAGTTTTAGGGACACAACAGTTTTCTGCTATTATAAACTTAAGAACTTCAAAATTAGTAAGTTACTTTACATATTATCACATTAGTAATCAAAAGATGTTTAAAATAACCATTAAAAAAAACATACTGTTCAGTGGTTTTTGAGATTCTTCATGTTCCACTCCCTCTATTCCTGAACTCTCTTCTATCTTCATTTTTGCCTTTTTTGTCCTTCTTTTATCCTCTTCATTTTCACTATCTGCTGTATAAAGACTTTGATCTGCAAAGGGCTGTCTTTCATCTCTGTATCAAGAAGAAAAAGTTATCAGAATACAGTGCAAGACTCTGTAGCCAAACAGTATTTATTCCCCTCTCCCTTAATTTACAAAGAGTAGAGAATTGAGACACTGTCCCCATATTTCAGTCAACTGTGCAATAGTATGCACTAGGGATCTGAGGTTTGTTTTTTGTTTTTGTTTTCTGAGACAGGGTCTTGCTCTGTTGCCCTGGCTGGAGTGCAGTGGCACAATCATAGCTCACTGTAACTTTGAACTGCTGGGCTCAAGTGATCCTCTCACCTCAGTTTCTCAAGTAGCCAGGACTACAGGCATGGCCACCACACCCAGCTAATTTATTTTTATTTTTTTGTAGAGATGGAGTCTTGCTAAGTTGCCCAGGCTAGTTTTAAACTCCTAGTCCCAAGAGATCCTCCCACCTCAGACTCTCAAATCAACTTGGGATTACAGGTGTGAGCCAACGAGCTCACTACAGATTAAACAGGGGTCCCCAACCCCTGGGCCATAGACTGGTACCAGTCCATGGCCTGTTAGGAACCAGACCACACAGCAGGAGGTGAGTAGTGGGTGAGTGAGCATTACCACCTGAGCTGTCTCCTATCACATCAGTGGCAGCATTAGATTGTCATAGGAGTGTGAACCATATTGTGAACTACACATGTCCAAGAGTTACACACTCCTTATGAGAATCTAATGCCTGATGATATGAGGTGCAACAGTTGAATCCCAAAACCATTCCCTGGCTGAGAAAAAATTGTCTTCCACAAAACCGGTCCCTGGTGCCAAAAAGGTTGAGGACCACTGGGTTAAATGAACAAAGGGAACCCAATGAAAATTAACCTATTTGATACTCTGATTTACTTTACATACTTAATTATTCTTCCATTTGTCAGCAGTAATCGTAGATCATTATCTTTTGCTCTCCATTCAGGTACCGTGGAGGATGGTTGGAGATGTTTGTTGAATTTTCCATTCAGTTTAGAGCTCAAGATGTCCTGAAGGTATAAATGCAGAACTTACTTACCATCCACCCTCAGGTAGCCCTGCTCGACTGACGGAATACAGTATACCACCACCTCCCCCATGGTCCTGCATCTCAAAGATGCAGGCAGCCACCTGAGCTTGGGGATATGCAGCAGTATGGCACTCCAGAGTTCTTAAAGCCAAAGTAAGAGTATGGCTCATCTTTCTGGAGGGCCATTAACCATGAAATGCATTCTAGAAAGTAAAACATAAAATATGCATAAAGTGAATTCAAAGAAATTTCATTCTTGCAGAAAGCTGAAAAACTGGAGAAGCAATGCCTCAGAGTATTTTAGCTCTCTTCCCCTTGCTTCTTCCTGCTAAAGTGCTAGCTACTGGGCCTTTCCATTCACCCATCCTTCATCTAATACCTAGTCAGCAACTTACAGGTCACCACACTGCTACCACTAGGAACAAGGGTCACCATGTGACATACAGGTAGTAGCTGGGTTTCAATGCATCAAAAAGACTTCCTTTTCCTAGTGATTTTCCCCTTAATAATAAATAGAACCTTTCATAATAAGCTTAATCTTCTCTGATGATTATAGTTTAGAACAGCATAATCTTAAAACATTATAATTACATACAATTTAAAATATTTAAGAAAGTTTTATATATATAAAATATATATAAATATATAATATATAAATATATATAAAATATATAAATATATATAACATATATATAACATATAAATATATAAATATATATAACATATAAATATATATAATATAATATATATAAAATATATAATATATAAATATATATAAAATATATAATATATATATAAAATATATATAATATATAAATATATATAAAAATATAAATATATAGTATAAATATATGTATATATATAAAATATATGTATAAATATATGTATAAAATATATAAATATATAAAAATATATATAAATATATAATATATAAATATATATCAAATATATATAATATATAAATATATATCAAATATATATAATATATAATATATAAAATAAAAAATATATAAATATATAAAAATATATAAAAAAAAATATATATATATATATATATATATATTTTTTTTTTTTTTTTTTTTGAGATGGAGTCTCGCTCTGTCGCCCAGGCTGGAGTGCAATGGCATGATCTTGGCTCACTGCAAGCTCCGTCTCCCAGGTTCACACCATTCTCCTGCCTCAGCCTCCTGAGTAGCTGGGACTACAGGCACCTGCAACTGCTCCTGGCTAATTTTTTGTATTTTTAGTAGAGATGGGGTTTCACTGTGGTCTCGATCTCCTGACCTCGTGATCCGCCCGCCTCGGCCTCCCAATTTTTTTTTTTTTTAAGCCAGGATCTAGTTATGTTGCCCTTAAACTCCTGGGCTTAAATGATCCTCCTTAGTCTCCTAAGTAGCTGGGACTACAGGCCCACACCACAGCACCTGGTTCTTCGACCTTATTCATTTAAAATGGTTGCTTATCCTCTTCATGGGATGTAAAAGTATGGATGATGCAGAGCTCACTACAAAGTCACTACCATGTTCAGCAAAGGCGCTACACTGATCTCATTACTGCCGCCCACTCTCCCCTTTTTCCAGTAGGCCAGCACTTCACGAAGTTTAAGAGTTTCTTCTGACAGTCTCCCAGTCTTAACAGTCCTCCAGGCTGACTGCTGGCTCAAGTAGAGGCTTTCTGCATTTGCTCCTCCCTCTGCCTGTAATGCCATTCCTCCAATCACCATGTAACCATTTGACTTCTTCCTATTTGTTACTCAGCTGTCGGTTCAAACCTGAGAGGCTCTCTGACCACCTTAGCTAAAGCAGCCAGCTTTACCTCATCCCCCTTTATTCTGTTGTTCTATTGTTTTGGGTTTTTTTAAATAACACTTATCTGAAATTATATTATTTTAGTATATGTCTCTGTCTCCCCATCCTTCCAGCTTGAACTAGGATGGAAGCTTCATGAGGGGCAGGGACTTAAGTTTTGCTCACAATCTTCTCCAGAGCCTAGAAGAGGAAGTGGTACTTGCTAAAGACGCAATAAACATATCAGCAATCGAATGAGGTCTATTCATTCAAATTCTACACTAAAACTTAGAAAGATTAAGCACCACTCTCTGTCACAAGCATAACTACTGGTTGATCCCTACAATGCTGCAGCCAAGATTAGATATCAACAATCGTCAGACTATTCTCTTATTATCCCTTTAAAGACTTTAAGGAACAGCCAAGTTTCTTTTTGTTGTCATGAAACATAATACTTGCCTCTTCCCATGGACACATCTCTAATCTTTTGAGGACTTCCCTTGTGTGGAGCTCTAGGATGTCTAGGTTAGAAGGAGTTCGGACATTATGATCTCGAAGTTTCCTCATCTTTCTTCGGGAATGGTATGGGGAAGTTGCTTCATTTGAGGATCGTGAAACTGGACACACAATAGGAATTCCCTGAGATTTAACTGGTTTGCCGTTTTCCTCCTTTAAGAATTAAAATCAGAGTATTTTTATAAGAAGGCTACTACACACATACGTGACTAAATAATCATCCATAAAAATATTTTAGAAAACAAAAACCATTCAGTTTAACCACATAAACACAAAAAAGACTAAATCCTAAGCTTCAAACAGCTTTGCTGAGAACTTTATATCCCTTCTCTCTCCAATATAATATACTGTGAACATACTTCCTTGATTTTTTTTTTTTTTTTTTTTGACACAGAGTCTCGTTCTTGTCGCCCAGGCTGCAGTGTGTGGAGTGCAGTGGTGCAATCTTGCCTCACCGCAATCTCCGCCTCCTGAGCTCAAGCGATCCTCCTACCTTAGCCTCCCAAGTAGCTGGGACTACAGGCGCACGCCACTACACCCGGCTAATGTTTTACAGACAAGGATTTGCCATGTTACCCAGGCTGGTCTTGAACTCCTGAGCTCAGGGGATCCACCTGCTTCGGCCTCCCAAAGTGCTGGGATTACAGGTGTTAAATCAGCCACTGCACTGGGCCTTGATTTTCAATATCTTATTAGAGGCTGTGTTGCATTCCACTGTATGGCTATAGCTTAATTTTCTGACCTAATACTTACTGGAAGCCATTTAGGCTGCTGTTCTTTCCGACAATGAACATTCTTTTCACGTACATATTTGAATAAATTAATAATTACTTTTTAAACTAAAATTATACATCTATGTAGTTTTAAAAATTAAATATTCTATAAGCATATCATGAAAAATAGCAGTCTCCTCTTCCCCATTCCTCTCATTCTCCAGAGGCAACAACTTGCAAACATTTTTTTACTGTGGTAACATAAACATAAAATCTGCCATTTTAACAATTTTTAAGTGTACAGTTTAGTGGCATTAAGCACAGTCACAGTGTTGCACAACCATCACTGCCATCCATCTCGAGAACCTTCTCATCTGCACAAACTGAAACCTGAAACTGTACCCACTACACAATAATTCCCCATTCTCCCTTCCCGCCAACCCCTAGCAACTACCATTCTACTTGCATTCTCTATGAATTTGACACCTCTAGGAACCTCATATAAGTGGAATTTTACAAAATTTGTCCTTTGGTGACTGGCTTATTTCACTTAGCAAAATATCTTCAAGGTTCATCCACACTATAGCATGTGTCAGCATTTCCTTTTTTAAATTTTAATTATTATACTGTAAGTTCTAGGGTACATGTGCACAACATGCAGATTTATTACATATGTATACGTGTGCCATGTTGGTGTGCTGCACCCATTAACTTGTCATTTACATTAGGTATTTCTCCTAATGTTATCCCCCGCCTCCCTCCAACCCACGACAGGTCCCGGTGTGTAATGTTCCCCACCCTGTGTCCATGTGTTCTCATTGTTCAATTCCCATCTATGATTGAGAACATGCGGTGTTTGGTTTTCTGTCCTTGCGATAGTTTGCTCAGAATGATGGTTTCCAGCTTCATCCATGTCCCTGCAAAGGACATGAACTCATCCTTTTTTTTTGGCTGCATAGTATTCTATAGTGTATACATGCCACAATTTCTTAATCCAGTCTATCACTGATGGACATTTGGGTTGGTTCCAGGTCTTTGCTATTATGAACAGTGCTGCAATAAACATACGTGTGCATGTGTCTTTATAGCACCATGACTTATAATCCTTTGGGTATATACCCAGTAATGGGATGGCTGGGTCAAATGGTATTTCTAGTTCTAGATCCTTGAGGAATCGCCACACTGTCTTCCACAATGGTTGAACTAGTTTACAGTCACAACAACAGTGTAAAAGCGTTCCTATTTCTCCACATCCTCTCCAGCACCTGATTGCCATTCTAACTGGTGTGAGATGGTATCTCATTGTGGTTTTGATTTGCATTTCTCTTATGGCCAGTGATGATGAGCATTTTTTCATGTGTCTGTTGGTTGCATAAATGTCTTCTTTTGAGAAGTGTCTGCTCATATCCTTCGCCCATTTGTTGATGGGGTTGTTTGATTTTTTCTTGTAAATCTGTTTGAGTTCTTTGTAGATGCTGGATATTAGCCCGTTGTCAGATGGGTAGATTGCAAAAATTTTCTCCCATTCTGTAGGTTGCCTGTTCACTCTGATGGTAGTTTCTTTTGCTGTGCAGAAGCTCTTTAGTTAAATTAGATCCCATTTGTCAATTTTGGCTTTTGTTGTCATTGCTTTTGGTGTTTTAGTCATGAAGTCGTAGCCCATGCCTATGTCCTGAATGGTACTGCCTAGGTTTTCTTCTAGGGTTTTTATGGTTTTAGGTCTACTATTTAAGTCTTTAATCCATCTTGAACTAATTTTTGTAAAAGGTGTAAGGAAGGGATCCAGTTTCAGCTTTCTACATATGGCTAGCCATTCCCAGCACCATTTATTAAATAAGGAATCGTTTCCCTATTGCAGATTTGTCAAAGATCAGATGGTTGTAGATGTCTGGTATTATTTCTGAGGGCTCTGTTCTGTTCCATTGGTCTGTATCTCTGTTTTGGTGCCAGTACCATGCTGTTTTGGTTACTGTAGCCTTGTAGTATAGTTTGAAGTCAGGTAGCGTGATGCCTCCAGCTTTGTTCTTTTGGCTTAGGATCGTCTTGGCAATGCAGGCTCTTTTTTAGTTCCATATGAACTTTAAAGTAGTTTTTTCCAATTCTGTGAAGAAAGTCATTGGTAGCTTGATGGGGATGGCATTGAATCTCTTAATTACTTTGGGCAGTATGGCCATTTTCATGATATTGATTCTTCCTATCCATGAGCATGGAATGTTCTTCCATTTGTTTGTGTCTTCTTTTATTTTGTTGAGCAGTGGTTTGTAGTTCTCCTTGAAGAGGTCCTTCACATCCCTTGTACATTGGATTCCTAGGTATTTTATTCTCCTTGAAGCAATTGTGAATGGGAGTGCACTCATGATTTGGCTCTGTTTGTCTGTTATTGGTGTATAGGAATGCTTGTGATTTTTGCACATTGATTTTGTATCCTGAGACTTTGCTGAAGTTGCTTGTCAGCCTAAGAAGATTTTGGGCTGAGATTATGGGGTTTTCTAAATATACAATCATGTCATCTGCAAACAGGGACAATTTGACTTCCTCTCTTCCTAATTGAATACCCTTTATTTCTTTCTCCTGCCTGATTGCCCTGGCCAGAACTTCCAACACTATGTTGAATAGGAGCGGTAAGCCAGGGCATCCCTATCTTGTGCCAGTTTTCAAAGGGAATGCTTCCAGTTTTTGCCCATTCAGTATGATATTGGCTGTGGGTTTGTCATAAATAGCTCTTATTATTTTGAGATGCACTCCATCAATACCTACTTTATTGAGAGTTTTTAGCATGAAGGGCTGTTGAATTTTGTCAAAGGCCTTTTCTGCATCTATTGAGATAATCATGTGGTTTTTGTCTTTGGTTCTGTTTACATGATGGATTACGTTTACTGATTTGCATATGTTGAACCAGCCTTGCATCCCAGGGATGAAGCCAACTTGATCGTGGTGGATAAGCTTTTTGATGTGCTGCTGGATTCGGTTTACCAGTATTTTATTGAGGATTTTTTGCATTGATGTTCATCAGGGATACTGGTCTAAAATTCTCTTTTTTTGTTGCGCCTCTGCCAGGCTTTGCTATCAGGATGATGCTGGTCTCGTAAAATGAGTTAGGGAGGATTCCCTCTGTTTCTATTGATTGGAATAGTTTCAGCAGGAATGGTACCAGCTGTTCTTTGTACCTCTGGTAGAATTCGGCTGTGAATCCGTCTGGTCCTGGACTTTTTTTGGTTGGTAGGCTCTTAATTATTGCCTCAATTTCAGAGCCTGTTATTGGTATATTCAGGGATTCAACTTCTTCCTGGTTTAGTCTTGGAAGGGTGTATGTGTCGAGGAATTTATCCATTTCTTCTAGATCTTCTAGTTTATTTGCATAGAGGTGTTTATAGTATTCTCTGATGGTAGTTTGTATTTCTGTGGGATTGGTGGTGATATCCCCTTTATCATTTTTTATTGCCTCTATTTGATTCTTCTCTCTTTTCTTATTAGTCTTGCTAGCAGTCTATCAATTTTGTTTATCTTTTCAAAAAACCAGCTCCTGGATTCATTGATTTTTTGAAGGGTTTTTTGTGTCTCTATCTCCTTCAGTTCTGCTCTGATCTTAGTTATTTCTTGCCTTCTGCTAGCTTTTGAATGTGTTTGCTCTTGCTTCTCTAGTTCTTTTAATTGTGATGTTAGGGTGTCAATTTTAGATCTTTCCTGCTTTCTCTTGTGGGCACAGGGTGTCAATTTTAGATCTTTCCTGCTTTCTCTTGTGGGCATTTAGTGCTATAAATTTCCCTCTACACACTGCTTTAAATGTGTCCCAGAGATTCTGGTATGCTGTGTCTTTGTTCTCATTGGTTTCAAAGAACATCCTTATTTCTGCCTTCATTTCGTTATGTACCCAGTAGTCATTCAGGAGCAGGTTGTTCAGCCTCCATGTAGTTGTGCAGTTTTGAGTGAGTTTCTTAATCCTGAGTTCTAGTTTGATTGCACTGTGGTCTGAGAGACAGTTTGTTATAGTTTCTGTTCTTTTACATTTGCTGAGGAGTGCTTTACTTCCAACTATGTGGTCAATTTTGGAATAAGTGCGATGTAGTGCTGAGAAGAATGTATATTCTATTGATTTGGGGTGGAGAGTTCTGTAGATGTCTATCAGGTCCACTTGGTGCAAGCTGAGTTCAATTCCTGGATATCCTTGTTAACTTTCTGTCTCATTGATCTGTCTAATGTTGACAGTGGGGTGTTATAAGTCTCCCATTATTATTGCATGGGGGTCTAAGTCTTTTTGTAGGTCTCTAAGGGCTTGCTTTATGAATCTGGGTGCATATATATTTAGGATAGTTAGCTCTTCTTGTTGAATTGATCCCTTTAGCATTATGTAATGGCCTTCTTTGTCTATTTTGATCTTTATTGGTTTAAAGTCTGTTTTATCAGAGAGTAGGATTGCAACCCCTGCTTTTTTTTGTTTTCCATTTGCTTGGTAGATCTTCCTCCATCCCTTTATTTTGAGCCTATGTGTGTCTCTGCATGTGACATGGGTCTCCTGAATACAGCACACTGATGGGTCTTGACTCTTTATCCTATTTACCAGTCTGTGTCTTTTAATTGGAGCATTTAGCCCACCTACATTTAAGGTTAATATCGTTATGTGTGAATTTGATCCGGTCATTACGATGTTAGCTGCTTATTTTGCTCATTAGTTGGTGCAGTTTCTTCCTAGCCTTGATGGTCATTACAATTTGGCATGTTTTTGCAGTTGCTGGTCTCAGTTGTTCCTTTCCATGTTTAGTGCTTCCTCCAGGAGCTCTTGTAAGGCAGGCCTGGTGGTGACAAAATCTCTCAGCATGTGCTTGTCTGTAAAGGATTTTATTTCTCCTTCACTTATAAAGCTTAGTTTGGCTGGATATGAAATTCTGGGTTGAAAATTCTTTTCTTTAAGAATGTTGAATATTGGCCCCCACTCTCTTCTGGCTTGTAGAGTTTCTGCCGAGAGATCTGCTGTTAGCCTGATGGGCTTCCCTTTGTGGGTAACCCGACCTTTCTCTCTGGCTGCCCTTAACATTTTTTCCTTCATTTCAACTTTGGAGAATCTGACAATTATGTGTCTTGGAGTTGCTCTTCTCAAGAAGTATCTTTGTGGCGTTCTCTGTATTTCCTGAATTTGAATGTTGGCCCGCCTTGCTAGGTTGGGGAAGTTCTCCTGGATAATATCCTGCAGAGTGTTTTCCAACTTGGTTCCATTCTCCCCATCACTTTCAGGTACACCTATCAGATGTAGATTTGGTCTTTTCACATAGTCCCATATTTCTTGGAGGCTTTGTTCGTTTCTTTTTACTCTTTTTTCTCTAAACTTCTCTTCTCGCTTCATGTCATTCATTTGATCTTCAATCACTGATACCCTTTCTTCCACTTGATCGAATCGGCTACTGAAGCTTGTGCATGCATCACATAGTTCTCGTGCCATGGTTTTCAGCTCCATCAGGTCATTTAAGGTTTTCTCTATGCTGCTTATTCTAGTTAGCCATTTGTCTTATCTTTTTTTCAAGGTTTTTAGCTTCTTTGCGATGGGTTCGAACATCCTCCTTTAGCTCAGAGAACTTTGTTATTACTGATCTTCTGAGGCCTACTTCTGTCAACTTGTCAAAGTCATTCTCCGTCCAGCTTCGTTCCGTTGCTGGCGAGGAGCTGCGTTCCTCTGGAGGGAAAGAGGCGCTCTGATTTTTGGAATTTTCAGCTTTTCTGCTCTGTTTTTTCCCCATCTTTGTGGTTTTATCTACCTTTGGTCTTTGATGATGGTGCCCTAGAGATGGGGTTTTGGTGTGGATGTCCTTTCTGTTTGTTAGTTTTCCTTCTAACAGTCAGGACCCTCAGCTGCAGGTCTGTTGGAGTTTGCTGGAGGTCCACTCCAGATGCTGTTTGCCTGGGTATCACCAGCAGAGGCTGCAAATATTGCAGAACAGCAAAGGTTGCTGCCTGATCCTTCTTCTGGAAGCTTCGTCTCAGAGGGGCACCCGGCTGTATGAGGTGTCAGTTGGCCCTTACTGGGAGGTGTCTCCCATTTAGGCTACCCAGGGGTCAGGGACCCACTTGAGGAGGCAGTCTGTCCGTTCTCAGATCTCAAGCTGCATGCTGGGAGAACCACTACTCTCTTCAAAGCTGTCAGACAGGGACGTTTAAGTCTGCAGAAGTTTCTGCTGCCTTTTGTTCAGCTATGCCCTGCCCCCAGAGGTGGAGTCTACAGAGGCAGGCAGGCCTCCTTGAGCTGTGGTGGGCTCCACCCAGTTTGAGCTTCCTGGCTGCTCTGTTTACCTACTCAAGCCTCAGCAATGGCAGATGCCCCTCCCCCAGCCTCGCTGCCGCCTTGCAGTTTGATCTCAGACTGCTGTGCTAGCAGTGAGCAAGGCTCCATCGGTGTGGGACCCTCAGAGCCAGGCATGGGATATAATGTCCTGATGTGCTGTTTGCTAAGAACATTGGAAAAGTGCAGTATTAAGGTGGGAGTGTCCCAATTTTCCAGGTACCGTCTGTCACAGCTTCCCTTAGCTAGGAAAGGGAACTCCCCGACCCCTTGCACTTCCTGGGAGAGGTGATGCCTGGCCCTGCTTCAGCTCACGCTCCGTGGGCTGCACCCACTGTCCAACAAGCCCCAGTGAGATGAACCCAGTACCTCAGTTGGAAATGCAAAAATCACCCGTCTTCTGCGTCGCTCACGCTGGGAGCTGTAGACTGGAGCTGTTCTTATTTGGCCATCTTGGAACCCTCCCAGTCAGCATTTCCTTCTTTTATAAGGCTGAGTAGTATTCCACTGTATGTACCACACTTTATCTATTCACCTGCTGATGGACACCTGGGTTGCTTGGTCTTTTTGCTATTGTGGATAATGCTGCTATAAACATAGGTGTACAAATACCTGTTTGAGTCCCTGCTATCAATTCTTTCAGGTATATAGCCAGGACTTCCAACTCTTCTAAATGGTTTTCTCTCTGGTTATTTGCCTCCAAATTACAAAATGACATGTTTATACTGTTTTCAGCTTCAGATATTACTGAATTCTTATCATGCAAGATGAAGTCTTAATCCTTACACACCTCTCTTAAACATGCACATACCTCCCTTTCCTTCAATACTCAGTAAATTGGACTCAGTAAAAATTATTGATAACCCAGCGCCACATAACATATTGTCATTACATTCCCTTATTCAATCACTAATTGATTCCCAAATTATCCACTAGAAGAATACAAACATTCAAACACATTTGGTAATCTAATAATTTTATATTTTTCTCTGGAGACATCCTTCCTGGATAGGGTTGCCAGATAAAGTATAAGACACCCAGTTAAACTTGAATTTCAGGTCATAACAAATATGGATCCTTTCATTCTTCTGATCCATCCTGAACTGGCTGCTCTCTGGACCAGTTTAATTACTCTTCCAAGTGTATTTTACCACTTTAAATTTGTAATACTAATTTAGAGTTGATTGACACTTTCAGAGATGACACTCCCATTTATTTAACTATTGTTTTACTTCCATAAGTAAAGATTTATAGTTTTTTTCATATAGAATCATACCTTTCACAGTAAGTTTATTCTTCATTTTGGTTATCATGCATGAGATTTATATATGTATAAACTTACATATATATTTAAGATTAGATATATGACTTTTGATACTAAATCAATTTAAATGTGATTACTGTAATACTTTAAAAACAGAACATATTTTTCTCCTATATCTAAACACATTGAGAATTATATAAACTATTCTATCCATTGATATTAAACCAAGCATTTTAATATTTTGTAAATGTATACCTCTTTCCATTCTCCAAACACGGCGCTAATGTAAGCTGTTAAATCATCAGCTGGCCTCCATTCTTCCACCTAATTTCCTCTCAATTTAAGCTAGACACTAACAGAACAACCTTCTTGAAGGATTACTTTAAAACGCCCTTTCTTAAACACCGAGAAGAGCTCTCAATTAATAAATTCAAACATCTAATCAGATTTTATGAGCTTTTATTAAAGGGCATTTACCTAAGCATCTCCTTGCCCCACTCTACTGCTTATCATCCCTCTCTCCATCCCAGCTTCCCTAGCTTGACTCACTCACCTTACATTTCTTCTCTTGTTCTAATTACAAAAACATGTATTCCTCTCTAGGTAGCTGAAATTAACTGGATCTGAAAGTTCTACTGTTTATACTCTGTATTTCTGATTTTCTTAAGTATCCTAAATTAAACTAGTAACTGTTTCCTTATTACTTCATTAGAATACAATATTATAAATTTCTCTTAAGGACTTCAGAAGCCTGAAAACCTGAGAAACCTCCAAAGACTCAGTTCATTATATTTCTCGTAAGTGTGTAAGAGTTTTTAAATATTTGTAGAGAGTGGAATAGATCCATTTGCTTCTCAAAGCAGATAATAATCAAGCATTTACATGACAGTTTCCACTCTTACCTCTATTGCTCGAATTACTTTAGAAAGTTCTTTAATAAGGTGTCCAGGTCTAACATTGTCTGGAATTTCAAAGGCATGTTCAGATACAAGCTGTATTTGGATTAACAAAAATAAGAAAACCAAAGTTATTTACACTTTAATATGTAAAAACAAATTTACTATACCAATTTTTGGATTCTCTAGACTGTTACAGACATCACCAAATACTAGTAAGCCAGGTTTCAGAGTTCGTGTAGCTAGTATAATGCCTTCTAAGGAGATTCTCATTAACATACAAAATCCTCTTCGACTGTGTTAAAAACAGACTTGTCTCACAGTGAATTTTGCTTTATATTGAGTAGTAACCTTGTACTCTACTCCTCAAAGCCTACTGTAATTCTAACTACTACTACTAATTCATAAAGTGACAAATTAACATTTAATTCATAATACATAAGGATTTTTAAGGAGAACACAGACACTAACGTAATCCTAGTTTCTCTTGGGAAGTCTAATTTGAATAAATTTTTGTACTTTTTTTTCTTTTAATAGTCAAAAGCAAAATAGAAAACAGATCCCATCAATAGGAAAGGGGAAGGCCGGGCGCAGTGACTCACACCTGTAATCCCAACACTTTGGGAGGCCAAGGCTGGCGGATCACCTGAGGTCAGAAGTTCGAGCCCAGCCTGGCCAACATGGCAAAACCCCGTCTCTACTAAAAATACAAAACTAAGCCGGGCATGGAATCCCAGCTACTCGGGAGGGTGAGGCAGGAGAATCACTTGAATCCAGGAAGTGGAAGTTGCAGTGAGCCGAGATTGTGCCACTGCACTCTAGTCTGTACAACAGAGTGAGACTCCGTCTCAAAAAAAAAAAAAAAAAAAAAGCTCTAAAGGGAATTCTGATAAAGTGATAAAGTCACAAATTTGAGAATCACATCTAAAGCCTTCAGTAGGAAACAAATTATACAGTTTCGGTAACATATGCTTTGTTTTGTTTTTATCTTGTTAAACAGTTTTAAATTTGCTTATGGCTTTCCTTGTCACCTAGACAATAAGGTCTTTCACAGTGGAGGACATGATTTTTATTTTCCTGAATGCTTCCACACTGTTGTGCTCTGGTAGATATGTAGCAATGATAATACAGTGAAAAAGGAGTATAAAATCATTGAGGCGGTAACCTATTAATTACTGTCTCCCAGTATTTCTTAAGAGCAAGATTTTTATTTCAAGGGGACATTCAAGAAATTAATATGGACACAGCCAGACACAGTGGCTCATGACTGTAATTCCAGGACTTTGGAAGGCCAAGACGGGTGGATCACCTGAGGTCAGGAGCTCAAGACCAGCCTGGCCAACATGGCGAAACCTCATTTCTACTAAAACATACAAAAATTAACTAGGCGTGGTGGTGCACGCCTGTAGTCCCAACTACTTGGGAGGCTGAGGCAGGAGAATCACTTGAACCCAGGAGGCGTAGGTTGCAGTGAGCCGAGATCGCGCCACTGCATTCCAGCCTGGGCAACAGATCGAGACTCTGTCTAAAAAAAAAAAAAAAAAAAAGAAAGAAATTAATATGAACATGTATTTTCATCAGCTCACATATGTATGTATCACCTATTAAAGTATTATGTATTATGTGCAAAGTTCCATGGAGTTATAATAAAGATGAGAAAGACAGCCCCTGTTCAAGAGCTCACAGACACAGTTGAAGGAAACACAAATATATTACTTTATAAACATTTGTTTTAAGCCCATAGGCACAAGAAATATAGCATGGATGCATAAGGGAAGGAAACACTAATTCCAAATGGAGATCTGGAGGTGGTGGGATTCAAATGCAAACAACTAGCTCATATTTTCATGAAAATGGAAAGCTCATGCTTGAAATTTGGTCTCTCCTTTCCTTCACTTTTACATAAATCTAGCAGAGTGGTAAAGAGTATAGGCTTTGCAGTCCTAGAGATCTAAGTTTTAAGTCCTAACTTCACCAGTTCTCTTGGGCAAGTTACTTAACTCTTTGAACCTTGGCTTTCCCATATGTAGAATGGTGGTACCACTAGCACCTAGACCTCACACAGTTGGCTTTGAGGATTAAATGAGATTATGTGTATAAAGATTAAGCACAGTGCTCTCAGCACACTATAGCACAACTGTAAGAGCTCAATGTTATTTATTATTCTATATCTATATGTTCATTTCTTAGTCAATTTCCTAAATATACTTGAATTACTTTCTTTTCCAGATCGAAGATTAAAGAAATAAATACTTTATTCTCATAAAAGAAATCAGTACATTTGTATATACTGAATAATAAAATGCAGGTTGTATATAAAGCATGACTTCTATTCCCTCTACTACTGGCATTCACACGTGCTGCCAAAATAGCACAAGGACTCTGTTTTCCTAATCTTGCGACATAAAACACAGTGATTTCACTGTTGAAACAACTTACTTCTTTTTTCATCCATAATTTTAAAGCAGTATGCAGTGCTTTCACTCCCTGTACTAGGTAAGTTTGAGGCTGAAAACCATCTTCTCTCAGTTCTGTAGGAATGGAAATGGGTGAGAAAAAAAAAAAGTTAAAATGTTCTAAAGTTAAAGGGATTAACTTTAGATTTTGAGTAGCCACCAAATATAAAACTATATAACTTCCAAATTAATAAAAAGATAAAAAGTGAAATATGAAACAATCAATTCAAAAAGACAAGAAAGAAATAGAATTACATTCAATGTAATTTACTAAATACTCCAGTTAAAAGAAAGGCCATTTCATTGGATTTAATTTTTTTGTGTAGAGATGGGGTCTCAGTATGTTGCCCAGGTTGGTCTCAAACTCCTAGCTTCAAGCAGTCCTCCAGCCCTGGCCTTCCAAAGTGCTGGGATTATAGGCGTGAGCCACTGTATCTGGCCAGATATTAAAATAAGCTAAATATGCATACATACCATATTAAAAAATATAGAAAGGTTTCAAATAAAAGGATGGGAAAAAGATACCAAGCTTCCAAAAGAAAGGGGGTGTAACTGTCATTAATAAAGGGTTATTTCATAATGACCAAGGATTCAATTCACCAGAAAGACGTATGTAACCACTTAGAATTTGTACTCAACAACATAGTATTGAAAATATAGAAAACAATTAACTAGACAGAACTGCATGGAGAAATAAACAACTCCACAATCACAGTGGAAGATTTTCAAATATTTCTCTTGGTAAGAGACAGAGTAAGTGAACTAAAAACAAAAAAATCCCTAGGCATATATTCAATTTGAACAATATAAAGCTTGATTCAATGGCCATAAATAGAATATCGTACCCAGCAACTGCAGAATACACATTCTTTTCAAACACACACAGAACACTTACAAAACTCATCCATATTCCAGGACCATAAACAAGTCTCATCAAAGTCCAAGATCTAAAATATATGTTCATAATGCAGGTAAGCTAAAGAAAGCCCCTATGTTTAGAAATTAAGAAATGCAAGTATTAAAAAAATAGACTAACATTTGGATCAAAGAAAAACACTGGAAATCAGACAATATGTTGGTCAAATAATGAAAGCATATCAAAATATGTTGTATACTATACATACAGGGAAATGTATAGCTTTAAATATTTATGTTAGAAGGCTGAAAATTAATGAGCTGAAGATGCACAAAAAAGTTTTAATACCAAAAAAACTGCTAAAAATCATAAGCCAAAAATTAACAAAACAGCAAACAGAGCCTCAAACAAGTTCTTAAAAAAAAAAAAAAAACCACAAAATTAATGTAAAGAGAAAACAGGCACAAATATCCAGTATGGAGAATAGAAATAATGTCATTACAAATGCCACAGTAGGTAACAGGGTAACATGAAGAACTTTCTGCCAACAAATGTCAAATTTTAGATGTAATTTCTAGATACATTTTAAGAAAATAATTTATACAAACAACTCAATAATTAGTTAGTAAACCTTTATGGTCCTTTAATCACTAAAGATACTGACTCAGCAGTCAAAAATCTTCCCACAAAAAAAACTATAGACCCAGATCACCAGTGAGTTCTATTAGTCATTCAAGAAAATCATTCCAATCGTACACAAACTTCTCCAGAGACCAGAAACAGAAGGAACAATCCCAACTTTTTGTCTGAGGCTAGCATAACTTTCATACCAAAATCTAACAAGGACAGTATGAGAAAACAAAGCACAAGCCAATTTCACTCATGTGCCAAAATCAAAAAAATACACACATATGCACACACTCATATGTAATATGTAAATATATAGAATATATAAAATATAAACATATAGGTAGAATATAAACAATATACTAACCTAATGGTATATAAAAATCATAGGTTGGGTTAATATTAGAAGATCAATTAATATAACCACTAAATTAAAAGGTTAAAGAAGAAAAATCATGGAACTTTTCATATATGCAGGCAAAGCTTTTGATAAAAATTAAACTACCACTGATCATTTTTTAAAAGAAACGAAAGGCCGGGCACAGTGGCTCACGCCTGTAATCCCAGCACTTTTGGAGGCCGAGGCGGGCAGATCATGAAATCAGGAGTTTGAGACAGTCTGGCCAACATAGTGAAACCCTGTCTCTACTAAAAATACACAAAAAATTAGCTGGGTGTGGTGGTGTGTGTCTGTAATCCCAGCTACTCAGGAGGCTGAGGCAGGAGAATCGTGTGAACCTGGGAGGCGGAGGTTGCAGTGAGCCAAGATCGTGCCACTGAACTCCAGCCTGGGTGACAGAACGAGACTCCGTCCCCTCCCCCAAAAAAAGAAAGGAAAAAACAACCTCTTAGCTAGCTCAGAATAGACAAGCACTTCGTAAAGGTTATCAACAAAAAGCCTACAACAAAGGTAATAATGGCAAAAGATTGAAAGCTTTCCTTCTGAGACTGGGAACAAAGATAGAGCTGCCCACCTTTGCCATTTCTATTCACTATTTCCCTGGAGGTCCTAGACAACCCGGCAAAGCAATGAAAAAAAAAGATATAAATATTAGAAAAGAAGGAACAAGACTGTCATTATTCAATGAGGATGTATATGACTGTGTATTAGAGAATTTTAAAAAAGCCTCAGATAAAAGATTAAATAATAGATTTTAATGAGGTTGCTAAAATCAGTAAAAAAATTAACTGCTTCTATATTCCAGTATCACATGGTAAATTGAACCATATGAAATTGCTAATATTTGACTATTTTTGAAGTACAAAAACAGAAATTTCATGTGATTTCAACCATATGTATATACATAGTAATGACTGATACAGTTTAGATCTGCATCCCTACCTAAATCTCATGTTCAATTGTAATCTCCAACTGTTAGAGGGGCCTGGTGGGAGGTGATTTGATCATGGGGCTGGATCCTTCATGAACGGTTTTGCACCATCCTCTTGGTGCTGTTCTCGTGACAAGTGAGTTCTTGTGAGATCTGGTTGTTTTAAAGTGTGTAGCACCTCCCCCTTCACCCTATCTTGCTCCTGCTCCCTCTTTGCCTTCCACCATGGTTATGTCTCCTGAGGCCTCCCCCGAAGCTAAGCAGATGCCAGCATCGTGCTTCCTGTAGAGCCTGAGGAACTCTGAGCCAATCAAACTCCTTTTCTTTATAAATTACCCAGTCTCAGGTATTTCTTTATAGCAATGCAAGAACAGACTAATACAATGATATGTGTTTTTATAACAGCACTAAAAAAAGAAATACTTTGGAATAAATCTAGCAAGAGATATATATGCAAAATTTTTACCAAAAAAAATTAAGAAATGCCAAAAGACATTAAAGATCTAAATAAATAAAGATGTTCCATGTCATTTTTAGAAAATTCAACATTTATTGACATCAAATTTTGCCCAAATTGATCTCTAGAGTTAACATCTTCAAAATAAAAATCTCCATGTTTTTATTTACTTGTTTGGTTGCTTTTGGTAGGATGGTGTCAGCTTGTAATAGGGTAACTCAAAAATTTATATAAAAATGAAAGGGGAAAGAAAAGCAAAGACATACTTGAAGAAGGAGGACCTACCAGATATCAAGTCTTATCAAAGGTTAATAAGATAGTGTGCTTGGTGGAGAGACAGACTGCTAGCCCACTGGAAAGAAGGGTGGGTGAGTGTGTGTGTGCATATCCCAGGACCTACACAGATACCAACACACGATATAGGAGAGGAGCGGTGTTTATGAAGAACAGAAAAAGAATAGATTACTCAAAATATGGTGCTAGGACAAGTGGATATTTATATGAAAGCAAGTGAAAATACTCCCTTCCACCACTCACAAAAAAAAGAAAAAGAAAAAAATCAATTGCAAGTGAGTTAAAGGCCTAAATGCAAAACACAAAACAGTAAAAGCTTTTAGAAAACAAGGATCTCTGCAAGACCTTGGGATAAGAAAGAACTACTTAAACAAGGCACAGAAAGCACTAACCATAAAAGTTGAAAAAAATACTATTTTAAATTTAAGAAATTGTGTCCTTCAGTAAAGAGAAAATCCAAAAGGCCTATACACATATGAAAAAAACTACCTGATTCCATTAATAATCAGGGAAATGCACATTAAAAGCACAAAGAATACTACTTTATATCCATGAGATTTGCAAAAATTATAACCTAACAATACCAAGTGTTGGCCAGAGCGTAGAGCTTTGGGAACTCTCTTGCCCTGCCATGGAAATGGGAATTGGAAACAATTTGGCAGCAACTACTAAATTCTACCTATGACCTAGCAATTAGGCCTGTTTTCTGGAGTAATTCTTGTACTAGGTGACAAAGACAAGAACTTCTTAGCAGCATTTTCCATAATTGTCAAAAACCAAAAATAACTCCAAAATGTCAAACTTGCAGAATCTGTGTGTGTGTGTGTGTGTGTGTGTATATATATCTCATAGTATATTCATACAACAGAATAGCAATGAAAAAGAACTACAGCCACACACAAAAACATGGATGAATCTCACAAACAATGCTGAGTAAAAGGTTACAAGAGAATACCACTATGAATTTGTTTGTAGGAAGTTTACAAATGGAGAAAATTAAATTATTTTAGTTTATAACGTAGGTGATAAAACTGAAGAAAAGTATTATCACAAAAGTCAGGATAATGGTTATCTCTAGAAGGGAAGCGGAAAGGTGTAATGAGAAAGATAACAGAGCATTTCTAAGGTTTTGGCAAGGCTGTTTTTGCTTAATTTGGGTGGTGGTTACCTGAGTAAGAACAGCCTTTTTTTACACAGTATGAATGTGTGTGTGTGTATGCAGTGCGTTTGTGTGATCTATATAATCAACTATTTTAATAACATAATAAAGTAAATATAAACACACATAAACAAAAATGTCTTGAGTTTTTTAATCAAATTGTGATAATCTAAAACAAACAAAATATATTAGACGTGGTCCAAAATTCAGCTAAGTTGAAACAAAGGATTTCGCTTCTGCACAGTGGCTAATTTCCTTACACAAATCCAAACTGGTTCACTGTTTTACTATCACTGACATGAAACATAGTAAAGAGTTTCAGATGATTCAACCTCATTTAACCCACCATATAAGCCTTAGAACAGTCTGAGAGCTGGCAAATAGGCCACAATGTAAAGTAAAAAGGTTACGGATGAAAGAACAACATAATTTGGGGTCACAAGACCACTATTCCTGTTTTCAGGATGAATGCTTAAAATGATGGCAATTCCTATAATGATCATTTGGCTTTTGCCTTGATGAGATGGGACTGAATCACTATGATTGCCAGGTATTCTACACTGATCTGGCTAATAAAATGAAACATCTTAAAACAACCTACAAATATCCTTTTCTAATAATCCTTTAAAAAAAAGTCTTTAATGTATAGTCATACTTTCAATCAGACCTCCACGTTTCTGAACTTTTGATGGCCTAACCCAAAGACTAAATAGTTCTAAGACTAAGCAAATTGCTCCCGTGGCTTCACAAGCAATGGCAAGATTTTGTCTTTCAGATAAAGCTCTTAATTTGTTTTAAGAAGTTAAAGAATGAGCTTCTCTTAGACATTAGTAGAAAAAAAAAACCATTGTGCATCACCCCAAGGGTACAGGCGTGTGTATGTGTGTGTGTGTGTGTGTGTGTGTTCGTGGATAGTTTCTCCTAGCTAACCATAAGACAGGAACTTGGAGTCTTGGGACAGGAAGAGAGAAAAGAGGGGAGAAAGTATCCTGAACCAAGTATAGAGTTGTCAATCTCTTAACCAGAAGGTTCAATAGTTGGGATTTATTTCCACAAAACAAGGAAATTTGTGGTTTTATAAGTATATAAAAGTGTTCCTGTCTGTCTAGGCTTGTACTTAAATGGGAGACTATAAACTCTATTGTCCAGTATTTTACTGAAAACTATGTATGACACTCTACAGTCCATTGTGACATTCCCACAGCCAAGAAAAATAACTGAAAACACTGAACGTGTCAGGGATTCACGATAAGGATTCATTTCTGGAGCAAAGACTGGTCTTGTGAAGAAAGGCTCTGTCCCCTTCTCATGCATGGGATTTTACCCCCATCCCACACACCAGAAGCACTGCCAGGACATCTCTGCACTATGCTATGAGGTGGGGGATTTAGGGTACCATTGTTATATGAGTTTTATCATTTTAGTTCTGTACATCCTATCTTGGGAAGTAAATTTTTGGTTATTTCTTTTCATTTTACCTTTTCTTCAACTTTAAAATGGAAAAAGAAGCAAATGTTCACAATAAACTTTACTGTTTTATCTGTTTATGTCTATTCTGAGAGTTGTCAATTATAATAGTAGCACTATTTACAAACTGACTAGAAAAGTTAGACAACAAAAGCAGACAAACTACTCTCACTAGCACAAGAGGATGAAAAGCAGAAAATAGAAGCAAGTGACATCAGTCTCCAACTTGAGTGCTCCAAGATAATTAAACCAAAATATTAAAACAAAGTCTGAAATTCCACCTGTTATAAAGTAGCTTTTGGGTTCAACTATAAAGACAAGTTCAAAAAAGGTTTTTTTCTTCAACTACGGAATCATAACCTGATTTTTTTTTTTTTTTTGGAGATGGAGTTTTGCTCTGTCGCCATTGCATGATCTCGGCTCAATGCAACTTCTGCCTCCTGGGTTCAAGCGATTCTTCCTGCCTCAGCCTCCCAAGTAGCTGGGATTATAGGCATGCACCACCATGCCTGGCTAATTTTTGTATTTTTTTTTTTTTTTTTTTAGTAGAGACAGGATTTCACCATGTTGGCCAGGTTGGTCTTGAACTCCTGACCTCAGGTGATCTGCCCGCCTCAGCCTCCCAAAGTGCTGGGATTACTGGCGTGAACCACTGTGCCCAGCCTAGTTTGCTTTTTTAAAAGCAAATTTTGGGAACATATATTAGGTAACAGTCTCTTGACATAAACTGCATTTTTGAGAGTCAGGCACTGTTATGTGCTTGATGATGTGTGCAGGCTTCTAGAGCACTAGATGGAATGAACATTTCTAATATTACCTACGTTGTTCTGATCCAGGTCTTTTATAACAAATTTTTAAGAACACAGATTGTCAGGTTATGGACTAGAGACTCTAACTTGCTAAAAAGGTTCCTGGATGGGGGAAAACCACTTATTTAAAAAACAAAATAGGAGTGACATCCATACACTACTAGAAAAGGGACTCTTTCTGTCAGGTGGCTATGAGTGAATTTACAAACAATATGAATCATATCATATACAAATATGCAAATTATTAATTACCTTTCAGGGTTTCCAGCAAGTTTTTGGCTACAAACCAACATATGGCTTCAAAGAAAGGGAATTTGAAAAGATCTGGTGTTTTTAGCCTTTTCTCCATCTCATAACACCTAAATGAATTTGAAGAAATTTTTAATATTAATATTAGCATTTCAAAGTTAGATGAAAGTAACCAACTGGAAAATAAAATAAGCAGGTCATGATATATAAGACCAATGAAGTATTTTACATTTCTTAGCAACATCACATTTGGACAAGACTGAATTGTGATCTTATCCAGGTTCTGACTTTAAGGAATTTGATGGTATACTTAAGAATTGTATTGGACTTCACAGAAGATCAGGATCACACCTTGGGATTTGTATCCTAGTTTTAACAAAAGATATTTTTACGAGGGTTCTACTACAATAAATAAAACTGTGTGTTTCAGAAAACACCTCCATGTGTTAGACAACAGTGCAATACCCACCCAAAAAAGTTTTATTTAGGCTCAACTAGGCATTCCAGCTCAAGACCACACTTGGCAAGAATTAAGCAGGAGCCATCCCTCCCTCAGGGACAGCTCAGGTACAAAAAGACAAGATCCACACTTGGTAGGTGTGGGAGCTCTTTAGGGCTGCTTAAAGCCTTATGCCCTGTAAGAGCCACTATCTCCTGTAGTAACACCACACACAGGGCATAGATTCTAGGGATCTCTATGAGTGTGCCAGGTTACAAGAGTTACCACATTCAGGCAAGTCCAGAGATATGGCTTCCTACTAGGTATTTCTAGTTCTCCCAGTCCTGATGCAGTTTATCAATCAGGAATCATTTTTACCATAAACAGTGTTACCTAGTAAAAGTCGACACTCATTAGACTACCAGGAGAAGAGAGTTATGCAAAGGTCAAATTCTCATACAGAGGAGAAACAGCTATTAATCCTTTACCTGCAGCAAAATTAAAGCAGGTGTTTTGATAGCAGTCTTGACTTAGGGTTGCTTTTTTCTAGCAACATATGTCACATCTGAGTCTGACTAGATTTTGTTCATCTCCCTCACTGCAAAAATAGCCAAAGGAGAACACATACATTTTCACAAAATTTTGAAATTTGGAATATTATCTGAATAAGTTCCCTTTTGTTGTTGTTGTTTTAGATTTGAAATGCAAATTATCCTCCTGGCAAAATTTTAAAATACTACTTTTGTTAAAAGCTCCTATCCCTAATAATATCTCAGGGACTATTTCCATGGAATCTCAAATAAAATAAGCTATTGATTTTTTTTAAGTTAAAAAAAAAAAGAGTATCCTATTTTTAAAAAGGACAAAAGGTCATTTAAATACTGATGACACAAACCTGAGCTGCATGCCAATGTTAAGGTTGTGCAGGAAGTTCCCCCCAAAAGCCATACAGTCCTGAGAAGTGAGCACAGCATGTATCCACCCTAAAATGGTTGAAAATATATAAAGCAGTCATTTTTCAATATGTAAACTAAACAAATAGGATATCTACCTGTGAAGTAACTCAAAATATCAATATCAGTTTACTTCATATTTCAGTGCTACAGAAGTTAATGTTTATTACAATCTATAGATTTAATTATTTATTAAATGCCTATTATATGGTAGGCTCTATGCTGAGTTTGAGAAATAAGGTGATGGTTTTTGTAGTTGTCACTGTATTTGTTTTTTTCTTTTTAAAAATAGAGATGGGGGTCTCACTTTGTTGCCCAGGCTGGTCTCAAACTCCCGGCCTCAAGTCATCCATCCTCTCACATTGGCCTCCCAAAGTGCTGAAATTAAGGCTGAGCCACTGTTTTTGTTTATTAGTTTAAAAACACAACCCAACTTTATATTAAAGATTTTACTCTTTGAGACCAGCCAAATCTGGTTTGAATTAGAAAAGCACATTTTCCATTAGAGAACACACTGAGATTGATGGGACACTCCATCGCCCTGGTGTCATCCTGAAAGGACTAAGCAGAGGAGGATCAGAGGAGTCAACCTGAGACCTGACTCTAGAAAGAAAAGGTAGATCACCCACATTTAATTATGAAGGGTTATGGGCCTACAAATATAGGTGTTGCCAAAAAATGGTATTTTGTATTCCCATACAAATGCTTACAAAGTGAAAACCATTTCTAAGACATGACATCTAACTTTTGAAAAAAATGTTGGCAGACTTAAAGACTTCACCAGAAATAAATACACACACATATTTGTATGCAAATTAGCTTTTAAAATACACAAATCCCGTTTTCTTTGTATTTTTCATCTTTTGACCCCTCACTGAACTGTAACACAAAACAAAAAACCCTCAAAGGACTCACTTTCAAATGTGCCCATTTCTGTGCTCAAAGGCACAAAGCCTTGAGCTTGACCTTGAAACCACAAATTAGCAGTCTGTGCCAACTCCAAATCCCACACATCAGTGGTTCTCAATAGCGGCAGTACTGCCTGTTCAGGATGTTTTGGAACGTTTAGGGGCTTTTCTGATTGTCACAATGATCTGGGAGCACTACTGGCATTTTGTGAGTGGGAGCCAGGAGTGCAACATGTGAGACAGTTCTACACAAAATGAAATTGTCCTGCACCACTCGGGACTGTCAAATTTTCCTGCGCGTTCATATAGGTACAAAGCCTGTCCTATTAACTATCTGAGCCTAGAAATTAGAACTCCATTATTATATATTATTATATATATCTGTATATACAGACACCCACACACAGTACATTTTCATGGTTTTGGCACAATTTCCTGAAATACAAAAACTGTACTGTAGTTTGAAAGCTTATCAGTTACTAACTACCTTGGGAAAAAAATCACATTGCCTACAGCAATAGTTCTCCAGATATGGTCCCCATACCAGCAGCACCTGAATCAGCCAATAACTTGTTAGAAATGCACATTCTCAGGCCCACTCCAGATCCACAGAATCCGAACCTTGGCCATGAGGTCCAGCAATCTGTGTTGTAACCAGCCCTCCAGGTGATTCTGATATTCCAAGAAGTACCAGTACCTACACCAGTGCTACGGATAGAATTTGTGTTGCCACTGACACACACCTAGATTGATTTCCTTCCTTATGCAATTACCATTTCATTCTGTTCTCTAATGCTGCTGTGCCTAGACAGGCACATACTGAAATAGCATTTCATTATAAATTACCTTTTTATTTCTTCTTTATATTCTAGTTAGGACATTAAATCAATTTAAAAAATTATTCTATGAATGTCAATTTATGATTTTGAAGAGGGTACAACAGAATACCTAATATAAAAGCAAGAAGTAGGAAGATTTAAGGGAGGGGTATTCACAATGTGAATGAGCCCATTCACAATGAAAATACTGTTACTTATCTAGGCAAATAATCTGGTAGTTCTAAGGCATGTCTTCATTTATTCAACATACATTTGTTATTATATACACCAGAGGCAAGGCTTTCAGCAGGACCTGCAGGGACAGATCCCTGTGAACTATACAGTCATTAGGGTCACCAAAACCAGCACACAGTTCTCAAAACCATTGGTCTGGACAGTCTATAGTCTACATTCATTTACATCTCAAAATGAGAGGCCTGATACCTATACTTGAGGCTACAGCTAAGACTGATACTCAATCCTTTCTTTGAGGGTCTCTCAAGACACACCCTTTGCTGTCCTAACTGTCCTGGGACAGCAGCCCAGATTCTTACAGGCTTGGTCTTTAACAGCAATGGAGAACTGACCATAGTTAAGACTATCAAAATCAAAAACTTTTGTGCATCAAAGGACATTATCAAGAAAGTGAGCAGATAACCCACAAAATGGGAGCAAATTATTTGCAAATCATACATACTGATATGGGTCTAGTACAGAGAATAAAGAATGCTTACAAACTCAACAATTAAAAAGGACAACCCAATTTTAAAATGAGCAAAGGGTTTGAATAGACATTTCTCCAAAGAAAATATGCAAATGCCCAACAAGAAAAATGCTCAGCATCATTACTCATTAAGGAAATGCAAATCCAAATCATGACACATCACACCCACTAGAATAGAACAGAAGGCAATTACAGCACTGGTGAGGGTGTGGAGAAACTGGAACCCAAATACGCTGCTGGTGGTAACGTAAAATGGTGCAGCCATTTGGAGAACGGGTCAGCAATTCCTCAAGAAGTTAAACGTAGTTAAACCATGTAATGCAGCAATTCTACTACAAGCTATATTTACCCAAGAGCAATGAAAACATACCTCCACATAAAAAATTGTATACAAATGTTCAAAGCAGCACCATTCAAACAGTCAAAATGTGGAAACAACCCAATGTCCACCAACTGGTGAATGGATAAACAAAATACGGTAAAGCTGAGTACCCCTTATCCAAAATGCCTGGAACCAGAAGTACTCAGATTTCACATTTTTTTTGGAACTTGGAATATTTGCATTATATACTTACCAGCTGAGCATCCCTAATCTGAAAATCCAAAATCCAAAATGCCTCAATAAGCATTTCCTCTTGAGGGTCATGCAGATGCTCAAAAGCTTTCAATTTTGGAGCATTTCAGATTTTGGACTTTTGCATTAGGGATGCTCAACCTGTATATCCCACAATGGAACATTACTAGGCCATGAAAAGATGAAGTAATGATACATGCTACAACATGGATAAGCCTAGAAAATAGTATGCTGGCCGGGCGTGGAGGCTCACCCCTGTAATCCCAGTACTTTGGTGGGCGGATCACGAGGTCAGGAGATTGAGACTATCCTGGCTAACACGTGAAACCCCGTCTCTACTAAAAATACAAAAAATTAGCCGGGCGTGGTGGTGGGCACCTGTAGTCCCAGCTACTTGGAAGGCTGAGGCAGGAGAATGGCATGAACCTGGGACGGGGAGCTTGCAGTGAGCCGAGATCATGCCACTGCACTCCAGCCTGGGCGACAGAGCGAGACTCTGTCTCAAAAAAAAAAAAAAAAAAGAAAAGAAAATAATATGCTAAGTGAAAGAAGCTAGATGCAAAAGCCCACATATTGTATGATTCCATCAACATAAAGTATCCAAAGAGGCAAATCCACAGAGACAGAAAGTACATTCGTGGTTGCCAGGGGCTCAGTGGAGGCGGGAATGGGAAGTGACTGCTAAAGAGTATGAGGTTTCTTTTTGAGACGATGAAAATGTTCTGGAATTAGATAGTGGTGATATTTGCCCAACTTTATTAATCTATTAAAAACCGCTGAGTTGTACACTTTAAAAGGGTGAAGGTGAATATTGTGGTATGTGAATTTTTTCTCAATAAAAATAAAAATGAAGACAAATGATATAAATACAATGCCAAAAGAAGTCCTAACTAGAAGAGAAACCCTCTAAGGAACAAAACGTAAAAGTCCAAGATCAGAATTATTTCTTAACAAATGTCATAAAAACTACTTTCCAAACATGTTAAAGCCAGAGGTTCTAGTTAAAAGCCAACTCCATGTGACTGAGTAGCAATCATGTTGAGTAGGGGATGGGATGAAAACCTTACCTGTAGGAACAAATAAGGTATGTCCCTGCTTTACCACACATTTGTAGCATTTATCCACCTCATCTCCAAAGAACACCTCACTCTGGGTCACAGATGAACTCCAAGATTCATAACGTGCCAAATTTTCATCTGTTGGCTTTATTAAATAAAAAATCTTCTCACCCTAAAAGGAAGTATCATACTATTTTTGAAAAAGCAAAAGCCATACTTAGGATAGCCTACATTGATGCAATTTCTCAATACAATGATACAAATTAAATTGGATAATTATCAGATTCTTTTAGGTTCAAAAGACATATTTCACACACCTAATCAGTAGCTATTGCCCTTAGTAAACGTTTTCATGTTTAAAGCTCCCCCTCCTCAACTGACAAGGAGTCAATAAAGCAGTGTTGAAGAACTAGCTGCAAGACAGGAGGGCAGAGAAGCACAAACATCCCACTGACCTCCTCTCATTGTCAAATAGAGAAGTAAATACGTGCTGACAGGCCTACAGTCATCTCTGCAAGCTTTGCCCTTTCTACTAAGATCCACAGCATAATGATTATTTTTAAAAACCTGTAAATAAGCTTCCTTTAATAAACTAATTCTTTGCTACTTCATGAAGAAAAAAAAAAACAGGAACCCAAGGACCCAGCAACAAATATAGCCCAGAACATTGCTGAGGCACAAGCATTTGATATAGATGAAGACTGAGTTTCTACATCAGTACTCTCCAATGCAACTTTCTGTGCTGATGGAAATTTTTTGTATCTGTGCTAACCCATACAGTAGCCATTAGCCACATGTGGCTACTGAGCACTTGAAATGTGCCTAGTATAAACGAGGAACTGAATTTTTAATTACATTCCATTTTAATTATTTAAATTTAGTCACACATGGCTAGTGGCAACTGTTTTGAACAATGCAGTTCTAGATAAAGCAAGGTGAATATAAATTGCAAATAACTGGTTTTTTGTTTTGTTTGTTTTTTTGAGATAGGGTGTCACTCTGTTGCCCAGGCTGGAGTGCAATGGTGCAATCACAGCACACTGCGCCCTCAACTTCCTGGGCTCAAGTGATCCTCCTACCTCAGCCTCTTGAGTAGCTGTGACTACAGGCATAAGCCACCACACCTGGCTAATTTTTTAATTTTTATTTTTAGAGACAGGGTCTTGCTCTGTTGCCCAGGCTGGAGTGCAGTGGAGTGATCACAGCACACTGCAGCCTGAACTTCCCGGGCTCAAGTGATCTTCCTGCCTCAGCCTCTTGAGTAGCTGTGACTACAGGCATGAGCCATCATGCCTGGCTACTTTTTTTATTTTTATTTTGAGAGACAGGATCTCGCTCTGTTGCCCAGGCTGGAAT
This sequence comes from Pongo pygmaeus, assembly GCF_028885625.2. Lineage (NCBI taxonomy): Eukaryota > Metazoa > Chordata > Mammalia > Primates > Hominidae > Pongo > Pongo pygmaeus. The sequence goes on from NC_072379.2 coordinate 139,086,234, forward strand.
GCAGTGGTGCAATCACAGCCCACTGCAGCCTCAACTTCCTGGGCTCAAGTGATCCTCCTGCCTGAGCCTCTTGAGTAGCTGTGACTACAGGAATGAGCCACCATGCCTGGCTAATGTTTTTATTTTTATTTTTAGAGACAGGGTCTCACTATGTTGCTCAGGCTGGTCTTGAACTCCTGGGCTCAAATAATTTTCCCAGCTTGGCCTCCTCTCAAAGCGCTGGGATTATAGGTGTAAGCCACTACACCCAGCCAAGAACTGGTATTTTTATAGGCATTCCTGACTTATCCAACAAGCTATCCTAGCCCAACATTAAGGCCAGAAGCAATTATTACTGTAATTTTGCTCCTTCATAGATATTTAATTCAGGGATTAAAGGATAATTAACTAGGGGAAAAAGAACCAAGAAGAGACAAAAGGCTAAAAGAAACCAACTTAAAAGATGAGGGCAGAAAGTAAATCTAATATAAATTTTAAAAGTCATGGCTCTTCCATTATTTGAGATTAAAAAAAAAAATCGTTAACATTTAAAGGCAAAGTGACAGTTCCTGGTTAAAAAGTAAAAAAAAAAAAAAAAAAAAAAAAAAAAACTTTCCCGTTTACAAGTAACAATTACAAGAAATGAATATACCACTGAAAAACTAGGGCTATATGTTTTTGTCAGTGAGAGAACAAAAAATACCCCAATCTTACCCAGAGGACATGGTACCAGACTGAAGTTCCACCGAAGTCAATGTGGAAATCTGTATAGCTGTCTTGAACTCCCATTAAGCAATATTTCTGAACAAATGGCTTGGGAAAGACTGAATCATCTGGCCAATAATTTTCCACCCAGGAAAGTTTTTTGGCTATATCAGGGACCTCCACCAATTCAGACATCCTTTCAAAAAACAAACATACACACACACACACATCATGCAAATTAAAAATTCTTAAAAATTGCTTTTCTCATCTATTCCCAAACCAAATAATTAAATGGAACTTAAGGTTAACAACAACACTTAAAAGTTTAAAACACATGTTTTTTTTGTTTTTGAGACAGAGTCTTGCTCTGTCGCCTAGGCTGGAAGTGCAGTGGCGTGATCTTGGCTCACTGCAAACTCTGTCCTGCCAGGTTCAAGAGATTCTCATGCCTCAGCCTCTCTGAGTAGCTGGGATTACAGGCATGTGCCACCACGCCCAGCTGATTTTTGTATTTTTAGTAGAGAGGGGGTTACGCCATGTTGGCCAGGCTGGTTTTGAACTCCTGGCCTCAAGCGATCCACTCACCTTGGCCTCCCAAAATGCTGGGATTAAGGCATAAGCCACCGTGCCCAGCCAAAAGTTTAAAATACATCTTATTTCTAAATATCTCTGAGTGTCCCAATGCAAAATTTATAACATTGCTACCACTGGACAACTTTAGAAGTCACAACTATGTTTCTTCCTAAAATAAATACATCATTACACTACATCTAGCTAACACTCAGAATGCTAAACCAAAATACCCAGAACTACTCACTTTGTATCTGAAAATTCAAGGCTGATCACATTTAACACTTTTGGTCTGTTAGGATTCATGAAGTATTTAACATAATTGTGAAGTGTCATTTTGCTGTCTGCCTGCCTCGCCACATCAATGACATCTATCACTTTGTCACCACCTGCAGAGAAAAATTACAGTGTTATTATTGGACTTAAGAGTTACATCAGCAGATGCTCTAATCAAAAAATATTTTAACTTGGTATGACAATTAAACCAACTATAAAACTGTGTAGTCTAGACACGGATTTTCCCTATACTCTTAATTTCTCAAGTTCAACTGGACCTTTCAGGAAAAAAGGGACAATTTTTCAGAGGAAAAGGAAAGCAGTAAGACAGAGCTGCACAATTTACACTGAACATAAAAGTGTATATGGCTTACAAAGCTTTCTGTATACCAATGATATCTTGGTGTACAGCTCATAATGACAAAAAAATACATTATACTGACATGTAGAAATTGTGCAACATTGTCTGGATTTCAGTTTTCTCAGGCATAAAATGAGGAGATTGACTTTTCCCTTTCACTTTTGTAACACCTAAAATATTCTAAGGCTATCATTTCAAAAAAAAAAAACACATCACTCATTGGGGAATTAGCATGCAAGTTGACCAGGATAATTTCTGCCCTCCTGATATTGTCTTCTAATATTCTCCTTCAAGAAAAAATTAGTGATCGTGAAGCAAAAATCAGTTCACATTAGTACCAGTGTCCGAAGGCCTGAGTTCCAAATTGTGATTAATTTATAGTTTTCATATAAACCCATGAGGTGATGTTTACAGACCACTGCACTGCTACACTAGGAAGCATAATTTGTTTGACAGTGGACTATGGGATAAGGTAGAATTCAAAATATGGCAATACTGAACCAATCTGAAATAGAAAACAAATAAATGACATTTTCTTACTTTAATGCAACTTCATATAGGTTAAGAAAGTCTTGCCTTATAGACTTCTTTATCATCAGGAGGCAACACAGTTCTGCTCATAGTATTTAACTGAAGTGCTCTGCCGTACCAAAAAGTTAGCTATCAAGCAGTTTGAGCATTTTTTTCCTGCACATGTATTACACTAGCTATTTGTTTTGCAGATGCTATCTACGCAAATAGGTTCAGGTTAATCCTTAGCCCCATCCTCTCACTTGTCAAATATTCAAATTTAGCTGAATATGAAGTTACGATATTTAGTTAGATTTCCTCAGTGAAACAATAATCAATGAGAATTGTCAACCAATGGCTCGATAAAGGGACAAGTTCTCAGATATTCCATGCTGAGGAGATAATGTAGTAAATATACAATTTTGAGTCAAAATAGATTTGGAATCTAACCTCAAATATTCTCTATCTACTGCTGACAAGAAATGACATCTACATATAGTCAGCTTTATCTGTAAATATCACGAGAATGAATGAAATCACTGAAAATGTCAACAACATGGCAAGGGGTATAGGGGTTCCCCCCTTATTTCTCATGTCTTTCTGTTTCTTTGGGGAATTTTCAAAATCACAAATTAAGTCCAGACATCATTAAATGGCAATATTCACCAAGTCATTATTATAAAAACAGGTTTGAAAATGATCTGCTCTTTTTACTACCTTTCCTCTAAGCAGCAGCAAGTCACAAAGCAGACTCCAGAGGACTAACTGTGCAGCTGGTGTACTGGGATCTGGGAATTTTGCACCTGTATTCTACAGATGCCTACAACCAATCCAACTTTCCAATATCTTCTTCCTGGTATCTGTATCTATCCCTCAGTAATGATTTTCCCTAAGCAAGTATCAGAAAACTTAATGGCACAAAAGAAAGCAGCAGGATGAAGCTGAGTAAATAAGAACAAGTAAAATTGTCATTCTGTTTTTCTGACAGTTGTAGGTCTGCTGAGAAAAACTAGTTTTCAATATAGATGATACTAAGCCTCACTTTTCTGAGCAGAAAACTAAATTGACATTTCTTCATTTAACCGTTAATATTACCAGGACTATCATTTTTACTTTTACCACGTTTTCCCAGGTACTTAAAGAAATAAAGTTCGTACCTACATAACGTTCCACATCCATCACAGAAAATGTAGGTGGAGGGAGCCTGAGTCCTAGATCATCTAATTTAGGGACCATAATAGGGACATCAAATCCATGTTTCTCCAGATATCTTTGTGTCAGCTGGCTGCCATGCATCTTTATAATTATTTCATCGGCACTAAGGAAAAACATAAGAATAAAAATGTCATTTTTATTGGTAAGGTCAGTTTAAAAAAATTACTGTAGTGATGGGTTAATTCATATACTGGATTATCTATATCAGTGGTTCTTAACCTATCATATCTCATTCTTCTTTTAATGACAAATGTTTTGTAAATCTCCTTTTGCTAACCTAAACTAAAATTTATAGATAGTGTAATATACATAATTCAATACATACAATTAGAAATATATATAAAGTGGTCTAAATGCAAAAAGAAAAAACCAACCTAGTGTATAGTAAAATATGTACAAGTTGAGTATCCCTAATCCAAAAATACAAACTCTAAAATGCTCCAAAATCCAAAATGTTTTGAGCATTGAAGAGCTCACTGGAGCATTTCAGATTTTCCGATTAGGGATGCTCAGCTGCTAAGTATAATGCAAATATTCCAAAATCAAAAAAAAAAAAAAAAATCTGAAATCGTTTCTGAAACACTTCTGTTCCTTAGCATTTTGGATAAGGGATACTCAACCTGTATTTTAGTATGTAAACTACACTAGAAGACATCATAAAATAATAAGATGCTTACAACTAGTTGTAATGAATGGTTAGATTTAAGTTAAGTAGAAACACCAGAAGCCACTTGATACAGGATACATAGAAATTTAGGAAAGCAAAAGGTAGAGTGTGCATTAGAATAAAAACTAGTCAGGCCAGGCACGGTGGCTCATGTCTGTAATTCCCAGCACTTTGGGAGGCTGAGGTGAGTGGATCACCTGAGGTCAGGAGTTTGAGACCAGCCTGACCAACATGGTGAAACCCCATCTCTACTAAAAATACAAAAATTAGCTGGGTGTGGTTGTGGGCATCTGTAATCCCAGCTACTTGGGAGGCTGAGGCAGGAGAATCGCTTGAACCTGGGAGACGGAGGTTGCAGTGAGCCGAGATCGTGCCATTGCACTCCAGCCTGAGCGACAAGAGCAAAACTCCATCTCAAAAATAAATAAATAAAAAATAAAAACGAGTCAGATTTTATCTGACTATAAAATTCTACACAACTATCTAAAGTCTAATGGAACATAGAACAATTAATTCTTGTTCTGCATATTGAAAGATGACTAGCATCCCTGGTCCCCGCCCACTGAGACAAGTGTCCAAAATGTTCCCATTGACAACTACTGATTTAAATGACCCGTTACAACCAGTATTTAGTAAGTCTTTTTTTTTTTTTTGAGACGGAGTCTCGCTCTGTCATCCAGGTTGGAGTGCAGTGGCGCGATCTCGGCTCACTGCAAGCTCCACCTCCCGGGTTCAGGCCATTCTCCTGCCTCAGCCTCCCAAGTAGCTGCGACTACAGGCACCCGCCACCACGCCTGGCTAATTTTTTTTTTTTTTTTTTTTTTTTTTTTAGTAGAGATGGGGTTTCACCATGTTAGCCAGGATGGTCTTGATCTCCGACCTCATGATCCGCCCACCTCGGCCTCCCAAAGTACGGGGATTACAGGCGTGAGCCACCGCGCCAGGCCTAGTAAGTCTTAACACTAGGTAGTAACTTTAAGCCAAGAATGGTTGGATCTCCAGTTGCCCTCTCTGATGATCAACACGTTACAAGCATTACATTAACATAAGTGTAATTTGTCCCTTTGCCCACCAGATCTCTTCCAATGGGGCATTCCAGTTTTTAATCTCCCAATTGCTCTACAGCTGCTATACATTCAAAATTAAGTGCGACACTTGCCTTAAAGGTTAAAACACAATAGTCTCCACTTATACAATCAGATCTTAACTATGTGATGTCATCTGCTGCCTAGGTAGCAAGAAGACAGGAGATGCTGGTTCTCTGAATTACTGGGCTCTGATCTTCCCATCCTCTCAGTAAGGCAAGGGCAAGGCTAAGGCCTAAGAAAACTGAGTCCTTTCCTAGATAATCTTGTTCTTCTTCATTTGACTCATCTACTGAACTGGAGCTCTGTATTACCTCTTAGTTTCCCCAGTAAGCACCCACAATTGTCCCTCCTTCCCCCCAGCCTCTGAGGATTAAATAAATCCTTCAACTTCACTCTAAGGAAGAATTTTAAATCACTTGTATTCCCTGATCTCACATGTTTGGTGTTTTACTTCCCATTTTGATCAAACATATATAATGACAAGTGTTTAAAATACAAGTACATTTTTTGCAAGAGGAAAACTTGGAGACAAACTAAACATATATGGGGATGGTTAAGCAAATTATGGTACCTATAGATTACTGCATACCTCACAGCATTTAGGGAGTGAGGCAAATCTATGCATACATATGGAAGGATATCTATGAAACATAATAGAGTAAAAAAGGCAAATTGTACAACACTATGCATAACATAACCCCATTTTAAGAATATTATATATATCCATACATCCATGTACATAAATGTTTTAATGTTTTTATGTAGAAAAGGGTCTCAAAAAACTTACACTAAGTCTTAAAATAGGGGAGGGGAAGATAACTCATTCACTTTATTTTATACACTTCTGTGTTAATCATATCAAGTATGTGTAATTTAATAATTACTGCTATTCTACTACGGTTTGAAATGATGTAAAGCTTTATGGCATTAAAACCCAAAGACCCTGAACTAATGGTAATTACATTTTGGACATTTGTGATCATCTCTATAACCCGTTCTCATTTGTGGTCACTGGCAGTAAAGTCACATAAATTATTAGGCCAGTGTTTTTAACACTACATTTTTGTGTCAGAAACCTATTTAGAAAAAGAAAGCTATAGCTCCTCTACCTGAGAAATGGACACTCCCCACTGACACTAAATTATACATACCATTTTAGAGAGCTCACAAACCTCTCTTAGGCCCACCAACAGAAACAGTCTGAAAACTTTGGGCCTAGGTGCCAAACCAATCAAGCATGAGCCAATAAAAAAGAAAACATGCAAACATTTCTCTTACAACTTGGAAACTGATAAAAAAGAATATTTGAGAATAGGGTATTTAACACCACAAAAATCATGTGGAAACACTACATTTTAAATATGTGTTCTTTCTGTCTCTCAACAGACCTGAGGGAGCCAACAGTAGATACTTATCATTATATGTTTCTGCGTAAGGATTAAGGGGCAGGGGGCTAGAGAGGAATTCTGAAGACTGAGGAGAAATAGAAGGGGTTTTATCGTTTCAGGATCTGAAATAATTCCATAATAAGCTGCATGTGATACTGTGATTTAAATTTAAATTGTGCTTCCCCTCTTTAACAAGCCTGACTATGATCTTGTGTAAAAGCCTATTAAGCATTATCACTTTAAATAGATGTCAGGCAGTGAGTAGGAAATGATCTAAATTAGCATGATTAAATGCTTTATAATGCTTTCCACTCTCTTTGAGCCAGACAACTCAAATACATTTCATTATTTTTTTAAAAATCAAAAAGCCCACCCCTGCAGTGGTTGTGTGTGCTTCTGGTGGACCTAGGGCAGAGATGCATATAAAAGCAATGGAGAAAAAGCAGAGTTGGGAAAACAAGAGAAGATGAGGCAAAAGAAAAAAAACAGGTAGCAGCTGCATATCGTAAGGAACGAAGTACTGGGAACAACTCCCTCAGATTAGCGTATTTCAAACTTTTTGGACGTGGCCTACGCTTAAATGTTTTTACAGGGTGACACAGTGTACATATACATGTAACAAAAGTTCCATGAAAATATGCTTACTTACTGCTATTATTTGGAATGTACTGATACGTTCCTATGTCATTAAGGAAGAAAAAAGGTGAAAAGCTGGCTGAGGACAACAATGGGTTGCAGCCTAAGTTTGAAAACATTGCCTTTATATAATGGCACTCTATGAGACAACATTCTTACATTCTTACATTTTCTTTTATCAGAGTAAGTTTCCATACCTTGGGAAGACTCGAGAGCGTAATTCCTTAATGAAAGTTCTAGTTCCAGCTTGCACTGGTTTGGAACCATCATCAATTTCTGTGTAGTCATGCCTGTGCCAGTTCCTCCTCTTTTTCACTGGATTTTTAAAAGATTAAAAAAAAATGATTTTGGTAACTGGTGATACTATGTGCTTTCTAATCATTATATCCAACATAATCAGAAATAACAATTGTAAGTACATTAAAAACACTCAAGTTTTTAATGCATTTCCAGGCCTGAGAATTTTGCTTAATGTAATGCTGCAATTACAGACAATTAACTGTGGATTTTTAAAACTTACTCTTTTTATTTCAAAACATATAAAATTAAAGCAAGGAATTCAAATCAGCAGATGGAGCCTTTTATAATGTCCACACTTATAGATACTATACAATTTCCAAACTATATACAATTATGATTTTCATCAGAACATTAGGTCCTAATACGATTATCCAGATAATCCAACTTGTCTTCTCAGGACAGGGCCTTTTATCTCACATTAGAAATCTATTCTAATAGCATCATTCCTTCCTCTTTCATGTGAAGACTTACTCCCTAAATAAGCACAGTTACACTGACATAAAGAAGAGCAGGTGACTGAGTCATAATTAAAGAAAGACGGGTAGGATGACAAAATAAATAACTTCATCATTCATTCCAATGCTAAGACCCTGTAATTCTACAGCTCTGGAAAGCTATGACCTTGAGTAGTCACAGCAATCGAAATCAGAAGATTTGGATTTGATTCCTACTTTAGCCAATAGCTTTCTTTGCAATCTTGGGCAGGTCACTTAACACCTATGGATCCAGATTCCTCAATGTAGGAATGAAGGGGTGGATTAAACTGCTAATTTTCAAAAGTGTGGAAGAACCCTTCACAAAGGGGAGATGGAGAAAAAGCCAAGGGATGATCTCTGGACCTCATTCCTCTTTCCAGCAGAGTGGCACCACCTACAGCTCTTGTGTGTTCTATCAATGTACAATTTCTGTTTTAAATCTGTTTTTTTTTTTTAAGCTTGAAAATTACTCTTAAGCCTAAAACCTCTACGATTCTGGAAAATGTACTGATGTCTGCAATTTATTTAGAAATGCATCCAAAAAAATAAGATGGGTAGACAGTAGAATAGTTACATGGATAGACATGTGTTAGGGAATGTAATGAAAATGTTAATATAGAATCTAGATGATAAGGCTTATAGGTGCTTGCTGTAAAATTCTTCCAATTTTTCCTATATGTTTGAACATTTTTACAATATGTTTTGGGGAAAACAACTTTATGATTCCAAGTTATTTTAAACCTTTCCCGCCTTACAAAGATCATAGTAATACAACAACATTGGGTCCTCATGTGGATAAGAAGTCACAATAATTAACAGAGGTGGAAATCAGGCTTATTCAACTATCTAAGAGTCTAAAACGAGATTCCCAAGTAACTTATGGCAGCCAGATCTTCAATATGGAAGAGGGTAAGTCCCATAAAAAAAAAAAAAAAAACTCACAAAAATTTAGAATCACAAAGCAAACTTCCTATGAAATTCCATTAAAACATCCTTTGCATGTTATTTTTTCTCATTTAAAATCACTCCTAAATTTGAGTGTATTTCATTCCAGATTTTTTCTACTATATGTAGATACATAACTCCATTTTTATTTATTTATTTATTTTTTTTGAGACAGAGTCTTGCCCTGTTGCCAGGCTGGAGTGCACTGGCATGATCTCGGCTCATTGCAACCTCCACCTTCCAGGTTCAAGCAATTCCCCTGCCTCAGCCTCCTGAGTAGCTGAGACTACAGGCGTGCGCCACCACATTTGGCTAATTTTCTGTATTTTAGTAGAGATGGGGTTTCACCATGTTGGCCAGGATGGTCTCGATCTCCTGACCTCGTGATCCGCCCACCTTGGCCTCCCAAAGTGCTGGGATTACAGGTGTGAGCCACTGTGCCCAGTCCATAACTCCATTTTATCTTCAACTGGGTTCACAATGTTTATCCTGCTTATCTTTCTTATTATATAATGAGCATTTTCTCCTTACTATTTAAAACAGACTACAATTTTAAGATGTAGATGTACCATATTATAATCATTTTTTGATTCTTAAGCACTTAGTTCATTCTGAATCTTTCTTCAAATCTGAGATTCATGTTTGTATATATTGTTTCCCTGATTAATTCCTCAGAATAAATTCTAAGAAATGCTAGAAGAAAGATCAACATTTTTAAGATAATTGCTACATATTACAAAACTACCTCCAAAAAAGTGGTACTAGTAACTTACTCTCCTTACTAGTATTATATAAGAAGCATATTTCATACCCCTGGGTTAACAATGGGCATCAGTACTTAAAAGAAAAAGAAAAAAAAAAAAAAAGGCAGCCCATTTGATAGGTAAAGTATGATATTGCATTTTTAAGTTTTATTTCTTTTTTAAGACAGGGTCTCCCTCTGTCACCTAGGCTGGAGTACAGTGGCGCAATCACAGTTCACTGCAGCCTCGAGCTCCTGGGCTCAAGCAATCCTCCTACCTCAGCAACCCCAGTAGTTAATTTTCATTTTTGCAGAAGAGATTAATCAGTGAAGTGAATCAGCTTTGGAATTAGACTGTTAGGGGTTCAAACTCCAGCTCTGCCAAATAGCTACATAAAAGGGCTAGCTAGATCATTTTTCTCATTTCTCACATGGAGTTGTTATAAATATCAAAGAAGATAACATAGGTCAAGTACTTACTTACCTACTATAGTGCCCACCATGTAATAAGCTGCCAATCACTATCATTTCCTTTTAAATGTGCTGACTTGGAGGAGGTTAACAGAAGGATACAATTGTCCTGTTGGGCCAACATGCTAACCATAAAATCAGCCACTGTGTAACAGCTGACTGAATTTCTTAAAGGAAGGAGGTCAGTGAAGGAATATTTTAGTAATGGTTAAAGGGAAAGGAGAAAATTTTGTGTTTGGATTGCACGTGCCTAAAGAAGACAGAGAATATATATTTAAGTTATTTGTGGGCTGCTTTTTGATACCTGCCCTCAAATAGAGTTCTTAATTCCCATTAAGAGGGTAAAGTCTAAATTCACCATATTAAGTAGTAACTGGCTAAATGGTATCAATAATAAGGACTCCTGGGGAATCTCTGAAACCAACAGGAAACCCAGGTAGCAAGTAAGACAGGCTTAAGAGGCCAGGCGCAGTGGCTTACGCCTGTAATCTCAACACTTTGAGAGGCCGCGGCGAGACCAGCCTGGCCAACATGGTGAAACTCCGTCTCTACTAAAAATACAAAAATTAGCCAGGTGTGGTGGCACACACCCATAATCCCAGCTACTCGGGAGGCTGAGGCAGGAGAACTGCTTGAACCTGTGAGGCAGAGGTTGCAGTGAGCCAAGACTGTGCCACTGCACTCCAGCCTGGGCGACAGCACAAGACTCCGTCTCAAAAAATAAATTAAAAAAAAAAAAAAAAACAGAGAGAGAAGCTTAATAGCAGAGGGAAAGGGATCAAAAGGGATTAACCAAGTTGGGGATAGAAGGTGAGGAGTAGGGAAGCTGAGCCTTAAATCAAGACAGAATAGATGACTGGATCTTGGGCCTTTTCCCTGTAAGTACTCAGAGCTGGACGTCTGACCAGAAGATAGCCAATGCCTGGTCTTACATTCTTCAGGGATGAGAAGCATAGGCAAGCTTCTCTCTGAAGCATAATTATTCAAAGTGAAGTCGTGATCCATTATGGATTGTGTAATCAATTTAGTGAGTATAACATGTTTTTTAAAAAATTAAATCATATAGGAAAAAAAATGGAGTGTATCACATTATTCTTGCCTCATAGTTACTTACTATTTCATAGAAGTTAAATTCAAATTATTTCATTTTGCGACTATATAGTTAAATTCTAAACTAAAACTGCTATAAATTTTAGTTAAGTCTCCCTTGAGATAACATCATATTATTTATTTACTTTCTCCAAAAGTTACTCCCAGTCAACAATTATTTCAAGTTATATATCACATACTCAGTGCTAGCCAGAGAAAGATCATTTAAAAACATTTATGACAATAAACTAGTCAATTACACATGTAACAGTTCCACCAATTTGCTAACCTCAAGTTTTATGCTGTATACTTAACAAAAGGAATAGCCTCTATTTTAAAAGGAAATATTTTAATGTATTCAGGTAGCTTAAATTTTTAAGTATCGTACAAAGACATTAGAAAAATTACTAATATTTCTAACAAAACAAATGAGCAGTCAGTTGCCAGTAAGTCTCTTTTGAAAAAATATAACAGAACAAAATGTCTACTCTATTGGAAAAAAGTACTAGAAAAAAAGCTGCATGTAAAATAAAGAGGTCATGTAAGTTACCTAAAACCAACCCAAGTGTGTATATCAAGGTACATTCAGGCAAAGGTTTTAAAATGACAAAGCCTATAGTTTTCCCTTTAATTTTGTGAATATAAAAATGCTAGTTTGCAGCCTAAAATGTCAAAATAAATAGTTATTACAGGCCAGGTGTGGTGGTTCATGCCTGTAATCACAGCACTTTTGGGAGTCTGAGGCAGAGTTCGAGACCAGCCTGGGAAACAAAGTGAGACCTTGTCTTTACAAAATATCAAAAAATTAACTGGGCGTAGTGAAGCATGCCTGTGGTCCCAGCTACTCCAGGGGTTGAGGCAGGAGGATCACTTAAGCCCAGGAGGTCAAGGCTGCAGTGAGCTATGATAGCACCACTGCACTCCAGCACGGGTGACAGAGCAAGACCCAGTCTCAAATTAAAAAAAAAAAAAAAAAAATTTATAACACAATCCAAGCCTTTTTCTCTCACATTTGCACAATAACAACATTTCAATGTATTTTTCTGAAGCATCTGTAAAAGATTCTGAAGCATCTGTAAAAAGCTGAAAATAGATATCATTTTAGGTGTGATGTTGGTCCACTCCAAAAGATGCCTGAGGCTTCCCTGGCTTTGCTCTCCCTTCTTAGGAAGAAGAGTGTGGTCAGAAACCTGGTCTGGTGTGTCCTTGTATCTCTACTTCCTCAGATCTCAGGAAGGAGTTTCAGGCAGAGAGGATGGCTGGGCAGGACTCCAGGCCATACTCAATATAGCAACCAAATTCAGAAAATATAAGCAAAATTTTAGTTTATCAATGCTCTCATTTTCTCCTTAAAATATAAGGCATATGAGTGCATTAAAGTCTTATTCTGTATACTCTCCTAAAATACTATTAAAGATCTTCTATTTGTGAAGAGAGCAAAACAAGTGAAATCAGTTTCCAGAAACAGAAAAATTTTACTTTACCACACTTCTCAAATTGAAAGATATCAAACTATGTAGTTGAGTTTGGGGACTCTGCACTGGCAATTAAGACTGACAGTACATTTCCCCCCTTCATCTTTTGACTTAATGAAACAAAAACTACATTCTAAATACCTTGAGCAAAATCTTTCCCTACAGTTCTTGAAGGGTGTAACATAACTCCTCAGAGTATCATTAAAGTATTACCATGTACATGTAAGTTTAAAATGTCAGTTTTTCTGAAATGTCCATTTTTATTTAAGCATCTAGTACTTACTCAAGGAGGAACCGTGTAAAACTGCACAGTTGGGACAGTGATACAGGTCAATGTCAATAGCATGATGTTCTTCTACTCCAACACAGCTAAAACAAAGAAAACCAAAATCAGTATGTAAGTAAGTTGAAAATCTTCGCTTAACTATAATACAATGGTTGGAATTTAGCTGAGAAATGTACAACTACCTCACCAACACATTTTTGTAGAGCACAGAAACACATATAAAGACAATTTTATTCTGTTCTCTACAAACTTGCTAAGTGATTGTGAGGGAGAATATACTATACTCAAAGTAATTCTCTCCTAGCAGCAGTAGAGACATCAGAAATACTGCAATTATAAGCCATAAAATCCTCAACCATTATGTAAATGTCACCTGTTATTACATGTCAATAAAATGAATCAAAAGATAAATCATATTAAAATGTGAACAATGATAATACAATATTACAAAATTTGTGGGATGAAGCACTTGTAAACAGAAACATATAGCTTTAAATGCATCTGCTAGAAAAAAAGAGGCTGAAATTAATGAGCTACGTATCTACCTCAAGAAGTTACAAAAAGAATAGACAAAAAAACCTTAAAAACAGAGATAGAAGGAAAAATAAAGAGCAGAAATCAATGACATAGAAAACATGTAATACAGCATTGAAGACAAAAATTGATTCTTTGAAAAGATTAACAAAGCTGGCAAACCTCTAGCAAGGCCAAGATAAAAGACAAAAGGCATAACCCATTTTAGGAATGATCCTAAAGACATTAGATATAAATGAGGATATTATGAACAATTTTATGCTAAGAGATTTAAAATATTAGATATGGGCAAACCTGAGTCATGAGGAAATAGAGTGCCTGAATAGTCCTGAACGATCATTTAGTAATTTTAAAAATTGACCCACAAAGAAGACTCCAGGCCCAGATGACCTCACATGCAAGTTCTATCAAATATTCAAGGAATAAATAAATCTAATATTATACCAAATTTACTCCAGAGAGTAGGAAAAAAGGATTTGCTCCCTAACTCGTTTAATGACAGCATAACCTTGGTACCAAAACTTGGAAAGAATTATAGGTCACCCTCATTTATGAGTAAAGATGCAAATATCAGGTTGGGTCTATCCCAGGAATACAAGGTGGTTTTTAACACTAAAAATCTTAAATCAGTGAAACTTACCACATTATTAGATTAAAAGAAAAATATCATATAACCATTTAAAAAGATTCAGGACGAGTAATTGATAAAATTCAACATTTATGTATGATTAAAAAGTAAACAACAAAACCTCTTAGCAAGCTTAGAGGATACTTCCATAATCTGGAAAAGGGTACTTCTAAAACATCCTATACAAATAACATGAAAGCAGTCACTCTGAGATTAAGAACACAGCAGCCGGGTGTGGTGGTTCATGCCCGTAATCCCAGCACTTTGGGAGGCCGAGGCGGGTGGATCACGAGATCAGGAGTTCAAGATCAGTCTGGCCAACATGGTGAAACCCCGTCTCTACTAAAAATACAAAAATTAGCTGGGCATGATGGCAGGTGCCTGTAATCCCAGCTACTCGGGAGGCTGAGGCAGGAGAATCACTTGAACCCAGGCGGCAGAGGTTGCAGTAGGCAACAGAGTGAGACTTCATCTCAAAAAAAAAAAAAAGAACACAGCAAGAATACCTGCTCTTACTACTGAATACTATTCAGTGTTCTGGTGAACACTGTGCTGGAGGATTGAACTGGTACAGTAAAATAAGGAAAAGAATTAAAAGGTATAGGAATTAGGAAAAAAAGCTGTCATCTGCAAATGCTATGGTTACACATGCAGAAAATGCAAAAGAATCTATAGAGAAATCATAAGAATCAAGAAAAAGATTGTTAAATATTAGTATATAAAAAAATCCTAGTTCCATAAACCAACAATATAAAGCTAAAAAGTGAAATAACATACCATGTACAACTGCATAAAAATGTCAAGTACACTGGAATAAATTTAACAAAAACTATGCAAGGCTTCTTTAAGGAAAAATATAAAATATTATTGAGAGACTTTAAAGAAAACCTAAATAAAGGGAGATATACATCATGACCATGGGTTTGAGGTTCAATAATGTAAATAAATTAATTCTCCTCAAAGTGATTTATAGATTCAATTTAATTCCAATCAAGATCGGTGGAACCTGACAAGCTGGTTCTAAAATTAATACGGAAATGTACAGGGCCAAGAATATGCAAAGCATTCACAGAAAACAAAAACAAAAACAAAACAAACCCCCCACCCTAAAACTCTACCAAGTATCAAGACTTATTTTAAAGCTCTAGGAATCAAGGCAATATGAAACAGATGCCAGTGCCCAAAACCAGATCCATGTATATGTGTGCACTCATGTGTAACAGGAGGCACAGAAGAGCACACGGCAAGAATAAACTTTTCAATACAAGGTCCTGGACACTTTTTATATAGCCTCTATATCAATATCTTCTATATATGTACCTTTTTATTTTAAAAAAAGGTATATTGGCCTGGCGGGGTGGCTTATGTCTGTAATCCCAGCACTCTGGGAGGCCGAGGTGGGCGGATCACTTGAGGTCAGGAGTTTGAGACCAGTCTGGCAAACACGGCAAAACCCCAACTCTACTAAAAATACAAAAATTAGCCAGGCATGCTGGTGAATGTCTGTAATCCCAGCTACTTGGGAGGCTGAGGCAGGAGAATTGCTTGAACCCAGGACGTGGAGGTTGCAGTGAACCCAGATCACGCCACTGCATTCCGGCTTGGGCAATACAGTGAGACTCTGTCTCAAAAAAAAAAAAAAAAAAAGATATATATCTTTGTTAAAATAAAAAGAAACACATACATAAGATATTTATGTAAAATATATTTATATAAAATAGGCTTGATATTTTATATATCCATAAATGATATATATATTTATATATAATATATATTTATATATAAAAAGATATTTATATATCTTTTTAAAGGAAGCAAAATAAAATTATTTTGCTATCTCATAACATAAAAATTTATTCCAAAGTAGATGATAAACCTAAACACACATAAAACACAAAGTACAAAGGTTGTATAACATAATATAGAAAATATCTTTATGACTTTATGACAGGAAGGATTGTCTTAATCAAAACACAAAAAGCACTGTCCATAAGGGGGAAAACTGGTAACTTCAGCCATATTAAAATAAACTCCTATTCATTAATCTATAAAGAGTGAAATGATAAGCCAGAGTAGCAGAAGACATTACAATACAGGTGGCCACCAAAGGAATTATACCCAGAATATACTGAACTCTTACAATTCAATACAAAAAAAAAAAAAAAACCCATAGAAAAATGAACAAAATACTTGGATAGGCACATCATAAAAGGAACTCTAAGTGGCTGAATCACACATAAAAAGGTGTACAACCTCCTAAGTAACTGGGGGAAATATAAGTTAAAAGCACAATAAATACCACAACATACCCAACAGACAAGCTAAAACTAAAAAGCCTGATGATACCATATGTTGAAGATGATGTAGAGCAATAGGAACTTTAAACTGATAGTCTGATACAGCCATTGTGGAAAACAATTTTGCACTAAAACTGAAGAATCATATATTCCATGTTATTCAATGACCAAGCAAATCCTCTTTTAGGTAAACACACCTTAAAGCAACTCAGGCACATGTGCACCAGGATACCTACCTATACAGAACCGCTTATAGAATCATTATTTGTGAAGTCTATAAATAGTAAAATGGATACAGTATATTCTCATAACAGAACTCTATAAGGTAATGAAAATTAAAAAAAAAACTCATGCAATAAATGAATGAATTCTACAAGTTAATCGAGGCGGGCGGATCACAAGGTCAGGAGATCGAGACCATCCTGGTTAACACAGTGAAACTCCGTCTCTACTAAAAATACAAAAAAATTAGCCAGGCGTGGTGGCGGGCGCCTGTAGTTCCAGCTACTCGGAGGCTGAGGCAGGAGAATGGCATGAACTCGGGAGGCGGAGCTTGCAGTGAGCCGAGATGGTGCCACTGCACTCCAGCCTGGGTGACAGAGCAAGACCCCGTCTCAAAAAAAAAAAAAGACATAAAAGAGTACATATGATATTCTATGTATGCAGAAAATTCAAAACTAGGGAAAGCTGAAGTATACTGTTTAGGGATAATAAAACTATCTTAAAAAAACAAGGAAGAGATGGATCTTGAAAGGACAATGGATTCCTCTGAGGACTGTCATCTGAAAAGGATGGCAGGTGGTATCCTGGGGTTCTAGACGATTATTACATGGGTGTACATTTTATAATTATTGATTAAACTGTAGATTTATGTTTTAGACACATTTCCTCTATTATTCCACAATTAAAATACTAAATAAAAATACACAACACAACTAATACACAATTAAAATACTAAATTTCACAATTAAAATTCTACCCACAACCATGTAAAAAATTAGGTAAACAAAAATCCTGAAATGTATTAATCTAATAACTACAACAAAATATCAAAAGCAATAAATCAGAGACCTCCGGATATGCAAAAACAAGCCTACTCTCACCTGAGAGAACTCTAGTACACTTGCTACTGTAAAGTCTTTGAGAGTTTGAGTAGAGCTTGCTGCAATCCCAAAAGGTCAAAACCAAAAGATGTCAACAAATAACATGACATTGCTGCCTGAATACTGAATCCACGTAACTAAATCAAGCTATTACACTTTGCTTTTCAGTAGAACATAAGTTTACTTTAATTGTCCAATTTGGATTTACATCACTTTTCCCATAGAAAGCAAAAGGTGAATATGCTGATTGTTTAAAAACTTTTTAACTGAAAGACTATAAATTTCCAATTCAATAAATAAATGTTATACAAAATTGTATATATCTTGACATACAATTCCCTTGGTCCATAGTTTCTTATAAGAGACTCAAAAAGGTTCCTGTAACCCAAAGAAAAGGTTAAGAATCATTGGATGGAGAAGGCACACTTCCCGACTTCAAACTTACTTAACAAAGCTATGGTAATCAAGACTGTGGTACCGGCATAAGGATAGACACACCGAATAGAACTGAGAGTCCAGAAATAAACTCTTACATTTGTGGCCAATTGATTTTTGGCAAGAGTGCCAAGATCATTCAAGGGGGAAAGAAGAGTCTGTTCTACAAATGGTATGAGACAACATACATATGCAAAAGAATGTGTTTGGACCTCTACCACACACCATATACAAAAATTAACTCAGATGGATGATATACCTAAAGGTAAGAGCTAACTCTACAAAACTCTTGAGATAAAGCATGAGTAAGTCTTCAAGGGTTCGGATCAGAATATGTTTTTTTAGATCTGACACCAAAAGCACACGGGACAAAAGAAAAAGTAGATAAACTGGTCTTCATACTACAGTCTAAGGGCTTCTATTTTTCTCAGCTAAGTTTAGTGTGAGACACTCAGCTGAGTATGGAAAAAGGTAGAGAGGTATGAGGAAAGGAAGTATAAAAGGGGTGATCTGTAGAATGAAAGACTAAGAAACACAATAACATTGCTAGATAGTGTTGAGAGTCCAAATCCACCTGAGGTTCCAGAGTCCAAATCCACCTGAGGTTCCAGACAGACAATGAATTCCAAACAGGCACACACACACACACATACACACACACACTCTCCCCCTCATGCTGAAATATAATCCACAATGTTGGAGGTGGAGCCCAGTGTGAATTGTTTGGGTCTCAGGGGCAGAACCCTCAGGAATGTCTTGTGCTGTCCTAGGGATGGTCAGTGAGTTCTCATGAGATCTGGTTTAAAAAGGTATAGCACCTCCCTCCCACTCCCTTGCACCTCTTCTCACCATGAGCGCACCTACTCCCCCTTCGCCTTCTGCCATGATTGAAAGCTTCCTGAGGCCTCACCAGGAGTAGATGCCGGCACCACGCTTCCTGTACAGCCTATAGAACCATGAGTCAATTAAACCTCTTCTCTATAAGTGACTCAGCCTCAGGTATTTCTTTATAATGATGCAAAAACAGCCTAATACAAAACCATTTAAACTGCCTAATACAAAACCATTCCTATGTATTTATGTGATTTTTTTTTCAACAATATTCACCCATGTGGTGCAGACCCAGAGTAGGAAATTGGATTCATCCAGAATTGGGGTTTTTGTAGGTAAAGACCAGAAAAGGAGTTCCTGATATTTACAACGGAATTAAAGGATGACCTGTGAAATGTAAGTGGTCAAAAAAGATGTGAAGACAGAAGGTAGTGAGAAAATAGTGAGATGATCTGAGGGGTCTCAATGGCTCCCAGCACTGAGTCTGTGGAAGGCCTTGAGCAACTGACCTATAAGGAGGCGAGATTATGCCCAAAGAGTAGAATGTTCAGAATCTGACATTTCCGAGGTAGCATCATCTATAACAGTGATAAGATCCAAGTGTGGAAATAGTGTGTGGCTAAAGGGCAACAAAAAGATCACTGCAGATAAGTGAAAAGATGCATGAGAGCTATCTCTGCATTCAATAAAACAAGTTCAAAACCAAACCTCCCTGATTTTAAAGCAAAGTTCATTAAGTGTCAAAAGAAATAGGTGCTATACTCCCACCAAAACAGAAACTCAATGTTAATAGATGCCAAGTTGGCACTTTTTCAATAGAAACCCCTGGTTTGTCTTGTCTCACCTTGACCATGGCCACATTCCTCACTCCTAAGAAGTGACTGTGACACCAAAAGAATTAGAGAAAAAAATGTTAGATGTGTCCTGAAAAACCTAAACCAGCATATCATAAACTCTCCATGAACATCTAAGATACATAAATCAGAATGACTCCCATGAGGGCTAGGGAAAAAAGGAGAGAAACGGACATTTCAATTAGTTAAGAACACCTTGGGCTGAACATGACTATTAATCTTCAGTGATGTATGAGTTCCTCTCTCTAGTGTCTACTTGTCATCCCACCTCACCCCATTTAATCTGTTTTATGAAATGTCAGTGAAGGCTTCAGGTTTGGGCCAGTTCTAATCAACTGGTAAAACATTTATTTTGAAATTTCAACACAACTATAAATTTGATATATCAATAAAAACAGGAAATCTGGTAAACTAGTACATCTGAAAAACAGTCCATTTAAATTAACCATACAAAATACAATTTTAAAAAATAAAATTAAACACAAAAAGTTAACATTCCTAAACCAAGAATTATCTCAGGTCTTTGAAAGGAACCAAAAGGAACTACTGCCTACACTTCCGTTTCTCTCTCAGAGGGAGGCATAACTTCTCCCTACTCTCTTTATCACCCACTCCATCCTTCACTCACTGCCTCCCTACTAAAAAATTGCTAGAATCATGATAGCTATAACAGATATGTTAAGAGCAAATGCAGTAAGACACACAAAGCGCACAACTCTGAAAGCAAATTTTCTAAGGATCACTTTCAAACCTGACACATAACCTTCTTTAGTCTCTTCCACTCATTTCTCTTGTAAAACTTTCCTTCATATACAGACCGTGACACTTTTTCCTAACAGCAAAATGTTTAGCTTATTAGACCACTTTGTGTGTGAGGGCACAAGGGAGGTGTTTTCCTACAGGGTAACAATCTGACCTTTGCTGAATAGCTTCCATCTATGGACAGCCTCACTGCCACTTGGTGAGTGGGGCAGTGACAACTTTAGCACTTTCCATTGTCTTAATCTTCTGAAATTGTTGCTTAGCTGGCATTTTTTTCTGACACTTGATGAGAACTGAATTGAATTAATGACTAACCGAAATTCCCTAGGATCAGCCACACATTCTTTTTTCCTCTCGGATAATACTCTCATTTATATTCTCTACTCTTGGTGTTAGAAGAGTGGGTGGCCAAATTCTTTCAGATCTTACTGTCAGTGGACTTCATTAGATATTCCTCTTGCTTCAGATACTCTCCCCATTCTTCACTGAACAATCTTACACTACCTAGTCTTCAAAGCCCCAAATTCCTCCTCCTTGATGATACTTTACTTGATCACACCACAGAAAGTCCTTCGACATTTTACTGATACACATTTCCTATCAAAAGGGTAGCAAAAAAAAAAAAAAAAACACATTTCCACTGATTTATGGCCTAACATTGCTTAATATTGAGCAATTTTTATATCCTATTCCCTGAACTGAGCTCCTTAAGATTTCTCTTTCGATACCAAATACAAGATGATCACAGTAAATTTTTGTTGACTATTAACTGTGCTGCAAACTTACTTGAAAACCAATATATTGTGGCAAAGTTTCTTAAAATTCTATTCACTTTAAATTTTTTAAAGACTTTTCTTAAAATTCTTAACAGTTGGTAAAAAGGGAAAGATCTTTCAACATGTAAAGTACAATTTTCATCTTTCCTTAGACAGTAGAAGGCTGCGGTAATGAGATTTCTACATCAGAAATTTTGCTTCAAGTTTTCACCTGTGTATCAGAAATTCACCTTCTCATCCAAAGCACCTAACTATTCATTTTTTTCACTGTGACATGTGACATAATCAGAGGACTGAGTCACTGTGTACCCCTAAAGTCCCACACTAACAAAGGAGGATGGGGAGTGGCCTTTGAGGTGAATTAACTCCGGGAATACAGAGGATAGCTGACAGCTTGCTCTGCATGTTTCCTTTCCTATCTTGATTCTGGGGTCAGTTTAGGTCTAGAGAAGCTATAGGAGAGGCAAGGTCTCCTCAGCCTACTACTTCCATGACACCAGATAAACACATATCAACTGGCTTCAGTGGGATGCGTAGATTGCAGAATTAGAAAGACTTGATTTGATTTCCAGCTCTACTTGTTTTGACTTGGAGCAAGTTTCTCAATCTGCCTGAGGAGCAGGTGTTCCCCTGGGATTAAGCAGGACAATGTATGTCAGTATGTAAAGCATGGGACTAAGCCTATAGTAAGCAATGGCACAGTAAACATACTAAGTCATAAACAGCAGCTATTAAGATTATTATTATGGCTCTACCAGGTTCCAGTCAGCCAACACTGCCCTAATCAACGGCTTATTAGCTATGAAGTTTGAGCCCAAATAGGAAGTAGGCTTTTATGATTGGGCTTAATATTTTTTTCTTCAATAATGTCTCCTCAGAGCACACACCAGGTACTCAAATGGCTATTCTTCAAGAAAAAAAAAAAAAAAAAGAGAATTTGTTTTCCATTTTTAACTAATTTTAGATGGCGGAGTTGAGAAAAATCTCTCTCTCTCTCGAGTCAGTGTGCCTGTGTTAGAATCCCAGCTACCCCACTTAGTAAGCTGTGTGACTTCGGGTAATTACTACTTTACCTGTTTTTTTTTTTGTTTTTTGTGTGTTTTTTGTTTTTGTTTTTTGGTCTCATCTGTAAAGATGGGAAATAGTAACAATAACTCCCTCAAAGGATTTTTAAGAAAATTAATATACATAAAATGCTTAGAATGAAACTATAGAACAATGGTTTTGTTGTCCAAAAATCTTATGTTGCTAGCCAGTAAAAATAAGGCTTATTAATTGGCTTAATAAGTTGACATTCTGGCTAAAAATACTAAGATGCCAATAAGCATTTTCACTTTTAAATTGTTAATAGTTTTATACAATGTTTTAACCCTGAGATATATCACTTTATTACCAGATATCAGCTAAGGTAAAAATTTATAATTTGTATGAATTATTTCCAGTGAAAAATCAAACTGGTAATGTATGACTAAATTTGTGGCTCAGAAAAACCCAACTTCTATTATTTTCTGGCTGACATAAAACTGTTTTCACAAAATTAAACGATTTCTTCATAAATTGAATATGGCATGCTTCCACTTTTGTGAAGATTATATAATTGACACATTAAAGCTGTTTAGTGGCATACTATATGCTTAAGGGGTCTGAACTAAATGCATACTCTGAACCAAATTCCTTTGGTTCACAATCGTCTCTTAAGGTTCACTTATGGTTCACTTTTCCTACCTCCAACAGCAGGGCTCATGCTTCCAACTGTCCCAGGGCTTCCAGAGTTATTTCCAACCAGCTGATTAAAATAATCTATGATAATAAGGGTGAAGGGAGAAAGACAGTATAAAAAGGAACTGATCAAACAACATGAGAGGAAAATAAGGTTGAAGAGCCAAGATGTGCACTCAGTGGTACAAAACATATCCCCCAAAAAGCTAAAAATCCTGTTGACAAGCTTCTAATTAAATTTGTCCCACAATGAATATGTGAAATATACACATCAATATGATTTGTATGGTGATACATTATTTGCTTCAAGTACATAAATGCTTGTTATTTTGCTCTTTACTGCCTGACATCTTGGACACAGAGTAACTGGCAATGCAAATGGTGAATGCATCCTTACAAATAAGCACAAATCATTATGTCATGAAGGTAATAATTTTTATTAGAATGTTCTAAAGAAGGAGGAGGTGCTTTACATTTCTGAAGTATTCAAGAAGCTAACTATATTTACTTTTCACTGTCCTGTGGTGAAAAGGACAGTGAAATTCTCAAGTTAACTCTCTTATTCCTCAGCCTACTTTCTGCCTACCTGGCTGGGTATGAGGAATGTCTACACAGACTAAAGAAATTAGGAAACAAACAGTGCCCAGTATGTCTGCTATTTTTGTGGAGATAAAGACTATTCTTTTATTTATAAACTGTGATACAGCAAATAAAAGTCATCCCAAAATGAATATGACGTGAGAATTTGATAAGAACTTTGTAAATCATCTTAGGGAAGAAAAAACTTGCCATGATGATAAATAGTATCAATTTCATAAAGGTTTGCTTGGCAATGTTTTTAAGTTAACGAAGGCAAGAAGTATGCTATCTGTAATATATATCTGAAGTGTGTATATACATAACAGTATGTATGTGAAGTTCTACAACAGATGTGAATATTTATATGCCTCTCTTAAATATAGGTATTAGAGTGAAAGGCACGTAGAGAAAAATGATTCTTTTGGCAGAGCAAGTTTTATGGTGTAATTTACTACCTGCTTTCTGTCTTCTTCTCTATCCATTCCCACCTCCCTTAACACTAAGGAAAGGTGAAACAGCACTAAGCACCTTGAGCCCAGAGATGGAAAATGAGAAAACCTTCCCGTTTCTAGCTGCTTTGACCACCACACACGGTCTCATCAATGAAGAAATAAATACACCCTACTACCGTCACTATTTTTGACTGACAAATTCTACAAGAAGGAACATTATACAAAAGCTTGTTAGTAACTAGAAGTACAATGAAATGTTTACTGAGTCCAGTTCCTCATGAAATGTAAGACATAAGGAATTAACACACTGAAAACTTTCTAAATCCCTTTAACACTCAATCTATCTGTGGCTCCCAAACCTGGCTATGCATTAGAATCCCCTATAGAGCTTCTATAAGCTTCTACAAGGCAGCCTTTCAAAAGAATGATGCAGCTCTGTAAGTAGGAATATGGAAAGATCTCCAAGATATGCTTGCTGTAAAGCAACAAAAGCCAGGTGCATAACAGTTTGTATGTGATCCCCCCATCCCTATGTTTGTAAATGCAAGGTGTATGTCTGGAAGGGCATGTAAGAAATTGGTAACAGCAGTTGCCTCTGGGAAAAGAAAACTGAATGGATATAGAATGGAGAAGAGGAGAATTGCTTTTCACCATAGAACCTTCTCTATACCTTTTGAAATCAGCAGTGTACATTGTTTATTTTTAAAAAGAAAAACACATTCCTGAGCCCCACCTTTGATCTACAGGGAAAGTTAATGAGTGTGGCCCAATAATCTCTGTTCTTTTTTTTTTTTTTGAGACGAGTTCCACTCTTGTTGCCCAGGCTGGAGTGCAATGGCACAATCTCAGCTCAATGCAACCGCCGCCTCCCAGGTTCAAGCAATTCTCCTGCCTCAGCCTCCCGAGTAGCTAGGATTACAGGCATGAGCCACCACATCCAGCTAATTTTTTGTATTTTTAGTACAGATGGGGTTTCACCATGTTGGCCAGGCTGGTTTCGAACTCTTGACCTCAGGTGATGCACCCACCTTGGCCTCCCAAAGTGCTGGGATTACAGGCGTGAGCCACCGTGCCCGGCCACGATAACCTCTGTTCTTAACAAGTTCCCCAGGTGATTCTCTTGCAGCAATCTCAGCAGAGAAATGGCACTGAGGAACTACTAATCTAAAACTCTAGCATAATGGCTAGTGCGACACCAAATTTTCATAGGAAGTGACTTCCTATGAAAGCTTCATTGGACTTTAAGCTCCTTAAAGACATGGGTAATATTTAATTCAGAATTTCCCATTGCCCACAGATCTACCTAAAGCTGACTACACAGTGGATTCTCACACAATATTTACTGATTGACACAAAGCAGGAACGCCAAGAACATCAGGGAGACATTCGCTTGGGCTACCACCTTGGAGCCCGTTTAAATATAAATTTTGCAAATATAAAGGGATAGAAAATGAATGTGAGGGGGAAAATATGGAACTGATTATTTTTTTCTTTCAAGAATTTATTCTGAAATGTCCATACCTTTTTTCAATGAAAAAGAACACAGTATTCCTGATTAGTTAGGTTCAGGCAAGTATAATCCTCTTGTACAGGAAAAAAGGTCTTCATTCATCACAAATGTATATATTATGCCCATTTACTTTTCCTTTCATGTAGTTCCTAAATGTCCCTATCTTAATCTGACATTTGGAATGTCAGTAAAAGAAGACAAATGGATTATAAACGAAATAAATAGGATCTTTAAAAGATGAATGGATAAGCATCTGAAACTCTCCAATCCAGCTGACAGTTTTATTTCCCATTGCAAGTACAGAAGGGAAAGCTATATTTTCTAGGGCCTAATGAAACCTACAAAAGATTGAATATATACAGGAATAAAAGATCATACCCTGGGATAAAAGATAATAGCAAAAACATATATCTAGGACACTTAGTGATGAATCAACTACAATGGACAAGAGTCGACTAAGGCAAATCAAGTAGATCTAGTTTTCCTACTAACTTTTCTCATCTCATAGTCTTCAGTGCCTGCATCTAAGGGGAATAAACACATTCCAAACCAAGCCAAGCCACGAGAAAGCATTCATATTAAAGGCCTCTCTGCTGGAACAGAAACTAAGGTAACATTCTAAGGAGAACTTAATATCATTAGTATGCTTTTTCATTCTTGATGAAAGATGAGTTAGAGTAGGGGTCTGCACCACAAAAATCTTGACATAACTGGTAACAATATCCTACGTGGAAATTTATGTATGACCCAGAGACCTCAAAGAATTTTAATACATGGCCAGAAGTGGTGGCCCACACCTGGAATCCTAGCACTCTGGGAGGCCAAGGAGGATGGATTGCTTGAGGCCAGCAGTTCAAGACCAGCCTGGGCAACAAGGCAAAACCCCAACTCTACTAAAAATACAAAAGTTAGCTGGCCGTGGTGGCACACACTTTTAATCCCAGCTACTTCGGAGGCTGAGGTGTGAGAATCACTTGATCCCGGGAGGCGGAGGTTACAGTGTGAGCTGAGATCATCCCACTGCACTCCAGCCTGGGCAAGAGTGAGATTCTGTTTCAAAAAAAAAAAAAAAGAAATCGAACACAATTACAAATCAGAAGTATCCATCAATAGCAAAATAGGTGACACTGAGTTGCCAGGAAAGGTCAACAGCAAGCACTGGACCATTCTATTTTGAAACATGCAAGTCAGGGCAATATGTAAAGCACATGAAGTGTAAGAAGGATTTTTAACCTATTCACATGTTGGATCCCTTCAAAAGATAATCTGTCATTATAGGTTCCTCAAAGTCCATTTTGTAATTCCTTTGTTTTGAGACAGGGTCTCGCTCTGTCACCAGGCTGGAGTACAATGGCACCATCTCAGCTCACTGCCAACCTCTGCCTCCTGGGTTCAAGCGATTCTTGTACCTCAGCCTCCCGAGTAGCTGGGAATATAGGCACGCGCCACCACACCCAGCTAATTTTTGTATTTTTAGTAGAGACAGGGTTTCATCATATTGGCTAGGAAGGTCTCCATCTCTTGACCTCATGATCCTCCCGCCTCGGCCTCCCAAAGTGCTGGCCATTTTGTAATTCTTAATTTCCACTAAAGGTCACATGATCGATGACAGGCAAATGTAAGAAAAATATAGGTGGTCCTTGCTTTGCATGGTAGTGCAGGACCATAAAAGTAACCATGCAGGAGGCCGAGGCGGGTGGATCACAAGGTCAGGAGATCGAGACCATCCTGGCTAACACAGTGAAACCCATCTCTACTGAAAATACAAAAAATTAGCTGGGCGTGGTGGCGGGCACCTGTAGTCCCAGCTACTTGGGAGGCTGAGGCAGGAGAATGGCGTGAACCCAGGAGGCGGAGCTTGCAGTGAGCTGAGATTGCGCCACTGCACTCCAGCCTGGGCGAAAGAACATGACTCTGTCTCAGGAAAAAAAAAAAAAAAGTAACCACACAAGCTGAAATCATGCCAAGTGATTTTAATAATCAATGGGGGAAATTACAACTGTTCTGGTGAGCTTTAAAAATGTTTGTCAAAGCATTAAGAACTCTCTTACTGTTGGTTATAATGTATAGAGAAATGAAAAAATAGTAAAACTAATACTTCTTTAGTACACTATAATTTAAAACATTATGCCATTTAGCATGCCTTCACTAAGTGCCTCTGGCTGCCTGTCTAGAGTTCCGCAAATGGTGGCAGTGGCAGCGTTCCCACTGTCACTTATTTTATTACTCCATTTATGCTCAATTGGATTTTACTTCCAGAGTTATCATTTTTTGTTTCTTTGTTGCTCTTTCATTTTTACTGGCCACTTCCCACTTCCGATTATCTATTTTGCTAATACGTCATGTAAGTTTATTACTGAGAAGCAAGGAGGCAGCAAAACATGCTCTCCTGTCTGTGTGTAAACTGAAGAACAGATGCGTGCCTGTTATTTTTGCAGTGATTTCTGATCTGCATACTGAAGAGTTTGTACTTATGCATTCATAGGTAACACACCATGGTGACTGAAATTTGAATCCTGGGTGACTAGTGTTGTTATCTAATGGTAACTGATATCAGTGCACACCAGAACCCTGCAAAGCAAGGACTGGCTCTACAGCATTCTCTTAAAAAGCATTTTTTTTTAAAGTGTCCTGGACAGGCACAGTAGCTCATGTCTAAAATCCCAGCACTTTGGGAGGCTAAGGCGGGAGGACTTCTTGAAGCCAGAAGTTCAAGACCAGCCTGGGCATAACGAGACCCCCGTCTCTACAAAAAAAAAAAAAGTTTTTAAAAATTAGCCAGGTATGGTGGCATGTACCTGTAGCCCCAGCTACTCAGGACGCTAAGGTGGGAAGATTGCTTGAGACTGGGAGTTTGAGGCTCCAGTGAGCTGACTGCACCACTGCACTCCAGCCTGGGAGACAAAGTAAGACTGTCTCTTAAAATTAAAAAAAAGACAAAAAAAGACAAAAAACAGTGTCCTGCAGGAGTCAAAGTTATTCACAAAAAGATTCCACAGTTCATAAGAGAAACATAAGGGAGACACTGGGCTGAGATCGAATCACCTTTATTTACCAGCAATACTTCTCAGTGAATTCAACAAGTTAACGAGCACTTTGAATTTCCATGATGGGGATCAAGCCTAAGTGATAAATACTGTACCCAACCTCGGGTCTTTCTCTCTCTCTCTCCCTTTTTTTTTCCGCACAAAACACTTCATGGGTTATTATTTTCCACCTTGGAAAATTGCCTTAGAAGCTAATTTTCAGACTCTTCAGCTATGAAGAGTTTATTATAAATTTGTTTTTATAATTATAACTATTACAACTTTACGATTTAAATTTACAAAATTAAACATTTTTAATGTTTTGCAATTCTACAATTGGTACAAAGTACCAATAAACCAAGTGTATAGTAAAACCACCCCTTTATCAACACAGGAGACTAAAATGGTGACAGCATTACCAAGCATTTACTGAATACTAACAAAGCACGTTAATGAATGCATATGAACCAAAGAAGTCAATAACTGATCATACACTAAAACTTTCTAAAACTATCTTTTTAACCTCAAAAGAAACAAACAAATTGTTTGTCTCCAATTACCCTTATTACAACATAATTAACAAGTATTTGTAAGGCACTTTCTAGGCTGAAGTCTAATGACTGAGTCAAATCTTCTTATGTAGATCAAAATATAAGACCTACATAAGAAGCAAGATATAACATATCTCTAAGCCAGCCATATGATTTTCTTCTAGATAAGATTACCTGGAAGCCAGGGCTACCCTTACCCACCAGGCATAGCTTCTATCCTAGGGTAAGAATTCAAAGCTATAATCTAGCACCACAAGCACTCTGATTTCAAAAATTCCAACCTTGCCTGCCAGGTTTATTTAAGTGATATTTGCCAAATCCCTTTTGCACAGCTTGACTCCATTCCTGGCTAGGGTCATCCTTTTGTCACCAGTATATCAGAATACAGAGTGGGCAATTTAAGAAGACCTGTTGCCTAATCCCACATGGACATCTTGTTTTGCTCTAGTTAAGAAAACAAAATTAGAAGGAGACAGTGGGAGCTGGTCAAAGCAGACTAACAGGCAACAGGAAAAAAGAATCGCAAGGAAGGAGATAAAACACCATCGATAAATGGCCACTTGTGTGGGGTAATTTAGTGCACAAACAGTCCAGCAGCCCACACGGCACAGAAGATAACTAAGGTCCATGATACTTAGTCAACAAAATTATATGCCAACTATTTTTAGAAGGATTTTGACAGACATGCTCTTCTTAAAAGAATACTACACTATCTAAAGCAGTTTAATCTCCTGAGTAACTTTTCTGAGGACAGTTACATTTCACAAGTAGAACTTTCAGTTATAGGAAAATCTTATGTATGTAGACCATATCATTCCCCAATGATGGTAAAGTGGTTGCTAGTTTTCTTATATGCCAATTAATCTGAAATGTTAACACTTCATTGCAACAGTTTTCATGCTAAAGGTTACTTATCGTAATGGGAGGTTTCTAGTGTTTTGAAAAAGAAGGGATTCTAAAGGAAGGGAGAAATAAAACAGCAACAAACAGCTTCAAATTAAAATCATATCATAAATAACCTTCAAGGCAGTGTATTTTCTTGAAGGTAGCAGGACCAGAGAACTATTCAATAAGGTAAGAAAGCAGCTTTCATATTCTACTTTGACAGCCATGTTCACAATACATTTTTGCACACAGACAGGTAAATGAAATCACATAATTAGACAGGTGTTAATACACAAACACGATCATCATGTGAAAAATCTGTTATCAATGAAATCCAAACTCTATTTTCAAATCCCCTATCTCTTGCTTATGATCTTTCTTTTCATTAACAATTTACCTACTGGTTTAAGGTTGGAGTCCCCCATAAGCAGAACCTGAGACAGGACTGCAGGCATTCACATGGGAAGTGATCCCTGGAAGCACTGGTAAGTGAATGGAAAAGTGAGACACAGAAAGGGAGGCAGCCCTGGGGACATTTGGAAGACTAAGTATAAGGGGCTTCAGAAAGGTCCCACCCAAAGGGAGAGGAAGCTAGGTATTTATCTACTATCTCCCATTAGATAATGGTTGACGGCTATCCCACAGGCGTAATGCCCCAGCATTTCAGACCTGCTTCAAGTACAAGCTGCTGAGCTCCTGCAGCTAGAGAATGCCCTCAGGCCAAGTATCAGGTGCTTTCAGCAAGAAGTATTCCACAGACAGAGACAGAGACAGAGATGGAAATAGAGAAAGCCAGGGGATCCGGGTGGGGCTCCCACAGAGCCTGCTGCATATGTACAAGCCTAGTCTCGCAAACCTTTAATGCACACACCCTTAACTTGCACATTTCTTGCACAGATATGCTCATCTTCATACTCACCGTCTGCTCTATTCTCTTATCTCAGCATCCTCTCAGGGATAAACACTGAATAGGAATATACACAAAATGGCATAATAAATAGTTACAGGTAAATAGGTACAGGTTCAGTAAATAATACTTGGGTAATATTTGATAATTACTGAACAAAGATCAAGGACAAAATTGTTCAACTTGATGAGGAAATCCACAATTGATCTGTATAGGAGGAAAAGAACCATCTTCGGATCTTAGGAATTCTCCAGAGGGAAAAATAATTATTTCTAGCAACTCACTATGTGACAGTTCTAAAGACATGAATAAAATCGATGGATTTTTTTTGTCCCACCACTGAGGGTAGCCTCAGCTTTAGGCTGAACTATGGTAGGCTCAGCTACCACGAATCTCTTATGAGACTACATCATTATGTAAAAACACTGAGGCCAGGCACGGTGGCCCATGCTTGTAACCCTGGCCTTGGGAGGCCGAGGTGGGAGGGTCGCCTGAGCCCAGGAGTTCAAGACCAGCCTGGGCAACATAGTGAGACTCAGACTCTACAAAAACATTTAAAAATTAGCTGGGTGTGTTGGTGCGTGCCTGTAGTCCCAGCTACTTGGGAGGCTGAAGTGTGAGGATCGCTTGAGTCTGGGAGGTCAAGGCTGCAGTGAGCTGTGATCATGCAACAGCACTCCAGCCTGGTCGACAGAGTAAGACTCTAATTAATTAATTAATTAAGAAACAAAGAAATAATTGAGACAGGGCATAGTGGCTCATGCCTGTAATCCCAGCACTTTGGGAGGCAGAGGTGGGTGGATCACTTGAGGTCAGGAGTTCCAGACCAGCCTGGCCAACATGGCGAAACTCTGTCTCTACCAAAAATACAAAAAAAAAAAAATAGGTGTGGTGGCGCACGCCTGTAATCTCAGCTACTCGAGAGGCCAAGACAGGAGAATTGCTTGAACCCAGGAGGCGGATGTTGCAGTGAACCGAGATCACACCACTGCACTCCAGCCTGGGCCACAGAGCAAGACTCCGTCTCAAAAAAAATAAATAAAATAATAATAATAATAATAATAATAATCGAAATGTTGAAGCAGGTGGGAAAAGGGCAATAGTCTTTTCTGCAAAAGGGATTAAAATATCTTAGCTATCTTAAGAGACGTTCCCCAGAGAAAGAAGTACTTCAGGAACTATTTAAAAAGAAAGGAAGAAATTGTGGCAACGAGCAGGGAATTTTCAGAGAAGTTTTCCTTAAGAGGACAAATGTTCCACTGAAGTTCATTTAAGTATTGACTTACAACTTACATGTTAAAAGCACCACTCTGGCTTCTGGAGGGCAGACAGAGGGGGACCAGTTAGGAGGCTACTTCAATAAGCCCATCTTACACAAGGATAGTGATGAAGGCAACCAGTAGTAGTGAGATTCTGAAGGTAAGCGAACAGGATTTGGCCAAATAATTTAGTGCAGATTATGAGAGAAGCATCAAGGATGACTCTAAAGATTCTGCTCTGAACAACATGAAGGACTGCCATTAAGTAAAATGAAGAGGACTACAGGAGGAGCAGTTCTGATCAAGAAGGGAGGGAGTTGTGGGGTTTCATTCTGCATACACTCAAGGTTGGCCTACCTACTATTCATCCAAGTGGAGATGTAAAGTTGGCAATTTATATTCAAGACTTGAGCTCAGGGGAGAGAGCTACGAAAGAAAACAGATGAGCCCTGGAAAAACTACTGAGTTACCGTGGGGTACCCAGCCGTAAAAGATCAGGGAGACGAGAAGGAACTGCAGTAAGAACTGAGAAGGAGGGGTAGCAAAGCAGAAGGAAAATCAGCACAGGGGTTCCCCAGATGCCAAGTTAGGTGATGCTCACTGATAACTTTGAAAAGAACTGTTTCAATAGAGTGTTAACAATGAAAGCCTGATTGGATTGAGTATAACAGAAAATGGGACCTCTCATTTCCTAGGAAAGGAAAAAAACCAAAAAACTGCAAACAGCAAGTAGGAACAACCTGGTGAATTTTGCTACAAAGGTAGCAAAGAAACAGGGCTGCAGCTGAAAAGGGATGTCAGTCAAGAAAAGGGGTTTGTTTTGTTTTTTTAAATAAAGGATACAGGCCGGGCTTGGTGACTCATACCTGTAATCCCACACTTGGGGAGGCCAAGGTGGGAGGATCACTTGAGGTCGGGAGTTTAAGACCAGCCTGGCCAACATGGTGAAACCCTGTCTCTACTAAAAATACAAAAAAATACAAAAATACAAAAAATACAAAAAAATACAAAAAAATTAGCCAGGCGTGGTGATTTATTAGCCAGGGATTACACACCTGTAATCCCAACTACTCGGGAGGCTGAGGCAGGAGAATCACTTGAACCAGGAGGTGGAGACTGCAGCGAGCCAAGTTCATGCCACTGCACTCCAGCCTGGGCAACAGAGCAAAACTCCATCTTGGAAAAAAAAAATAAAAATTAAAAATTAAAATAAAGAATATATGCATAAAATTGGCATGCTAACAACAAAAAAAAAATGATGAGGTAGGGATACAACTGTTGAAGCCAGGTCCTTGAATGGATGAGTAGATGGGATCTAATACACCTAAAGATAATTTCCAGCTACAGCAAAGACCACAATCTATATGACTTAGCAGTTGCCTTTTCTTTTTGAAATTGTTTCCAGAAATTTCCTAAATCTGAACACACGTTTCAACATTAAGGTAAACTTTGGCCCAAAGTATAGCGTTATGCATATGTGGAGGAATAGACTTCAAGCAGGCTTGAGGCCTCCTAGGAAGATGAGATTCCTGAGAAGTTGATCATCAATTCACCCAATCTTGCCATTCATACTGAGGACCGTCCTGAGGCTGTGGGCAGTTTCTCATATCCCTGGAACAGGCAATGTCACCAGTAAAATAGGGAGGAATCAAGAGGACCTCAGGACCTGTATAACCACAAGAATGGCTGGACTTGATGGGATCCAGATGCAATCAGCATATCACTGGCAACAGGGCAGCTTTATGGGAAATTGAAGGCCAGGGAAGTTTGTCCTGCCAGTGGGACAAATTCTACTAAGCCTCCTGCTTTGTACAGCCATTCTCATTTGCTTAAGTTCTTCAATCCTTGACTTCCATTAAAAAAAAAAAACCTGTACCCTTTCTCTGTGTCTACTAGCCTATCAATCATCATTACCCTTCTGACAATCTTATAGGTACACATTTTAGATAATATTTTTTATTTCAATAAATATATATTTTCTTATATCTATTAAAATGTAGCGTGAGCATCACTAACACGATTTAGCAGACACTTCTGTTTAAGGCAAGTAAATTTTTAAAAATAAAATCCATTTAAAGCAGTTTTAAAGAAAAATATTAAATAAGCATCAAAAGTGTTACATTGATATGGCAGAAACTGTGATAGTGGCCAATGAAAGCCTGAAATGTGATGGTGGTAAATGAAACTAAAAAATCACTGATGCAGTGGAGAGGAAGGGAAGGAAAGGGAAGAAAAGTCATTCATATCCTAACATTACTTGAAGTCCTAAGAAGCTTGTATCAGGGTCTTTCTTTGTTCTGTCCTCTTAGAATGTCTGAGGTGGTGACTGAATCAGCAGCCGCCCTGGGGTGAGGGGTAGGGCTGCAAAACAAAACACTCTGCAGACCTGCAAGAGATAAGCACAGGACAGACAGTCTCCAATTTACAATGGTTCGATTTAGGATTTTTCAGCTTTACGATGGGCTTATCAGGATGCAATACCAAGGTAAATCAAGTAGCGGTTACCCTAGGGCTGAGGTGGTAACACTCCTGAAGAGATGGGTGGCCCCAACAAGTGATCCTGAGGGAGAGTGGTGTGAGACTTTGGAGCTTTAAGAGAATAATCAATTGCTTATGGGGTAAAGAATGAGAAAACTGAAAAATCAAGTTCAGATTGGGGATATGACCTCTTCTACTACAGGCTGGATGCCCACAAAGGCAAAGATAAGAAGAGAAAAATTAAGGGAGTAGACTCCAGCGCTGACTACTTGGCATTTGGATGGCTGGAAAAGCAGGTAAGAGGAAAGATGTCCCTGAACCAAACACAAGGGACTGCGTTCATCCAGTCACCATGGGCTCCAAAGAAAAC
Organism: Pongo pygmaeus; assembly: GCF_028885625.2. NCBI lineage: Eukaryota > Metazoa > Chordata > Mammalia > Primates > Hominidae > Pongo > Pongo pygmaeus. The sequence goes on from NC_072379.2 coordinate 139,121,369, forward strand.
TTTGATCCTTTGATATAAAGAAAATAAAGACAGGCTAGCACAAAAAAGAAAGTGACTCAAAACACCAGGCACACAAAGTTAGCCTTCAAAAAAGTACCGAAATAGGAAGAATGTAAGAGAGGAATATGAATCAGACCTGTGACAAGTTAAATTACGTAAAAAGACTAAAATTCCTATAATCTGCATATAGTTTACAACCCATGATTCCTTCAAAAAGTAATAAAGTAAAAAAGACTAACCACATGTCTACATTGTAGCATATGTGACAGGTGAGGCACTCTGGCAGTTCACACAGAAGAGGAAAAACCCATGAACCCACAAACCCAGTCCTTGGATAGGAACACTCCCATGTGGTCTCCACAGAAAGTTTCCAAAACCATTGATGGAAACTGGCCAGAAAGCCCCTGTTTCAAGGATACCAGTGGTCCCATACCATCACTGACCAGCTCAGTTAAAATGCTATCAAAACTGTTTCATGTTCTGACCTTTGTTCTTTTTTTAAAACTACTCTGTAGGGTTCTAGACAATGGAAATATATCCAGGTCACATCTCCATGACCATTTTATTTTCTTTTTCAGTTTTGTTTTTTCATTTTTTTGGGGGGGCGGGGGGTGGGGGGACGGAGTCTCGCTCTGTCACCCAGGCTGGAGTGCAATGGCGCGATCTCGGCTCACTGCAACCTCCGCCTCCCGGGTTCCAGCGATTCTCCTGTCTCAGCCTCCCGAGCAGCTGGGACTACAGGCGTGTGCCACCACGCACAGCTAATTTTTTGTATTTTTAGTAGAGACGGGGTTTCACTGTGTTGGCCAGGATGGTCTCGATCTCCTGACCTCGTGATCCGCCTGCCTCAGCCTCCCAAAGTGCTAGGATTACAGGCGTGAGCCATTTGATATTTATTAATATTAAAGTATTCAAGGGATACTGTATATATCAAAAGGTCTACACTGGACCACATTCCAGTTTCTTTGTGAAACAGCGAATACTCACCTGACAACAGTTTTTGCACATTAAAAATACCAAATTATCTACAATGGATGGTATAAGTTCCCCCAGCTTTCCCAACTTCATGATTTTAGTGCACACGTCAAACTGTTACAATTACTAACTGATAGGCCAGGCGCGGTGGCTCATGCCTGTAATCCTGGCACTTTGGGAGGCCGAGGCAGACGGATCACCTGAGGTTGGGAGTTTGCGACCAGCCTGACCAACATGGAGAAATCCCGTCTCTACTAAAAATACAAATTTAGCCAGGCATGGTGGCGCATGCCTGTAATCCCAGCTACTCGGGAGGCTGAGGCAAAAGAATCGCTTAAACCCAGGAGGCGGAGGTTGTGGTGAGCCAAGATCGCGCCATTGCACTCCAGCCTGGGCAAAAAGAGTGAAATTCAGTCTCAAAAAAAAGATTACTAACAGATAAACAGGAGTCCATATTAGATGTTTGAAATTCCTATGTTTTGTGCTCAAGGAAAAATGGCATTTCTAAATTATAAAGGAAGAGGATGTTAACAAAACATTCTGAGACTGTTTTATCCCTCTTCCCAATAATAAAATATAAACTGGACATAAGATCACTGTATTTTCTCTGACACTGATTTTTGTGTTAAGATGAATGCAACTTATAGCTCCAGTAAATAAGAATCTTAAATTTGTATAATATATTTAAGCTCAAACTTCTATTTCATTATCAGTGTTCTTTACACTTGTCTTTGATCAACAGAACATGAATTTTGAAATACGACTACAGATAAAAACAATTTCAAAATGGATAATGCTAGAAACTTACCATAAGGATACCCAAATGCTCGCCAAGAATAAAGATAAACATACACACAAAAATATATATCCTGCAGCACTGTTAAGTAGTAAGAACAAAAGAGAAACCAACTCAAGAATCCATCAAGAGAGGACCAGTTAAATTGTGGTAAATCCACAGAATGGAATTCTATGCAGCTATTAAAAAGAATGAGATATCTGTACATGCTGATATGAGAAGCTCTCTGAGATATCCAGGATATTTTAATAAATAAAAAGTAAGATTTTTGCTTTTCTTTTTTTTTTTTTTTTTTAAACCTTTCTATATTGCTTGAATTTCTCGCAGGTCTTTTTCTTTTTTTTGAGACAATGTCTTACTCTGTCACCCAGGCTGGAGTGCAGTGGCACTATCTCGGCTCACTGCAAGCTCCTCCTCCCCAGTTCACGCAATTCTCCTGCCTCAGCCTCCCAAGTAGCTGGGACTACAGGCGCCCGCCATCACGCCTGACTAATTTTTTGTATTTTTAGTAGAGAAGGGGTTTCACCGTGTTAGTAAGAACGGTCTCAATCTCCTGACTTCGTGATCCACCCGCCTCAGCCTCCCAAAGTGCTAGGATTACAGGTGTGAGCCACCATGCCTGGCGCCAGGTCTTTTTAACAGACAGTCTTGCTCTATCACCCAGGCTGGAGTACGGTGGCAAGATCACACAATCTTAGCTCACTGAAGCCTCAAATTCCTGCACTCAAGCCTCAGCTTCCCGAGTAGCTAGGACTACAGGCACATGCCACCACACCCAGCTAATTTATTTTTTGTAGGGATAGGGGTCTTGCTGCATTTCCCAGACTAGTCTCAAACTCCTGTCCTCAGGTGATCCTCCTGCCTCGGTCTCCCAAAGCACTGGGATTACAGGTATGAGCCACAGTGCCTGGACCTCTTACTGGATTGTTTTTGTTTTGTTCTATTTTTCTGTTTGTTTTTTTAATGACAGTTTATATGGTCAAAGGAGACACGGACCTTCTATATATTTGTCTTTCAACTTCTCTATATTGCTCAATATTACATATTAAATTATATTCCTTTAAATAGTTCTCATCCTTTAATAATGAGGATGTTAATCAATTAACTGAAAAAATCAGTGATAATTGAAAAGAATCAAGCATTTAATTTTGCCTCTCCTACACTGTACAACCAGGTAACCAAAGACTAGATAAAAGAAAATTTTCTCTTTATAGAAGTACTACAAGTAACAAATCAAAAAGAAATTTCCTTATTATCAGTTATAACATTTTATAATTATAATGATAAAGGTATCATTCTGCAACTGCCATGAATGGATATTGGCATTGATCAATGGCAGCCAGCATGACAACAAGAGAAACAACCAGACATTTTATGCCTTCTGCTTAGGTTCCTGATAGAAACCTGCACCACTCTCCTGTGAAATTTTCGGGGATTTAGGGGGACCTGAATCTCATCAAGCTTCTCTAAAGCCAACTACCAATTTATAGGAAAGCGAGGAGCAAAAAGACTCTGCAGGGATGTAATCAGCAAAATCCAGAAAGTAGAAATTTTTAGGATAAACAACCACTTTGTGCAACAAAGAGTTTGCAAGGGCGGGGGGAGGGTTAAAGACCTGAAAGAAAAACCTATAGATCTGGGTTTCTCAACAACAGCACTATGGAGATTTTAGACTAGATCATTCTTTCTTGTGGGGGCTAACCAGTGCAGAATGTTTAGTAGCATCCCTGCCCTCTACCTACTAGCTGCCAGTAGCAACCACTCTGCCACTCCCAAATCAAAAATGTCTCTAGACACTGACTAGTGGTCCCTGGGAGACAAAATCTCACCTAGTTGAGAATCACTGCTATTTATTAAGAAACTTACAAGATGTAGCAACTAATCACATGTGTGAACCTTATTTAGATCCTGATTCAAACAAATAGTGAAAAAAATTATGACATTTTTGAGACAACTAGAAATTTGGACAGTAGATATTGATGTTATTAAGAAACTGTTAACTATTTTTAATTATAATAAAGGTATTGTAGGTTTTTAAAATTGAGGCCTTATCTTTTAGATTTACATGCTGAAATACTCATAGATATAATGATACGGTATCAGGAATTTGCTTCAAAGTAGCCAGGTAAGGGGGTAGTAATGAAACTGGCAGTGAATTGATACTCACTGAAGCAGGCTTATGGAACCCGGAAGCACAGGATACTATTCGGTCTACTTCTGCATATGTTTGGTATCTTCTCTTTAAGAAAAATTAAAAGTCAAGAAGACCATGGTGCCTGGCAACATTCGGCTGAATGATAGATCAATCAGGTGACTGATTTCCACCAACAATGCCATGTATGCTTGCTCATATACCCTCAGAAGTTCTCAAACTAATCGATTTTAAAAGGAAAATACTCACCATCTTTTTAAAAGACAAATTAAAATAAGTGAACCTCAAGATACTTCATATCCCTGGGGTTCACAAAAGACAGGTTAGAAAATGCTGCTTTGGGGAAATTCCTGGATCATTAATGCTCTAGAGACTCCTATTATATACATTTACCTGCTCAGTGTTTGTTATTCTATGTCACTTATATTTGCCGATTTTCTTTTATTCTAAAAACTACCAGAGCCAGTGGTGTTTTTTAAAAATTTAGAAACAATAATATTTTAAACTTTAGCTACAAAGCATCCTTAATTATCCAACAGTAAACCAAGTAGTTAGGGCTATTTTCCCACCAGGTTGTTCTTCACAGTAGCTAATGATAAGCTACACTTAAAAGTATGTTACAGTAGTCCCCTCCTTATTTGTGGTTTCACTTTCCAAGGTTTCAGGTACCAGTGGTCAGCCAAGGTCCAAAAATATTAAATGAAATATTCCAGAAACAGACAATTCTTAAGTTTTAAACTGCCTGCCATCCTGAGCATCATGATGAAATCTTGCACCATCCCATGATACACTAACAGAGGAATCATCCCTCTGTTAGCGTATCCAGACTGTTTTACTACCTGCCCACAAGTCTCTGAGTTATGAGATCAACTGTTGGGGTATCAATGCTTGTGTTCAGGTAACCGTTATTTTACTTAATAATGGCCCCAAAGCGCAAGAGCAGTGAGGCTGGTGTGATGCTGTCAATGCAGATATGCCAAAGAGAAACCATAAAGTGCTTCCTTTAAGTGAAAAGTAAAAGTTCTTGATTTAAGGAAAGAAAAAAAAAACAGTATGTTGAGTTCCTAAGATCTATGGTAAGAACAATTCTATCTATAAAATTGTGAAGGAGGCAAAAGAAATTCATGCTAGTTTTGCCGCTGCACCTTAAACTGCAAAAGTTACAGCCACACTGTATAACTTTTACTACAGTACATTGTTGTAATGTTCTATTTTATTCAGTTACTGTTGTTAATCTCTTACTGGGTGCCTCATTAATAAGTTAAACTTTGTCATGGGTATGTATGTATAGGCAAAAACATGGTATATTCAGAGTTCAGTACTATGTGTAGTTGCCGGCATCCACTGGGGGTCTTGGAACATATACCTCCCTCAGATAAGCGGGGACACACTGCTGTATATGCATATTAATAGATCTAAGGAAGAAAACTATACGATTCTCTCCACAGATGCTGAAGGAGCCTTTGATAAAACTCAACATCCATTCATGATAAAACTACTTAAATAAAATTGAGGAATACTTTTTTTTCTTTTTTGAGGCAGGGTCTCACTGTGTCACCTAGGCTGGAGTGCACTGGTGGGATCATGGCTCACTGCAGCCTCAACCTCCCAAGCTCAAGCAATCCTCCCACCTCAGCCTTCCAAGTAGCTGGGACTACAGGCACTCCCCACCATGCCCAGCTAATTTTTGTATTTTTTGTAGACGGGGGCTCGTCATGTTGCCCAGGCTAGTCTCAAACTCCTGGACTCATGCCATCCACCCACCTTGGCCTCCCAAAGTGCTGGGATTATAGGCATAAGCCACTGCACCTGGCAGAATACTGTCTTAATATGACAAATTAGTCCTAAAGCTAGTATCTTCCTTAATAACGAAATATTAGAGGCATTTCTACTAAGATCAGGAACAAAGCAAGCATACCCACTATCTACCACTATTTAACACTATACGAGAGGTATAAGCCTGCGCAATTATATAAGTGAAATCAAATAGAGGCATAAGAATGGGCAAAGAAGTACTAAAACTCTCTAGTTGCATATTATATATCAGTTCCCTAAGTGATAATACAACTCAGATAATTTTTTCAGCAAAGTAGTAGGACATAAAAGTAACATTTAAAAAACACAAACAATAACCAATAGCAAACAATAACCAACAGCAAACAAAGGTAAAGAAAATCTCATTTATAATACTAACAAAGAAAATTACTTAGGAATAATCTTAAAAATGTGTAAAATCTATATAAAGAAAAATTCAAAACACACCTGAAAGACACAAAAGTACATATAAATAAAATAAATAAAAGAGGTAATACTATTCTCAGAGAGAAGAACTCAATATTATAAATATATCAGCTCTCATAAGTTTAACATAACCCTAATAAAAATCCCAACAACACTTTTGAATAAAATTAGACAGGTTGATACTAAAGTTCATATTAAAAAATAAATCTGCAAGAATAACCAGAAAAACACTGAAAACAAATACAATAAACTAAGAGGATGGGACAGGCCTTACCAGACTTACACCATACTATAAAAGCCTCTGTAATTAAAACACTGTGGTGCTGACACATGAATGGACAAATCAACCAGTGGAATAAAACAGAAAGTGCAGAAACAGACCCAAGTATATATACAATCTTTGACATATGACTATTATAGATACATGTTTTGGCATCTGAAGTCACTGGGACAAATATGGACATTTCAATAAATAGTACTGGGACAATTGGACAATTTCTTTTTATTTAGAAAAAATTCTATTTCTATTTCATATTATATACAAAAATAAAATCCAAATGGATTAGTGATCCATTTAGAAACTTAAAAAATAAAACCACACAAGTATTAAAAAAAAAAACACAGGAAAAAATTCTCTTTACCTTGAGGTAGAGAAGGGATTGCTAATTATGACTCAAAATCCAGAACCAATAAAAGAGTAATAAATATGACTACATATTTCTTAAAAAAAATTTTGCATGGCAAAAAAATTACCATAAACAAAACCAAAAGACAACTGAAAGCTGGAGGAGAATACTTAGAACATTTACCACAAATGGCTAGTACCCCTAATATGTAAAAAGTCCTTTAATATTGAGGGACAAAGGACTAAAAGCTTGACAGAATCAGAAAAAAAATGTAACCAGATGATTCTTGAAACAGTATGCTCCTAAAGCTAAGAAAAAAAAATGTTCAAACTCATTTATAATTAGACAAATGCAGATTAAAACAGATACCATTTTCCATCTACTGGATTGACAAAGATTAAAAACATGACAACACATCCTGATGACAAGGATCTAGACAAAAAGGCACTCTCACACTGTTGTTGGGAATGCAAACTGGTCCAACCATTCTAGAGAGAAATCTAGCAATTCTAATAAAACAACATATACATTTATCTTTTGACTAAGCAATCCCACTTTTAGCAATCTAACCTGAAGCTGTATCTCAATACAAGGTCAGGCGTGGTGGCTCATGCCTATAATCCCAGCACTTTAGAAGGCCAAGGAGGGCAGATCACCTGAGGTCAGGAGTTCAAGACCAGCCTGGCCAACATGGTTGAAACTCTGTTTCTACAAAAAAATACAAAAATTAGCCGGGCACAGTGGCACATGCCTATCCCAGCTACTCAGGAGGCTGAGATGGAAGGATCACCTGAGCCTGAGAGGCCGAGGCTGCAGTGAGCCAAGATCGCACCACTGCACTCCAGCCTGGGCAACAGAGCAAGACTCTATCGCAAAAAAAAAAAAAAAAAAAAAAAAAAAAAAAAAAAACCACAAAAAAACTGGATGTAGGAGGCATCAAAATGTAATACAAGCAGTAACAAATGAACCTGTCAGTAAATGACATACATTAAAGTCGTGTGAAAAGAATTGACCTAAGTAACTTTGGAAAACAATATTCTGATTAGATACTGTAAGGCCAAAGGCAAAAAAGAAGTACTATATACACGAATACCGTAATCTAGCTAGCAAATTTGTTTCTCACAAAAATATAGGTAAGCAAATTCTTGGACTACTTTACAGGATTGAACAAATACGCTGTAGATAATGACAGCTAGGTTTCTCACTGTTGTACAAAGAAAGTTACAAGTAAAGAAAGGGGAAAGCTAAAATGAATCCTGTGGTGTTATATTAGAATCAAAGATATCATTATGAAACTTACAGTTTGTAATATATACAGACAGAAACAAAGACAAATGTGTGTACATGTGTGCAATTAGTGTATTTCCTAGCTCTGCCCTCTGAGAAGGTCTAGAAACAATGAGCCCACTAATACCAGACCTTGGTTTCTAACACTATTCTCCAATAAAAAGGAAACAGGGCTCACACATATAGACACGAAAATCATACAAGTTACCATTAACTCAACCTACAATTAATGGGAAAAATAACCTTTTCCTTAATGGAAAAAATAAATAATCACTACAATAATAAAATGTAATTTTCAAAAAAGACCAGAAACTTGGTGATAGTTGTTAAGATTAGCACTGGCTGTTCAAAGGCTGCACAAATTATCTCAAAATTTAAATTGCTCAAATCAACCAACGCTCACTTTTATAACCAAATTCTTCTATACCTGTTCTATTCTTACTCATAAGCCTCCACTTCAAATCTTCAAAAATAAAAGCATTCCTCCCCTTGGATGATCAGAAAACTCAATTTCATACCTAAAAATACAGAACTGGAGAGCATTCCAAGCAGAAATATACCCCAAACTAATGGTTTTTGTTTTGTTTTGTTTTGTTTTTTGAGACGAAGTCTCGCTCTGTCGCCCACTCTGGAGTGCAGTGGCGTGATCTCGGCTCACTGCAACCTCCGCCTCCCGGTTTCAAGCAATTCTCCTGCCTCAGCCTCCCGGGTAGCTGAGATTACAGGTGCACGCCACTACGCCCAGCTAATTTTTGTATTTTTAGTAGAGATAGGGTTTCACCATGTTGGTCAGGCTGGTGTCGAACTTCTGACCTTGTGATCCACCTGCCTCAGCCTCCCAAAGTGCTGGGATTAGCGTGAGCCACTGCGTCCAGCCTAATGGTTTTTAAAAAGCTTATGAGAGAACTATGTCCCATGCCTCCAAGTAGCCTGAGATAAGCCTCCCATAATCACAACATATTTTGTTCAAAGAGCAAAACTGTGTATAAATTATAAAACTCTTATAATACAAATACTCATTATTCTATAATAAACTGTCATATCAAAACAATGAAATTGAGAAGTTCAATAAATGAGCTTTTTGTTTTCTTATAGGAAGATACATATTCACCTAATAAGTTTATGACACTAATCATGAAGGTGAAATGTATGTTAAACAAATTTGTAAAATATTTCCTATCCCTAACCAATTTTAAGAAGTCAAAATACACTCTAATAAAAAAAATCCATTTATATAACAAGGATAAAAGCAGAGTTAAATTATAAAACTTTTCAAATAAATATTTTATACATACTGTGTCCCCAAGACAGTTATAATATTTTACATATTTACATTAAAGAAAATAATTTTGATTTAAAAAAAGGAAGATGTTTACAGGCATGTCTCTTCAGAGCCCTGCCACAACTGTCTCACCTATGCACCCCTGAGATAGAGACAGACCAGTCACATCTAATCCTCCTCCTGAAGCTGGCTGCAGCCAAGGAGGAAGAGGAGACTCAGTACCACCTACCCCCTTGACAGCATGAGCTCTGGAGTCAGCCTGCCTGAGCTCAGATGCTAGCTCTCTCACCTTCTAGCCTTTCCATCCTGGGAAAGTGACTGAACTCCCTAACTCTCAGATTCCTCATCTGTAAAATGGGGATGATAATAATAGCAATTACTCAACAAGGTGACTGTGAGACTTCAATGAGTTAACCAAACATCGAATTAATTACAACAGTGCCTAGCACTTTGTAAAACATTCGATAAGTGAGATTCGATATTTATCTCTCTTTCCCTTCGAGAATGTAAGTCACAAGAGAGCAAGGACTTTGTTTTATTCATTGCTGTATTTCTAGCACAAATACACTATATTCCTAGCACCTGGTACACTACAAACTCTTGGCCTAAGTCAACATCATACTCAATGACAAAACACAAGAGGCAATCTCATTCAAGACAGAAACAAGAAACAAATTTTAAAATATCTGTCAGTTAACAAATTGGCAAATTTTTAGGGTGCATGGCACATCTGTAATCCCAGCTACTTGAGAGGCTGAGACAGGAGGATTGCTTGCACTCAGGAGTTCAAGATCAGCCTGGGTTGGTAACATACTGAGACCCCCATCCCCCAACAACAACAACAAAAGACTTCAGTGCACATGCAGCTCAGTAAATCTTTACATCTGTACACATTCATACAACCACCACCCAAGATCAAGATAAAGACTATGGCCGGGCGTGGTGGCTCATGCCTATTACAGGCACTTTGGGAGGCCAAGGTGGGTGGATCACGGGGTCAGGAGATCGAGACCATCCTGGCTAACACAGTGAAACCCCATCTCTACTAAAAATACAAAAAAAAAAAAAAAATTAGCTGGGCGTGGTGGCAAGCGCCTGTAATCCCAGCTACTCAGGAGGCTGAGGCAGGAGAATCATTTGAACCCGGGAGGCAGAGGTTGCAGTGAGCCGAGATTGCGCCACTGCACTCTAGCCTGGAGACAGAGCAAGACTCGGTCTCAAAAAAATATATATATGTCCTGCATCTCAGAAACTCCCTCTCAGTCAATTCCCACCCAAAAGGTAAACCCTATTCTGACTCTTAGCCCCAATTATGCCTGTACTTGAACTCTACATAAACAGAGCCAAACAGTATGCTCTTTTGTACTGGGCTTCTGTGTTCAACTTTATTATGTGTGAGATCCATTCATGTTGTGGGCATCTGTAGTGTATTCTTTTTTATAGCTTGGTATTCCATTTTATGACTATACTATAATGTATCCAATCTACTGTTGATGACATTTAGGTTGTTACAGTTTGGGGACAACATGAAAAATGCTGCCATGAACAGGCTTGGGTATGTCTTTTGGTGGTAATACTGACTTATCTGCAGATTAACAGTTTTTGTTTGTTTTGGTAGGGGCTGGTTAATAATACCTTAGATTGGGAGGATGCAGGGAACTAGAAAGTGGACACTGTAGGTGAGAGTAGAAATTGGCATAACCTTTCTGGAGGACAGTTTGGCAATAGGCACAAGAAGCCTACAAGCATCTATACCCTTTGACCAATAATACTAGTTCAAGGAAATGTCTTACTGAGAAATTGTACATGCCAGGTCTTCTTCTAGTGTTTTATATGTATTAACTCATTTTATTTATTCTAAGGAAATAATTAAATGACCACAATAATTTGTTTAGTATGTCAATCATATCATCATTAGTAAACATAAGAAAAAGTAGTAAACAGGCCGGGCGCCGTGGCTCACACCTGTAATCCCAGCACTTTGGGAGGCTGAGGCGGGTGGATCACGAGATCAGGAGATGGAGACCATCCTGGCTAACACGGTGAAACCCCATCTCTACTAAAAATACAAAAAATTAGCTGGGCGTGGTGGCAGGTGCCTGTAGTCCCAGCTACTCAGGAGGCTGAGGCAGGAAAATGGTGAGAACCCAGGAGGCGGAGCTTGCAGTGAGCTGAGATCGCGCCACTGCACTCCAGCCTGGGCGACAGAGCAAAACTCCATCTCAAAAAAAAAAAAGTAGTAAACAAAGTAAATAACAACAGGGGAATTATTTTCAAATATATTGTACTTCTGTGAAATTAAACACAATGCAGCCACTAAAAATGTTTTCAAAGAACATTAAAGATACAGGAAAAAGTATACATCAATGAAAAAAGGTAACATGGAATGCATAGAAAGAATTCGATTTTTTTTTAAAAAGAATATACATAGACACATACTACATTATTAATAAAATAGTGGTAATCACTGGAAGACATGCGTACTTTCATATTCTTTATACTTTTCTGTACTTTCCAATTTTTCCTTAATATATTGCTTTTATCAACTAAAAAATGTGATTAAAGACGAATAAACAATGGTGTTTACATTCTAACAAGAAGAAAACACAAACTCTAATACAATTCAATTAGGGCAGTGAGACAGTTTTGCATATGATGACATAAAAGTATTACAGAAAGACATCTAGCCTGGAGATAAGGAAGCGGGGCCTTATCAGGAAAGATGTTTACGGTGGTACTTCCACCAAGAACTCAGGGAGAAAGAACTGTATCTCCAGGTTAGACAGAACATTCCCGGCAAAATCCTGTTAATTCCTCAACTCATTGCCCCTAGAGTTCAATTATACACTGTACCCTGCCTGGCAAGTATTCTTTTCTCACTTGCAAAAAGGCTTAGGCAGATGGACAGATGGGAATTGGTATGCAGCTAAAGTTTGACAGCATCAGACCTGGAAGACGCTGGTTCCATCCACCCTGCAGCCTGACAGAAAAACATCAAGGACAGGCCTTCCTTCACTGTCACAAGAAATTAGGGCAACAACTTTTCAGACTTCCTTATGTCAGAAACGCCAGGCAGAATAAACTAAAATTTACATATATCAAAATTCACTGATTCCTCAAGTTTAAAAAGTCCTTCTACTTGAAGAAATAAAGTTAACAAGAAATTACCCAGGCAATGGCAATTCTCTGTATCCAACCTCCTACTCCTCCTTGCTCCTCTACAGATGGACCACCTCTGGTCCAATGAAATCTAAGCATGGTAAAGATACATCTTAGTCCTTTAGGGGTCAATTCTCATGGAAGCAAATGATATTTGTTTAATAGTTAATATAAAGGAACATTTTGCTCTGTTCCGAAAAACGATCACTCATTTCATGGTACAGTAAACATCAGAGTAAATACCACGGGAAAAACATACAGAGTCCAAATTACCAATACTTAAGAATTAAACTTACTAGGCCGGGCAGGGTGGCTCACACCTGTAATCCCAGCACTTTGGGAGGCCGAGGTGGGCGGATGACCTGAGGTCAAGAGTTCGAAACCAGTGTGGTCAACACGGTGAAATCCCGTTCCTACTAAAAATACAAAAATTAGCCAGGCGTGGTGACAGGCACCTGCAATCCCAGCTACTCGGGAGGCTGAGGCAGAAGAATCACTTGAACCCGGGAGGCGGAGTTTGCAGTGAGCAGACATCGCGCCACTGCACTCCAGCCTGGGTGACAGAGCGAGACTCCGTCTCAAAAAAAAAAAAAAGAATTAAACTTAATAAAAAGATACTGCTTTTGTAGGGCAGGACAATATAGCTAAATTTTCTAACTTTTGACATCTGAACCACATAAAAGTTTCAAGGATTGGTGGTCAAAAAGACCCTGGGCTCAAAAAAACCTATTTTAGACTCACTTCCACAGATATGAAGTTACACAAATTTATGTGTCAAAGCAGAGAGGGCGTATTTGTTTTGGCCTTGCTCTCCCTCCTTCCCGTAAGCCCTCTGTATTTCCTGTTTCCCTATTTACAAGTGTATACTTAAATGTATTACAAAATTCTCCATCAAATACCTGGGGCTTTTCATGGTTATAGTGTTAAGTGACCTAAATTAAGATAAATACAATTCTAGTCTAAAATTTGGTAGCCTATCAAATCCACATTGCATAATGAGACAAGTTTTTTTTCTTTTTTTTGAGACGCAGTCTCACTCTGTCGCCAGGCTGGAGTGCAGTGGCGCGATCTCAGCTCACTGCAACCTCCGCTTCCCGGGTTCAAAAGATTCTCCTGCCTCAGCCTCCCAAGTAGCTAGGATTACAGACACGCACCACCACGCCCAGCTAATTTTTGTATTTTTAGTAGAGACGGGGTTTCACCATGTTGGGGTTTCACCATGTTGGCCAGGATGGTCTCGATCTCTTTACCTCGTGATCCACCCGCCTCAGCCTCCCAAAGTGCTGGGATTACAGGCGTGAGCCACCAAGCCTGGCGAGACAAATTTTTTATGCAGTTTAAACCGCCTCAAATTTCAAAAAATAGTTCTTTGAAAAAAAAATAAGCATTTACATAATCACCAGGGATTCTGATTTTATTCTATATAGAACCTAAATGTTCGCATAATCTTTATTCTAGTTGCGTAGAATATGTTATGGAAACAGGATGTGGAAATAGAATTGGATATACAAGACTGCTAAAGATTATTCGAAACGAGGACGCTGCCTTTCTTTTAAAGTGATAATTTGCTGTGTCTTGTTTTCTGTTGTGAGAATCGGCTAGCCTGAAAACTGCTTAAGTAAAACTGTACTTGAAAATTAAGTAAAACTTAACTACACCTAGCACTAAACACTGCAAAGAACATTGTGATTTACATGGTTTTCTCTCCCTGGACCAGTAGAGGGAGACTAAGACATCTGGCCTGGTCGTGTAGTGTTTCTGTAAAATTGGGGAGGGGGAGCGGAGGCTGTATTTAAATGTCCTGCTGTCAATCAAAAGACACTTCCTACAATCACAGTCACCATATCTGCTATTACTCGTGAGCGTGCTCTCGCCAAGAGACAACACCAAACGGCGCCCGGGAAACCGGCTTCAACTAAAGGTGACCGCAGGCTTTGCCACAACACCCAAATAAGGACTTTGGGAGCCCAACCCCAACTAGTTTCTTTGTTTAAATGCCTGTGAATCCCTCCCACGCCGGAGTCAAGAGGCTGTGGCGCCGCCCTTTATTAGCCTCACACTTTGATTACAAAACACACGAGTCGGCGGCCTGGCTGCGGAGGCGGCCCGAGCTCTCAAACGTCAAACCCGGAGCGCGGCGGCAGCTGAATCAGAGGGCAGCGTCCGCCGCCGCCGCCAGCCGGCCCCGCAGCGTCCGCCCGGCCGACTCAAGTTCGCCGACACCGGCGCCCGGGGCACAGCCGCAGGCGGTCCCGGTGTCGCCGGCTTCGAGCGATGGCAACTGCACTCTTTGTAAAGTTTAAGCCGCGGCGCGAGGGCGACGCAGGGGGTCCGGAGAAGCGTACCCTTCGGTCCCCCGCCGCCCACTCCATCTGCCCCAGTCCCGGCGACCCGGGTGTGTGCCGGGGCCCAGGGCCGCGACCCGGGTCAACCTGCCGCCCGCCGGGGGCCCGGCCCCAACTTCCCTGGCACCTTTCAAGTCCCCGAGAGCGAGTGCCTCATCTGTTGCTCTGTTTACTCCGCGGAGCCCCGCCGAGCTGGCTGGCGCGGTCGCCTCTCGGGCCGGCCGCTGCCCCCGTCCCACCGGCCCAGGAAGTTTCATAAAGACGGGGAAGGGGGCGCGACAGGGACCCGCGGCGCAGAGGAGACGCGGGGCCGGGGCGACCCCATCGCCGCCCGGAAGGAAGGCAGGCGCGTCGGCCGGCCGGGCAGAGCGGCGCGGCGGCCGGCGACTCCGGGCCGGAGCCCCGGGCGCGGCGGGTCGGGGCGGGGCGGCGGCGGCCCGGGCTGGCGAGGGGCTGCGGGCCCGGCCGGCGCTCCGCCCGACGCCCCCGCCGCGCCCGCCCGGCCGCGTCCCCTCGCCCCAAGCTCCCCCTGCCAACTTCTCCGCCGGCCCTCTTTGTTCGTGTTTGTTGTGGCGACTCTTCGCCCGGGCCAGGCGAGCCCACCGGCTCCCCTCTGGAGCCCGCCCGGCGCCCGGCGAACCCGGGGCCCCGCGCGCCCCGCTGCCCGGCCGGGGGGCTAGGCACCGGGGCCCCCTGAAAGCTGGGCGCGGCGCGACGGCCCGGCCCGAGGGAGGCGCGGGCGGCCGGCGGCGGCGGCGGTTGGTCGGTGGCCGGCGGTGGCGGCTGCGGGGCTGGAGAGGGTTTATTTACCTGCCGTGGAACCAGTCCTTGCAGATATCGCACTCGATCATGAAGCGGTTCACGTCGTACGGCTGCCGGCACACACAGTACACGGGCGGGGGCGGCGGAGGCGCCGAGGCCCGGCCGGGAGCCGCCACCGACACGGCTGCCGCGGCGGCTCCAGCTGCTGCTCCCGCGGCCACCGCCGCCGCCGCTCCGGCCATCTTTAAAAAACACACACACGCTCGCTCGCTGCTCCGCTCGCCGACTGGAGCGAGCGCAGCCGCCAGCCAGCGCCGCCTCCTGCAGCAGCCGCGGCGGCGGCGGCGGCGGCGGCGCCTCAGTGCGCGCGCGCGAGGCCGCGGCGGCTGGCGGAGGGGGAGGAGGCGCGCGCGACGCGCGAGGCCCAGACCCGGCTGCTTCCGGCGCTCGGCGCGGGGCCGTGCGTCTCGCGCACGTCTCTGGCGCCGGCGCGCGCTCCCTGCTCCTCTCCGCGACGGCCGGGCGGAGGGAGCTGTTGAAGGGCACGCAGGCGGTTGCGGAGGCGGACGGAACCGAGGCCCCGTGAGGACACGCGCGGTGGTGGCGGTGGCGGCGGGCGCGCGGCCGCAGCCGGAGGAGGACGGCGGGAGCGTGCGAGGAGCCGGCTTGGTTATTTCGGAGCGAGAGCCGAGGCCGGGGGAAGTTCCTGCGGAGTGCACAAGGGCAGAAGAGGTGCCGCGTCCCGAAGAGGGGAAGTGGAGAAGTTTTCTCCTGCTCGGGTCGCCTCGCGACGCTGGGAGAATCGCCTAGCCTTCTGCAACCGCCCAGCGAGAACCGGAGCTGCGGCCCCGCACCGGCGTGGGTCCAGCTGAGCTGACACGCCGAGCCGGTTGTGCCTTTCCGAGGGAGGAACGTGCCGTGGAATCCACTCAAACTTTGGAAAACGCCCCACCCGAATTCCCACCGAGCAGCAAGGAGACCAGAGCGTTGATGGAGCCACTGTTAGTTGCGGGAGGGCTGTCCCCAAGAGGAATTCATCACTGTCGTCCGCTGGGAGGGACCAACCTTGAAATGGGGTTGGTGGAGAGAGGGATGGAGAAGAGCCGGCCTGCTTGTAAATAACAAGACTTAGCTATGAACCCTTCCGATTCCCAAGTGGGGAAGATAGGGGTAAAATTCTAAGTGACTTCTCGCTCCGAAGAGGGATACCACAAAAAGCGGAGCGCAGGGTACTTGGCTTATAATAAGCCATCAGTAATTTTTGGGTGAAATTGAGAGCCAAATATAAGATGATAAACTGAAGAATAAAAACAGCTGACAAATACTGAATAGAAAAGATTGCGTTGGAATCATAACTGTGGATTGGAAGTGATGTTAAGGATTATTGAATTGAGTATTTGTAGCTGAATTTCTGCTGGCATTTCTACCAGTGGGGAAAGCCCTCACAGCTCCCTAGGTAATTTTTGTTAGGGGAGGAAGAGGTGTTGTTCTGTCACCCACCCCCGGGCAAAGAGTCGCTGATCTAATTCCCCATTTCTTTCTTTTTTTTCTTTTCTTTCTTTCTTTCTTTTTTTTTTTTTTTTGGAGGCGGAGTTTCGCTCTTGTTGCCCGGGCTGGAGTGCAGTGCAGTGCTGCGATCTCGGCTCACTGCAGCCTCCACCTCCCGGGTTCAAGGGATCCTCCTGCCTCAGCCTCCCAAGTAGCTGGGATTACAGGCGCACGCCACCGCGCCCGGGTAATTTTTGTATTTTTAGTAGAGACGGGGTTTCACCCTGTTGGCCAGGATGTTCTTGAACTCCTGACCTCAAGTGATCCGCCCGCCTTGGCCTCCAAAAGTGCTGGGATTACAGGCGTGAGCCACCAAGTCCTGCCTAATTTCCTTTTTATAGTTGAGGAAAGCTAGTAACTTGCCTGAAGTCTCATATATTAGAGCTGTGATGGAAGTTTTTAAGTGTCTCAATTCTGCAGCTATTCGTTTTTCTATCATATCACTGTTTGGCATATATATAGCATAGCAGGAAAAGGAAAGGCTGGAAATTAGTTGACCACACACTGATTAAGCTTGAAACATTTCTACTGGAGAAAAAAAGTTACTGTAATTTTGGCATAGGCATCACATATTGCTGGAGTGGAGAGACCCATGCACTCAGGTCCTGCTTTCTATAAGCTGTGACCTGGGGCCAGTCACTCCATTTCTCCTGAACTAGATCACTGATGAGCTGTTGAAAGAAAAATTATGGATAGTAATGCCTTAATTACCTCACAGAGGTTTTACAAGGAGCAAAAAGACGATATATTTTTAAATGTACTTTGTAGAAGGTGTGTGTTGTCGAGACAATACAGCAGTGAAGAGAAGGCACGCAAAGCTATCTTGTTGGAGTCTGGCTAGAGAGCACCAAAGCAGCCTGGTGTGGGATGTCTTCTGGGGGCCACCTGGCCTTGCTA
Source organism: Pongo pygmaeus (assembly GCF_028885625.2). Lineage (NCBI taxonomy): Eukaryota > Metazoa > Chordata > Mammalia > Primates > Hominidae > Pongo > Pongo pygmaeus. The sequence continues at coordinate 139,139,439 of NC_072379.2, forward strand.
TGTTAACATGGAGGGACTAGGCAGGGGTATGAAGAAGGCGCAGAGCAGAGGAGGAGGCAGCAGCAACAATGAGAGATTGGTTATCCATATGACTTGGATCTGTGTCCCCATCCAAATCTCATGCTGAATTGTAATCCCCAATGTTGGAGGTGGGGACTGGTGGGAGGTGACTGTATCATGGGGGTGGATTTCTTATGAATGGTTTAGTGCCATCCACTTGGTATTGTCCCCGTGGTAATGAGTGAGTTCTCAAGAAATCTGGTCATTGAAAAATATGTGGCACCTCCTCCCTCTCTCTTTTGCTCCTGCCCCGGCCATGTGATGCAGTTTGTCTTCAGCCATGATTATAAGTTTCCTGAGGCCTCCCCAGAAGCTGAGCAGATGCCAGCATCATGCTTTCTGTACAGCCTGCCTTCCATGAGCCAATTAAACTTCTTTCCTTTACAAATTACACAGTCTCAGATATTTTTCTCTTTTTTTTTTTTTTTTGAGATGGAGTCTGGGTCTGTCGCTCAGGCTGGAGTGCAGTAGTGCAATCTCAACTCACTGCAACCTCCACCTCCTGGGTTCAAGCAATTCTTATGCCTCAGCCTCCTGAGTAGCTGGGATTACAGGCACCTGCCACCATGCCCGGCTAATTTTTGTAATTGTAGTACAGAAGGGTTTCACCATGTTTCTCAGGCTGGTCTTGAACTCCTGACCTCAGGTGATCCACCTGCCTCAGCCTCCCAAAGTGCTGGGATTACAGTTGTGTGCCTCAGATATTTCTTTCTTTTTTTTTTTTGAGACACAGTCTCACTCTGTTGCCCAGGCTGGAGTATAGTGGCATGATCTTGGCTCACTGCAACCTCCGCCTTCTGGGTTCAAGGAATTCTTTTGCCTCAGCCTCCCAAGTATCTGGGATGTACAGACGTGCACCACCACACCCAGCAAATTTTTGCATTTTTAGTAGGGGCAGAGTTTCACCATGTTGGCCAGGCTGGTCTCAATTTCCTGACCTCAGGTGATCCACCTGCCTCAGCCTCCCAAAGTGTTGAGATTGCAGGTGTGAGCCACCGCACCTGGCCCAGATATTTCTTTGTAGCAACGAAAGAACAAACTGATACAGTTGTGTTGGCCAGGTGCGGTGGCTCATGCCTGTAATCCCAGCACTTTGGGAGGCCCAGGCGGGTGGATCATGAAGTCAGGAGATTGAGACCATCCTGGCTAACACGGTGAAACCCTGTCCCTTCTAAAAATACAAAAAATTAGCTGGTTGTGGTGGCACGCGCCTGTATTCCCAGCTACTCGGGAGGCTGAGGCAGGAGAATCGCTCAAACCCGGGAGGCAGAGGTTGCAGTGAGCCAAGATCGCGCCACTGCACTCCAGCCTGGGCTACGGAGCAAGACTCCCATCTCAAAAAATATATATATATACAGTCGTGTTGCTTGACAACAGAGGTAAGTCTGAGAAATGCATCATTAGGCAATTTCATCGTTGTGTGAACACCATAGAGTGTACTTACAACCCTGTTTGGTATAGCTAACTACACACGTAGGCTACATGAACACAATGGTAAGAAATTGTGTTTCTAAACATAGAAAAGGGAGAGTAAAAATATCACATCATAATCTTACGGGGCACCATCATAATATGCAGTCCATCATTGACGGAAATGTCATTATTCGACACATGACTGGCAATATATTAAGGAAAATGGCAGCCAGGTTTCTCAATGTTCAGGAAGAGAATTACAAATAAGAAAAGAAGAAACTTTGGTGGTGCACTAGTAATGGAGGTATCAATCTATCACTATTTGTAGAAATCGATATAGGTGTATATGTACATACCCTGTCCATTGAGAAGATCTGGGAGTAGTGACACTAGAAAACAATTAGAACAGCTAGCCCAGGTCTTGGCTTCTAAATACCATTCTCCACTTCATTTTTCTTCTTGGCAAAATAGTTGATTCCAGGACTGGAGAAGAGAGTACAGGATGAGCCTGGAGCTTCTTGTAGTACCAGAATATAAGGACATGCTCAAAGAATAATGAGGCATGTCTAAAGGACACCAGCCAAATCAGGGACAAATTGTACTTCAACATTTAAAAAAAAAATCATGTATTATAACCCACTGAATAATATAGGAAGCTATACCAGTGTAAAGAAGTACATAAATTGAAAGTTTGATAAGCATTGGAATATTTTCATAGTTTCGAAGTATCTCCCAACAAAATTCTTACTAATTACAAAAGGAACTAGAGTAACTTTTCAGTGTTAAGAAGCTTGGCAGACACCATCTTAATCAAATGATCAAGTGCCATCAATAATGGGACAAATCAAGATCACATGCCACCTGATAGGATTTGGTGAGAATACTAGCATCACTTCCGTGCATTTCTGCTCAGTCTATTTAATTAATCTCCAGTTTGGAGATGCAGCTAGTTTTAAAAGTACATGAAGAGATCAGTAAAGAACAAAAACACTGTAAGGCATACAAATCTGTAAGGAAAGGTTAGAGAAATTGTAAACACAAAGATTTGATCGTGGGAAGAAAGGGATTAAGGCTAGAACTCTGGATGATGCCAACATTTTAGTGGCAAGCCCCATACATCGTAATTAAGCTCATGGTTTTGGATTCACAACCTACTACCTCTGTGACAACTTATTAACACTTGGATTTTAGTTTTCTCATTTTAATGGGAATGGTAAGCACATCTGCTTCACAGGGCTGGGTACATTAAAATAACATACTTTGCACAATTCTTAGCACATGATAAGCCATATAGCTACTAACTGTAATTATGAATAATTATTTTGCTACTTGTTCATTAATAATAATAGAGAGGACAGCTCTTATGAAGAGCAGCTGAAGAGTTAGGACAGAAGACTAGGAGAATATTGTCTCAAAAACAAGTGGGGGATAGAATTTCAAAAGGAAAAATATCTTGAAGAAAGACACCCAGCTCCATGCCAGCGTCAGTTGGCAATGACTGTGGGACTCCCTCTCCCTGTCTCCTTTGTGGTTTCTCCAATACTCGCAGATCTCTCTTAATTTTCACATCAAATCTAGGCTGTTTTGTTTGTTTTTAACACTTCACTTGTTCATTTAACCTCATTTCTCTGACAAGGAATGTTTGCTCCAGACTAACAATTCTCCTTCCTACTACTACTGATACTGCTCTATCTCCACAACCGCGTCTGCTATTCTCTTCCTTAGAAAACAAACATACTGGCCAGGCGCAGTGGCTCACGCCTTAATCCCAGCACTTTGGGAGGCCAAGGTGAACGGATCACCTGAGGTCAGGAGTTCAAGACCAGCCTGGCCAACATGGTGAAACCCCATCTCTAAAAAAATAGAAAAATTAGCCGGGCACGATGGCAGGTGCCTGCAATCCCAGCTACTCGGGAGTCTGAGGCGGAAGAATCGCCTGAACCTGGGAAGCAGAGGTTGCAGTGAGCCGAGATCGTGCCATTGCACTCCAGCCTGGGCGACAGAGCGAGACTCCGTCTCAAAAAAAAAAAAAAAAAAGAAAGAAAGAAAACAAACATATTTTGGGAATATATTTTGGGAATGCTACATCAAACCATTGACATGCATTAAATGAGAGTGATTTGTTCTTACATAGCACTTGATCCTCCCCGTAACCTGTTCATCAGATTAACGAAACAGGGATTAACTACACAAATTAACTACCCTGGCTAAAGTTGTGGTAGGAGGACGAGAAATTTTAATTTTACTGAGCTGGAGGGAAAAGGATAATGTCTGAGTGGAAAAGATTGCCTATGGAGAGTAGATCTTCAAAGAGTACATCATGGTGCTGGGAGGAAGAAGAGTGGAGTCTAGTCGGGGAAGCAGGACCCAACACACAGAGCTCAGCAGCTTTGTTCACAGCCTGATTATCTTTGCTTCTACCCCAGGAGCTGGGAAAATTCTAAACTGACAGCCCGAGGTTAAGATGTTATTAAAGGAGGACTGACATGTTGAACACATTCAAAGCGCAAATGTTAATAAAAGTGGTGAAAAAGTATAAAGGAAAGCAAAGCAGATAAATGACATTAGTAAGGACAGTGAATCACAATGTAGCCAGGCATTACAAAGGATACAGTATAAACTACATAGTATCACTTAGGAAGTATCCTTGCCAAAAATGTTTAACCTGAATATAATTAAACCTTAAGACTTAATTTCCCGCTGACAGGAAATTCAGGAGATAGAGCAGCAACAAGTTGTATGATACCACAAGGAAATAAGACTAATCCAAAATTGAAACGTTTCACAAAACCACTAGCTTAGTTTATTTTAAAAGTTGTCATTTTTAAAACAAAGAGTGTAGCCTGGGCAACATGGCGAAACCCCCTCTCTACAAAAAATAAAAATTAGCCAGGCATGGTGGCACGCACCTGTCGTCCCAGCTACTCAGGAGGCAGAGGCAGGCGGATCAAGCCTGGGAGGTCAAAGCTGGAATGAGATGGCCAGCGTGGTGGCTCACGCCTGTAATCCCAGCACTTTGGGAGGCCAAGGCAGGTGGATCACAAGGTCAGGAGATCGAGACCAGCCTGGCTAACATGCTGAAACCCAGTCTCTACTAAAAATACAAAAATTAGCCAGGTGTGGTGGTGCATGCCTGTAGTCCCAGCAACTCGGGAGGCTGAGGCAGGAGAGTCACTTGAACCGGGGAGGAGGAGGTTGCAGTGAGCCAAGATCACATGCGACTGCACTCCAGCCTGGGCAACAGAGCAAGACCCTGTCTCAAACAAACAAACAAAAAAAACACAGAAGGAAGAAAGAGAGAAGGCAAGAGAGGGGAGGAACATTTTTCTAGATCAAAGTCTTAAGAAACATAACTAAATAATACAATTCATGAAGGTTGATGGATCCTGATTCTAAAATATCAGCTATAAAAGACAGTTTGAGGGATAATTTTGAAATTTTAATATAATCTGGATGTTAGGTGAAATTAAGGAAACACTAATTTTCTTTGGCATGATACATTATCATGGTTTGTAGAAGAATGTCATTTTTAGAAGACTCGTGCTGAAGCTTTTAAATGATGTCAGCACTTGCTTTAAAAGATTCAGCAAAAAAAAAGAAGAGAGTGAGGAAAAAGAGATGAATGAAGCAAACACAATAATATTCACAATTGTTAAATCTAGATAATTATATGTCTGTGGATGTTTATTGTACTATTTGACATTTTTCATAATAAAAAGTTTAAGAATATAGACTTTTTCTTGAGTCTGGCCGGAAGTTTAACAAATCCTATTTTCATAATTGATTATTTCCTATTTCGAATACCTCAATAGTTTATTTTCTTGTTATAACATCTTCTAAAGTTGCACATCTTCCAGAGATCAAAATGTTATGGGGCCACTATTTTGTTAAGTTTTATAACCCAAATGGATCACGAAATAAGGATGTAATTTTTTTTTTTTTTTTTGAAACAGATTCTCTGTCGCCCACGCTGTAGTGCAGTGGCTCAATCTCGGCTCACTGCAACATTCACCTCCCAGATTCAAGCGATTGTCCTGCCTCGGCCTCCCTAGTAGCTGGGATTACAGGCACCCGCCACCACGCCCGGCTAATTTTTGTATTTTTAGTAGAGATGGGGTTTCACCATGTTGGCCAGGCTGGTCTTGAACTCCTAACCTCAAGTGATCCACCTGCCTCAGCCACCCAAAGTGCTGGGATTACAGGTGTGAGCCACTGCCTCTAGCAGGTTCTTCTAAATGGAGATGGAGAGGGTACTTTTTTAGACTAGTATATACATACACAGAGAGTCTCCTAAATCCTCCAAGGGCTGTGCTCTCATCCCTCTATCCCTAATCTAATGAGACATTTTATTCATGGGAGTACACTACACTTGTGATCAGTGTGGAAGCAGAAAAAAATTGAGAACCACTGTCTTCCTATAAAAAGTTGCACATTTACCCCAGTCTATCCACAAAAAAAAGTCTGGACAAATTTCCATAGAGGGACATTCTACAAAATATTAAATCAGTATTCCTCAAACTATCAAGGTCATGAAAAACAAGACAAATCTGAGAAATTGTCACAGCCAAGAAGAACCTAAGGAGACCTGACAAGTGTGATGTGGTGTCCTAGTTGGGATCCTGGAAAAAGAATGGACATTAGGTTACAACTAAGAGAATCTGAATAAATTCTGGGCTTTATTATGAACATGTATCAATATCAGTTTATTAATTATAACAAATATTAATATATCAGACTAATGTAAGATACTAGTAATGGGGCAACTGGGTACGTGCATTGCAGTCTCTGTGCTATGTTCTTTTCTGTAAATGTAAAACTGTTCTAAAAATAAAGCCTATGCAAATTTTTTTTTAAGTTTTACCTATCAGGGATCTAGCGCTTAAAGTTGTCCCATGGTCATAAGTGCTTTGAATTTATATATTGCCTTGGTCTATCAAAACACTGTTCCATACATTATCTACAAAGTCCCTGGGTTTCAAATGCCAACGCAGTTACTCAAAAATAGTTATGTGGGCCCTAGTTGTGGTTTCCCATTTTGAATTCTGTGGTGCTTTAGTGTGGTTTGGGAAGATATTCCTGGTGGGAGACCAGGCGTGGTGACTCACACCTGTAATCCCAACAGTTTGGGAGGCCAAGGTGAGCAGATCACGAGGTCAGGAGTTCAAGACCAACCTGACCAACACGGTGAAACCCCATCTCTACTAAAAATACAAAAATTAGCTGGGTGCGGTGGCACGCACCTGTAATCCCAGCTACTCAGGAGGCTGAGGCAGGAGAATCGCTGAACCTGGGAGGCAGAGGTTGCAGTGAGCCGAGATCCCGCCACTGCACTCCAGCCTGGGTGACAGATCAAGACTCCATCTCGAAAAAAAAAAAAATTACTCCTGGTGGGGTAAATAGCATATTGTTTAATAATGATTAAATCTAGAAAATTATGTCATTCTGTGTGTGTGTGTGTGTGTGTGTGTGTGTGTGTGTATCTGTTATTAGCCTGAGGGGTTGGCTAAATTTAAAAGTAAAATGCATTCATCCATCCATTCATTTGTCATTATTGTCCACTATAAATATATGATAGTTGCTAAGCACACAGGGATCAAAGACACATTCTCTGTCCTCCAAGGGCTCCCATTCTGTAAAAGAGATAGACGATTAAATATGAAATTGCAACCTAATATACTCAGTACCGTGGTGGAGAAAAACACAAAGAGCTGCAGCTGCATGGAGGAGGGACACCTAACCCAGACTGGGGCTAATCACTGCGTGTTTCGTCCTAAAGGACGTCCTAAAGGATGAAACATTGAAAGAACTTCTGTGTCCTTCATCACCCCCATTTATGAAATATGAAAAATTTTACCTTTCAAGAAACATAAGAAAATGTTACTCCCAACTCAAGTAGATTTTTCTATTGATTTATTTAATGTTAGGTGTTTGGTTTTTCACATTATAAGAGGCAAACAAAATCACCAAGGTAGTACTTATCAATAAATAAGGTTGAGATCTGTATCTTCAAAGGGGATTGAATGACAGACAGTGGAAAAAACCCTACTATATCAACAACCACAGATATTTATTAAGCACTGAAGGCAGTCTGTTTAGCAATATTATAAGTATAAAGAAAAAGTTGATAAACACTGTAATGGAAAATTCTGGGCATGTTCTAATAAATTTTTTTCCATTCTTATTTTGGGGGTGATTCATCCCTGTTTCTGATTGATGGTAATCAACAGTCACTCCTTATGATCAATAAACAATTTTTTTTTTTGAGACAGAGTCTCACAGTAACACCCAGGCTAGAGTGCAGTGGCACAATCTCGGCTCACTGCAACCTCCACCTTCTGGGTTCAAGTGATTCTCCTGCCTCAGCCTCCCAAGTAGCTGGGATTACAGGCATGTACCACCACACCTGGCTAATTTTTGTATTTCTAGTAGAGACAGGGTTTTGCCATGTTGGCGAGGCAGGTCTCGAACTCTTGACCTCAGGTGATCCACCTGCCTCAGCCTCCCAAAGTGCTGGGATTACAGGCATCAGCCACTGCTCCGGGCCAATATTTTTAAAATTCAAAGAATCTCTTTCAAATTGAATCAAATGATGAATAATTCTTTTTTTCTTTTCTTTTCTTTTCTTTTTTTTTATTTTAGAGACAAGGTCTTGCTCTGTTGCTCAGGCTGGAGTGCAGTGGTGCAATCCTCCCACTTCAGTCTCCAGAGTAGCTGGAACTACAGGCTCGTACCACCATGCTCAGCTATTATTTTTTTATTTTTTTGTAGAGACGGGGGTCTCCCTATGTTGCCCAGGCTGGTCTTGAACTACTGGCCTCAAGCGATCCTCCTGCCTCAGCCTCAAAAATTGCTGCGATTATACCCATAAGCCACTGTGTCCAGCCAAGTAATTCTTTTGTGACTTGAAAATTGCAACACTAAATATATATGTAATAACTTCAGATATTGTGCATTGTCTTTAATATCCTCATATATGTCTTATAAAGCTTTTTACCCATGGATAACTAATTTATGGCCTAATAAATCTATAGATTTAATTAAACTGTGAGTCTTATCTCTTCATTTTATTGCCTCACAGATTTATTCCTTTATAGGTTCTAATTAAGAAATTAAACCAAAAGGAATTCAAAATTTTAACTTTATTTTCTAATTTGCACAAAAGCTGTAAAATACCACTAAATATTAATATATTTCTTCATAATATAGGAGATAGAGTTCAGAATTCCCAACTATCTTTTGCTTACGTACTTAAAAATCATCATTAATATATAGTCAGCCCTATTATTCAGGAGTAGTTATGAGAAAGAAGTTTGTATTCCCATATGTTTGAGGAAGAATAGGTTTAAAGATATTTTAATGAGTGTATTGAAAAGGACAACTTTATCATGTAGTAACAAAGATAAGCTGGATTCATAGGATTTTATGGAAGTCTGTTTCAGGTAAGACACTGTGCTGGATGTCATGGAGAAAATGAAGGCCATGGCAGATCACTTGAATTCAGGAATTGAAGACCAGCCTGGCCAACATGGTGAAACCTCATCTCTACTAAAAATACAAAAATTAACCGGGCGTGGTGGGGGAGGTGGATGTTGCAGTGAGCCGAGTTTGCACCACTGCACTCCAGCCTGGGCGACAGAGTGAGACTCCGTCTCAAAAACACACACACACACACACACACACACACACACACAAAAGAAAAGAAGAAAGGAAATGAAAGGAAAGGAAAGAAAAGGAAAAGAAAGGAAAGGGAGGGAAAGAAAGAAGGAAAAAAAGAAGCAAGAAAGCGAAAGAAATAAAGAAAAGAAAGCAAGGAAGCGAAAGAAAGAAAAGAGCAAGAAAGCGAAAGAGAAAGAAAAAGAAAAGAAGGAAAGAAAGAAAGGGAAAGGGGAAGGGAGGGAGGGGAGGAGAAGGAAGGAAGTAAAAAGAAAACAAAAGGCAAAAATCATTCCTGCTTTTTCTTTTTTTTTTTTTTTTTTTTTTGTGTGTTGAGATGGAGATTACAGGCGTGAGCCACCGCACCCAGCACTTTTGGGAGGCCGAGGCGGGCGGATCACGAGGTCGGGAGATGGAGACCGTCCTGGCTAACACGGTGAAACCCCGTCTCTACTGAAAATACAAAAAAAAAAAAAAAAAAAGTTAGCCGGGCTCGGTGGTGGGCACCTGCAGTCCCAGCTACTCGGGAGACTGAGGCAGGAGAATGGCATGAACCCGGGAGGCGCAGCTTGCAGTAAGCCGAGATCGCACCACTGCACTCCAGCCTGGGCGGCAGAGCGAAACTGCGTCTCAAAAAAAAAAGAAAGAAAGAAAGTGATTAGTAAAACAGCAAAGGGTTAAGCATGAGGTACACAGGGAACTCTGAAGAGCCAAGATTTTCAGAGGACTTAGAGAAAGGCACATCCTATCAAGAACAAATGCAGAATGGCAGCACAGACTTGTAGAAAAGATGTCAGGAAGATGAAAGCCTAGGATGAGCTGGGCCTTGCCAAAATAAGTTAAGGACAACTAAAAGGACGCTTTAATCTATATTTAGAAAGAGAAGAAAGAACAAGAGAGGTGTAGGCATGATGCTTGGGGCAGATGGTGTGATACTGACAGATGACAAAGCAAAATTGCTCCATTTCTATTTTGTTTTCATGTCTCTTATCATTGGACGTCTTTGAGCTAGAAAATACTCTCTACCAAAAAAGATGGACATGTGACTGAGTATTGATTTGACCCATTTATTTGTAGCAGGATTAGGCAGACTAGAAAAGTTCTCTATTTGAAATTAGACAAGGCCGGGCACAGTGGCTCACACCTGTAATCCTAGCACTTTGGGAGGGCAAGGCGGGCGGATCACCTGAGGTCAGGAGTTCAAGACCAGTTTGGCCAACATGGTGAAACTCCATCTCTACTAAAAATACAAAAATTAGCCGAGCGTGGTGGTAAACGCCTGTAATCCCAGCTACTCAGGAGGCAGAGGCAGGAGAATCGCTTCAACCTGGGACGTGGAAGTTGCAGTGAGCCAAGGTCACGCCACTGCACTCCAGCCTGGGTGACAGAGCAAGACTCTGTCTAAAAAAAAAAAAAAATTAGACCAATTTCTTGAATGAGGCCAAAGGGAAGTATCAAATTATGGGAGAAGTGGAGACAGGTGGGGCTGGAGAATCAGACCCAGGGGCAGGTGCATGGAGAAGGGTAAGTCTGTCACAAAAAGGAAAAAAAAAAAAACAACCATTGTCCAAAGGAAATGGTAAAACCAGATGACAATGCAGAAAAAGCTGTGTTGGCAATGGGATCAGAGACAATATAATAGAGAATGGAAAATAGAGCTAGTATTCTGTGCCAGGAACTCTCCAAGCTGCTTAGTATATATTGTCTCATTTAATCCTTACAACAATCTTCATGCAAGTGGTATTATGATCCCTGGTTTCTCTAGTGTGGAAAACAAGACTTCATTTGCCTAACGTTATTCAGCTAGTAAGAGGAGCTGGTGAGATTTGACCCCAGGTCTGGGTGACTTCACAGTCTATATTTTTCCTCTATATGCTGAAGAGGGCACAGTGATGTGGAATCCAAGGGACAATAAATTCAAGAATCTGAGGTGCCCACTGGGATCAAGGAAGTCTGTTAGCAGGAATGAGAGTCCCCATCATGGGGCTAGAAGTTAGGGGTAGGATGACCTTTCCTGGGCAAGAAGACACAAGGACAAATGGACACAAGGAAAGTTTTGGAGGTGATAGATATGTCTATTACCGTGATTGTGGTGATGGTTTCATGGGAATATGCATATGTCCAAACTCATTACCTTGTCCAACTCATTCCATGCAGTTTATTGTGTATCAGTTATACCTCAGTACCGCTGGTTTTTTTTATTTAAGAAAAGAACAAAGTTAGGTACTAGGTGTAAATTGTCTTGTACATATCAAAACAATGACCTACTCACAGAGATTAGGACAGAAGGTCAGGAATTAGTAGTACAATTCTAGGAAGGGTGATTTTATGCTGAGCTGCTTAAATACTTCCTGTAAAGATCCATGAAACACGGGAGAATGGTAAAAAGAAACCCCAGGATGAGATCTGAGCAGAGACCTAGAGAATAATCTCTCAGATTGAGAGGACAGAAGGCTCCAAAAGGAGGGTCTCCAGGGATTAAAAAAATAATGAAACAGGCAGAGTGTGGTGGCTCATGTCTGTAATCCCAGTGCTTTGGAAGCCAAGGCAGAAGGACTGCTTGAGCCCAGGAGTTCGAGGCTACAGTGAGCCATGTTCACGCCACTGTACTCCAATCTGAGCAACAGAGCAAAAACTCCATCTCAAAATAATGATGATGATGCTGATACTGATAAATTGTTTGAAATAGTCTTAACATTAGAAAAAATAACTAATAACAGTATGACAGATATATAGGAGCATTTGGGGGAATATTAACGAAGAAGCCCTTAGAAAAAAATAAGCAAATTTTAAAAAGTTAATTTTAACTTTAGGAAAAATTACAGTTGTAAGAGAAAGGAAACAATCACAGCACACTATGGGTTCTGTTAGTGAATCCCATTTAAAATCTGGCTGTTAATTCAAACCACACACACAAAAAATGTAATATAACTATACCAAGAAGGATGGAAAAAGAGGGCATGAAAGAGTGAAATCTTCAATAACAGTCACTGGAAGTCAGTAGGTAATGTCCAAGACTGAGACATTGAGAAAGAGCCATATAAATAGTTCATCAAGAAATATGGAGTTAAATAACAAGAAAGTGGCTAAAGGAGTTCAAAGTAGGTGCCACTGGGGAGTCAGTCTGGGTGGCAGTGGGGTGGGGAGGCTGGGCAAGGGTGCAGTGTGCAAGCAGAGACTGCTTTTTTCATTATAAGCCATTTTGTACTATTGAATTTATTAATTATATCCTTCTATTATTACGGTTAAATTGCTATTTTTAAAAAAGCATATGGAATTTAAGTGATTTAAAAAAAGAGAAACCACACCAAAAGTAATTGTGAGTCTTCTCAAGAAAGCCTCAGAGGGCTGGGCGCAGTGGCTCACACCCGTAATCCCAGCACTTTGGGAGGCTGAGGTGGGAGGATCACTTGAGCCCAGGAGTTCAAGACAAGCCAGGGGAACATAGCGAGATGCCTGTCTCTACAAAAAATTAAAAAATTAGCTGGATGTGGTGAAGTGTGCCTGTGGTCCCAGCTACCTGGGAGGCTGAGGCAGGAGGATCGCTTTAGCCCGGAAGGTTGAGGCTGCAGCAAGCCGTGTTCACGCCACTGCACTCCAGCCTGGGCAACAGAATGAGGCCCTGTCTCAAAAAAAAAAAAGAAAAGAAAGCCTCAGAGAAACATCAAGCTCCAGCCAATGCACTTAAAGGCAAATGGTGAGCCACAGGGCAAGCACCAGGGTAGCTCACTAAATAGCTCTTCTAGAACCACCCACAACAAATGTGCTTCCCCTCTGTGCCTCGGAAACAGAGCTTCTATAGCTGCAGTGGGCTCTGTCCAGGGCCAGTTCTGAAGCCACTGGTCTTGTTCTTGGGCTTATTCAAACCCAGATTGTTAAGCCCCACCCCAAGAGTTCCAGGAGGGCCCGGAGAGGCAGAGAATTCACATTGCTAAGTTCCCAGGTTATGCTGATGCCACTGGTCTGGGATCACACTGAAAACACTGGTCTAGGCGGAGGCTAGAACTGCTCTCTACAGAAAGTGGGTAACGTGTCTGAGGGGGGCTCCTAAGGGTGCTGAGAGCTGGAAGAGAAATACAGCAAGGCTTAAGGTAACTCCAGGGCTCCATGACAGACACCAAGTAGATGAAGAAGGAAGAGAAGAAAGGAGGAGTAAAAGACAAGGATAGAAATAGACTAAGGTTCTATTCTCCCAGAATAAATCCCTTCTTACTTTGATAATTGAGGAGTTCCCCAACCCGCTGGCCAGCTGCCCAGGTAGTACACTAGAAAAATGCCTGTAAATGCTCTTCACCCACTTTCCTAAATCCCACAATCAGAGCTCCCATTCAGGGAAGAATCATGTTGACAAACTGCAGCAAAAGCCCAACCCAGCTACATACTAATAAGCAGAAACTTACATCATAAACATGAAAGTACAAAAAAAGACATGTGAGGAAAATCAGCGGTATAAAAAAGGACCAACCTGAAAAACAGACACAATAAGAAATAGCTCACCCTGAAAGAAACATGATCCAGGAAAGTAAGAGATGTAATTGTTTTGTTTTGTTTTGTTTTGTTTAATTCTAATGAACAGCCTCAGAGAAACTTAAGCGCAGATTTCAAGCAACAAGAACAAGCTGTTATGAAAGACTTGATCATTCCCCATAAAGTTTGCGGAACCTAAACAACATGACTGCCAAATTTATTTTTTAAAAAGCGAATGAGCTGAATAATGAATAAACAAAGCTAAAGACCAAATTAGTGATTTGGAAAATAAAACCAAGGACATCTTCCAGAATATAATTCAAAAAGGCAAGGAAATGGAAGATATGAGAGAAAAACTGAGACAATAAAAGATGAAGGAAGTCCAACATTTATCTTTTAATTCTACAAAGAAAGAAAACAGAGAAGGGGACTAAAACATCAAAGAAAGATTAGGGGGGAAAAATACCTAAGCTTAAGAATGAAATGAATAGTTTCAGAGTAAAAGGGCCCACTGAATGCCAAGAACAGTGTAATAAGCCCCATAGCTAGGGACATCCTAGTGAAAATTCAGAATCCTAATGATAAAAGTATCTACATGTATGCATATCAAAAGTTTCCAGGAGAAAGCATGTTACCTAGGAGAAAGCATGTTACCTATTTCAGACCTTTACATAGCTAGATGCTTGAATGTCTTTCAAATAGGGCTACTTTAGGCCGTGTTTGAAACAGGTGGCTCACGCCTCTAATCCCAGCACTTTGGAAGGCTGAGGCGGCTGGATCACCTGAGGTCAAGGAGTTTGAGACCACCCTGGCCAACATGGCAAAACCCCATCTCTACTAAAAAATAAAAAAAAAAATACAAAAAATAGCCAGGCATGGTGGCGCCTGCCTGTAATCCCAGCTACTAGGGGGGCTGAAGCAGGGAGGATCACTTGAACCTGGGAGGCACAGGTTGCAGTAAGCCGAGATTGTCCACTGCACTCCAGCCTGGGCAACAGAGCAAGGCTCTGTCTCAAAAAAATAATAATAATATTTTTAAAAATAATAATAATAATAAACAGGGCTACTTTATAAGTTGTAGGGCTCCATGAAAATGAACATGTGGGGCCCCTTGTTCAAAAATTATTAAGTAGTTCAAAATGATAACAGGGCTTTAAACCAAACATGGGGCCCTTCTAAGAATGGGGCCACTTATTTTCTTTTACCCCTTTATTTTTAGGTGATTCTCAGCCACCAATGCCTGTTGTATTTCATGCCACATTCTTTCTTGGAGTGCATAGCTCTCATGCCAATGAAGGCAGCCCTGCTTCCAAATTCTGAGAAGCAAAGACTTTGAAGCTAGAATTCTATACTCAGACAAACTATCCATCAAGGCAAGGGGGTAAAGAGAGACATTTTTGGACTTGTAAGGATTTAGAAAATTTACTTGAAAAATTATTTCGGCAGTTTCCAGAAAAATGAATAAGGACTCCAAGAAAGAATGCGGCAAGAAATACCAGAAGCAGTGGTACCCGAAAATGACCTAGAAATAAAGAAAGATAAGAGGAAAATGGGATCTATTTAGGTATTAATGTTTAAGTGATTTTTCTTTACACTTCTAAGTTTTAATGACATTGGATTACATTTTTCTCTGTAGAACCAGTCATTATTGGTTCAACGGTGAATAATATTTAAATAATTATAATATTGTAATAGCTTTTAAGATTATTTTTATTCTTAGAATCAATCTATAGTCAAATCACAGAAAAGTAGAATTATGGTTACAGAACAGAACGTAAATATTATAAACTTTGATAATGTAAAAAAAAAAGTCTAATAAAGAAATGGGAGGTGAAAGGGAAAAGAAAGAAAAGTATGCAAACTGCTTCATCTACCTTAGGAGAGAGTTAATAGGAACTGCCAGAATTTGATAAACTGAGAAATAAAGATCTTAGTATTTTATTTGAAGTTGTAAAATATACCACAGAAACTAAAGAAGAACCAAAATAATATATCTAATAAAAACTGATTAGGGAAAATGGGTGATTACAGATGCATTAAATTTGCTTCCTTCCTTCCTTCCTTCCTTCCTTCTCTCTTTCTCTCTTTCTTTCTTTTGACAGGGTCTCACTCTGTTGTCCAGACTGGAGTGCAGTAGCATGATCTCAGCTCACTGCAACCTCTGCCTCCCTGGCTCAAGCAATCCTCCCACCTCAGCCTCCCAAGTAACTAGGACCACAGGCATGCACCATCATGCCAGACTAATTTTTTTTTTCTTTTTTTAGACAGAGTCTTGCTCTGTTGCCCAGGCTGGAGTGCAGTGGTGCAATCTCGGCTCACTGTAGCCTCTGCCCCCCAGGTTCCAGTGATTCTCCTGCCTCAGCCTCCTGGGTAGCTGAGATTACAGGTGCACACCACCACGCCTGACTGATTTTTGTATTTTTAGTAGAGACAGGGTTTCATCATGTTGGCCAGGATGGTCTCCAGCTCCTGACCTCAGGTGATCTGCCTGCCTCGGCCTCCCAAAGTGTTGGGATTACAGGTGTGAGCCACTGTGCCTGGCCATCAGACTAATTTTTCTCTTTTTTTCTCTCTTTTTCTTTCTTTTTTTTTTTAGAGTTGAAGTTTTGCCATATTACCCAGGCTGATCTTCAACTCCTGAGCTCAAGTGATCCTCCTCCTTGGCCTCTCAGTGTTGGGATTGCAGGCGTGAGCCACCACACCTGGCCTAAATTCTTCATTTTCATAGCAGGGAATTAATAGACACATTCTGCATTGATAAATCGAGAAAGAAAGGTATATGCAAATTTCAGGTTCTATAATAACCACCAAAAAAATTAAAACAGGAAATCTCGAAAACAGAAACTTCTGGGAAGTGAGACTAAGGGAAGAATTTGGGGAGGGGAGTGTGAGGTTTCTTTTGCATGTTATACCTTTCTGCATCATTTTAATTTTCCTGTGTGCACACATTCTTTCTAAAACTAAAACTAAGTTGAGCAAGAAAGGAAATAAGAGAGAGAGGGATCAGTAGAATACAGTATGATGGGATGAACTTGACTTTATTTCATGGGCTCCTGGTTGCTAAGTTGGCAAATCAAAGGAATTAATCACTACCACATCCTAGGCCCTCTTCTAGGAGCTGGGGGTGTAGCCATAAAGTTTAACAAACAAAACAAAACAAAACAAAAAACAGTTCTCATGGAACTCTCATCCTAGCTCAGAAAGTTGACATCCTAGGTGGTTAAGTCCTAAAGATATTTCAGTTAGGGAAAGGGTCAAAGGAGTGCCCAGGGTGGGGGAATGACATGTTCTAGTCAAAAACTGGGTGACCAGGGAAGGCATCATCAAGAAAGTGACTAAATGAGTAAAGGTAAGAAAGTGATGAAGGAGTGGCCACATGGATATCTGGATTGCAGACAGAATAGCAAGTGCAAGGGTCCTGGGGCAGGAGTGTGCCTGGTGAGTTCCAGGAACAGCAAAGAGGCCAGAGTGGCTGGAATGGAGAAAGCCAAGGAAAGTATTACAAGGAATGACGTCAGCCAGGGAAGGGGATGGGGCAGGTCATGCAGGCTTTTTGGCCTTTTGAAGGACTGTGGTTTTATTCTGAACAAGTTGGCAAGAGATTAGGTTACAAAAAGACTGTGGCTTCCATCTTGCTTTCTCTCTGTTCCTCTTTTGCTTTCTCACTTCGATAGAAGCTGGCAGCGACACTATGAGATGTCCTGTGGAGAGGCCCACATGGCAAGGAAATGAAGGACTCCTGCCAACAGCCAGTGAGAAACTGAGGCCCTCAGTCCAACAACCCGTGAGGAACTGAATCCTGCCAACAACCACGAGTGAGCTTGGATAAGAACCCCACTCCCCATGTCAAACCAATGACAGTCCCAGCAAACATGTGACTGCAGCCTTGCAAGAGCCCCTGAGCTGGAAGACTCAGCTAAGCCATGCCCAGACTCCTGACCCAAGAAACTGTGAGATAATAAATATGTGTGGTTTCAAACCACTAAACTTTGGAGTAATTTGTAATGCAGCAATAGATAACTGTCTTAGTCCGTTTGTGTTGCTACAGAGGAATAACTGAGGCTGGGTAATTTATAAAGAAAAGAGGTTTCTTTGGCTCACGGTTCTACAGGCTGTGCAAGAAGCATGCCTCGTGCTGCTTCCACTCATGGCAGAAGGTGAAGGGGAGCCGTTGTGTGCAGGGATCACATACTGAGAGACGAAGCCGGAAAGAGTGGGTGGGGAGGTGCCAGGCTCTTTTTAAACAACCAGCTCTTGTAGGTACTAATAGAGCAAGAACTCACTCCCCCATCCAGAGAGGGTGTTAATCTATTCCTGAGGGATCCGCCCCAATAACCTAAACCCCTCCAATTAGGCTCCACCTCCAACACCGGCAGTCAAATTTCAACATGACGTTTGGAGGGGACAATCATCCAAACCATGGTGATAGCTAAGACACCACTGACAAAATTTAAAAAATAATCTGTGCTGGGATTAGAAAAAAGTTTAATATATACGGCATTTGTAATTCTATACATCAGCATTAATTATCAAGCAAAATCTTGATGGGCAAGAACTTCCATTTGATTAGGCACCGACGAGAATCAGACCCTCTGTGTACACATGTCCATACCTGATGCTTGAAAGGACTTCCCACAGGTGAGCTTTTGGCTTTGTACATTTAAAAACTTGCTCCTGCTTCATTGTTCACATACTTCATTTCTAATGACTCATTACTAACTCTAATTACAAACTCTTGCCCTCCACTTTCATGTCATGGGTGAATCCCACAGTGGGCAGGAGGGGTCCTGGCTTATAGAGGTGTACCAGAGTTGGCTCGTTCTAGCTCATGAGGGCCCATTGTTAGCTTTTCAGAAATTTTGGGAGGCAGTTGTTAAACATAGCCATTATTAATTAAATTTTGTAAACCTAAAATTAAATGAGTAATACTAAAAATGAAGACAACAAATACTCAAAACTCATCTCTTCCCAGTTATTTCACTACATTTTACTGTCACTGTGCTGTTGGGGTTATTCACATTCTATGGGATTCATGTGGTGAAATACTATATACCCTGGTGTGCTGCTCTTCCCAACTTCATATTCAGTGGCCACGGACAGCTTGGGACAGGCCACGGTGGAATTATTTACACCATGGAAATTAGCAAACACTATAGACCTGGTTGTGAAACATTTACTAATGTACCACTGCCTCGTAGTCATTCCTGCTCCAGGACAGCTAGCCATAACATAACTATACACAGATTTAACAACAATCTATATAAAATACATTCCACAAAACCCAAACAAAATGAAACCCAACTCGAATTTCCTTAGCTGGATGCCAACAGTGCCTATGGCCACTTGTTCAGTGCTAAGAAGAGGATAAATGTGATGGAGAGTAAGTCAGACTGGAAGGAGAGAGCCATTTTAGCCAATGGCGGTTAAGCTGCCTTTTAAATGAGATTATGTAACCTCGTTGCCAGGACCCCTCCTAGAACACTGGAAGAAGCCCCAGCAAGTGAGAGGCCCTGAAACCTAAGCTTCATTAGCTTGGTGGTACCTCTGCCTCCGCTCTAGAACTCTCTGGCTGTTTCCACTGCCCCTCAATGACTCCTACCTGGGGTTGAACCCAAGGGTTGGGGGAAAAGTCGGGTGGGTGGCTTCTCTATGCTCACTCTGGCAGGCTCAATAAACCAATAAACGTATAGCGCAAGGACCTTGCATTTTCCCTTCCAGGCTTCTTATCGGAAAAGAATTACACCCTTGGGTTCGTCTTTCTTTTTTTCTTTTTCTTTTTGTTTTTTGAAATAGAGTCTCGCCCTGTCGCCGAGGCTAGAGTGCAGTGGTGCGATCTTGGCTCACTTCAGCCTCTGCCTCCTGAGTTCAAGCGTTTCTCTTGCCTCAGCCTCATGAGTAGCTGGGATTACAGGTACCCGCCACCACACCCAGCTACTTTTGTATTTTTAGTAGAGACAGGGTTTCACCATGTTGGCCAGGCTGGTCTCGAACTCCTGACCTCAAGTGACCCACCTGCCCTGGCCTCCCAAAGTGCTGAGATGACAGGTGTGAGTCACTGTGCCTGGCCCAATAAGAACTATTTTCTAAACAGGACCACAATACCATTATCAACTAAAACCTATCAGAAAAGAATTATACCCTTAGGCTCATCTTTTTGTTTTTTGAAGTGGAGTCTCACTCTGTCACCCAGGCTGGAGTGCAGTGGTGCGATCTCGGCTCACTGCAGCCTCCATCTCCTGGGTTCAAGTGATTCTCATGCCTCAGTCTCCTGAGTAGCTGGGATTACAGGCCTGTGCCACCATGCCCGACTAATTTTTTGTGTTTATATTAATAATAGAGATGGGGTTTTGTCATTTTGCCTAGGCTGGTGTCCAACTCCTAACCTCAAGTGATCCACCCACCTCAGCCTTCCAAAGTGCTGGGATTACAGGTGTGAGACACCATACCTGGCCTCATCTTTCTTTTTCCTATGTGCCCTATCCTTCTCAGAGACATTAAGCCCCAGTCTCTTGTCCTAGCACTAATGGCTAACAGACACAAAAACAACCAAAAAAAACTGCTGGAAAAGAATCCTTGCTGACTTATCAAAAAGGAAAATACAGCTGTATCTCAAAAATTATCATTCAGCTGCAGAATTACTCTATAGGGGTTCACATAGCATAAGGGTCAGGACCGGAACCCAGGTTTGGAAGCTGCAGGGAGGCAGATTTAAGCTGGAAAACTAGAATGAGGATATTCATTCACACACCAGATAAAGTTTTGAATTAGATGACTTTCGAGTCTCCACCTAATCTCCCACGTTCTCTAATATTTTCACTGTTAGGATGGCAAACACACCACCAGCTTTAACACATCTCTTATTTTAACAATGTAAAAATAAATTATCATTCAAAATATACTTCATAACTTAGAGCTATTGCTAAGTAATTTTCCTTTAAAATTTTATCTGGAAAAGATCTGATATGATTGAAAGACAAAACAAAAACAAAAATTCCCCAAGCTCCAAGATTTAAAATTTGAGAAAAATGTTCCAGGTCTCAGTATGAAATGATCCAAAATAGGCAATATAATTTTCACATCTCTTGGAAAAAATACTGAGTCATATTGCCCACCCACATCTTACAAAAATAACAGAAATCCAATGATTCAAGCAAGATACACTCTGTCATTGTCTGAAGCAAACATTTGAGTCATTCTGGAAAATTAGGAGCAAACCCTTGTCAGTGACAAAAGTTTTTAATTCCACGTCCCAAGGAAAATTTTGCAATGACAAGTTCTTTCCAGCCCCGGACATGCCTTTTCCTTGCACCCTGGAATACCTTAGGGCTGGATACTGCCCTCTCCCCCGAGAACAACAGACATCAGGTGTGGAGCAGGCTGCGCTGAATGGGTGACGTCATTCATTCACATAGAGCACAGCCATACATCCAGCGAGCAGTGCTTAGGACTCCATCAACAGTCCTAGGGTGAGGCCAGTGGGCGCGAAAGGCTTCCTAGAGACCCTCACAGCCCACAGGACCAATGGAGGCCCTTCCTCATCCACTCTGAGCGCCTTGTCCTGCAGTCTTTTCTTTTCTATTCTCAGAAGCAACAGCCTAACCCTCCATCTGTGATTTTACAACTCCCTCCCTCTCTATCTCATATCCCTTTTCCTTGCTTGTGTTCCTTTTATCTCCTGCTCCCCATGAACTCCTTTTTTTTTTTTTTTTTTTTTTTTGAGACAGGGTCTTACTCTGTTGCCCAGGCTGAGGACTACAGGCGTGCACCACCATGCCCTGCTAATTAAAAAACCAATTTTGGCCGGGTGCAATGGCTCACGCTTGTAATCCCAACACTTTGGGAGGCTGAGGTGGGCAGTTCACTGGAGGTCAGGAGTTCGAGACCAGCCTGGCCAATATGGTGAAACCCCATCTCTACCAGAAATACAAAAATTAGCCGGGCATGGTGACAGACACCTGTAATCTCAGCTACTCAGGAGGCTGAGGCAAGATAACTGCTTGAACATGGGAGGTAGAAGTTGCAGTGAGTCATGATGGTGCCATTGCACTCCAGCCTGGGTGACAGAGTGAGACTCTGTCTCAAAAAAAAAAAAAAAAACAACTTTTTTTTTTTTTAGAGACGGGGGTCTCGCTGTGTTGCCCAGGGTTGTCTTGAACTCCTGGCCTTAAGTGATCCTCCCATCTCTGCCTCCCAACATGCTGGGATGACAGGCATGAACCAGTGATTCTGGCCAGACTCCTGTCTGCCTCTTCCTACAAGCTCAGGGTTCCTGGTGCATTGCCCAGCAGAGTGTCCAATGGCAGTAACAGCTGGATGAATGTTTGCCCTGGAGAAAATGACAACAAAAACAAAATAAATTCTAAATAAGCTGTCTCTGAGCCTATTACTCCTAAAGGAACAGACCTAGCTTCCCCATTTCTTCCCTGGAGGAATTTTGGTGCTTCCAGTTTTCTCATTCTCCTTCACTCTCTAATCCTTCACTGCTAGGGACATCACTGAGATGGCTCCCCAAATGGCACCAATGGCCTCCTGGAGCCTTGTGCCTGGCTTCCTTCAGCTTCCTCTCTGCAGCACCGGACAGCAACAGCAACCCATTCATTCTCTTTGAGAATTCTTCTTCACGTGAGGAGGCACCCCTCGTTTCCCTTGTAATTCCACCAGCTAATGTCTGCACAGCCCTTTCACTGCATTGTCTTCCCCTTTGTTGCATCTTTCCTGATTCCTTTTTATTTCCGCTTTCTCAATGCTGAAGACCTCCTCCTCTACCCTCAAAGCCTCTACTTGGTGCTGCTGATGACGCCCAAATCCCCCACTTCCCAGCTCCATTCCCACTGCCCCCAGAGCTTTGCTCTCAGCCCCTCAAACTCTTCCTGCCAGCCTCAGAGTCTTCATCTTTGCCCCTAACTGAGGCTGCTCCACTTGCTTAATCCTGTGGCAAGCATCTCTCTTCTTCCAGTCACAGGGCATCAACCTTCCGTCTTTTCTGACTCTTATGTAGGCCTTGCCGACCTGGGCAACACCCTCATCCCAGTCATATGCAGAAGATTATTTCTTTCTTTAAAATCTCTTTCCCATCCATCCCCTTTCTCCCATCCCTTGCACTCCTCTAGCTCCGGCCTTCCCTGCCATTCGCCTGGATTCTCACAGTCCCCACCCCCCAGAATTGTTTCCCGAATTTGAGCCTTTCCCTCCTCCAATTGAGCTCAAAGAACTCTCCTACAGCACCTCACAGATCTGCTGTGCCCTACCCATGACACTTCAGTGGGACCCCAACCTCCCAGAATAAAATTTACTTCCTAAGCCTAGTATTCAAGCTCCCCCAGCAGAAGCAGCGACAACAACAAAAACAACAAAAAATTATACATAAATCTGGCTCAAACCTATTTGATCAGCAGCATTGGAAGCAGAATATGGTGCCTAAGAGCTTAGGCTTGAACTCTAGAGCCAGACTGCACTTTCTAGTAGTGTGTTTTTGAGCAAATTATCTAACTTCTCTGGGTCTCAGTTTCCTTAGCTGCAAAATGAGGCTGAACAATAACATTGCCGAGGATAGGCAAGCATATGTAGATAAAGCAGTTAGAGCAATGCCTGGCATATTGTAATTGCTCAATAAATGGTGGCTAGCATTATTTTTCAACCTGCTCTCCCACTGCTGCCAGACATGAATCTCTTCACCTACTAGTCCAATTGACCTGCTCTGGGTTTCTCCCTTTCTGTGCTTTGCCTATGTGAATCTGTCCACAGGAAACGCCCACACTGCTCCTCATGTCTGTTGATTGAAAGCCCTTAAGGTCAAACTCAAATGCTAGCTTCTCCACGAAGCCCTATTTAACTTCTCTTCAGCTGGAAGAGTTAGTGAGGCTTCTTTCCTAGTGCTTCTCTTCTTATGCTTATTATTATGGGTAATTGTTGGGAGCAGGACCCCCAAAATCTGGCCATAAACTGGCCCCAAAACTGGCCATAAACAAAATCTCTGCAGCACTGTAACACGTTTATAATGGCCCTAACGCCCACGCTGGAAGGTTGTGGGTTTACGGGAATGAGGGCAAGGAACACCTGGCCAGACCAGGGTGGGAAAACCCCTTAAAGGCATTCTTAAGCCACAAACAATAGCATGAGCGATCTGTGCCTTAAGGAAATGCTCCTGATGCAGTTAACTAGCCCAACCTATTCCTTTAATCGGGCCCATCCCTTTGTTTCCCATAAGGAATACTTGCAGTTAATTTAATATCTATAGAAACAACGCTAATGACTGGCTTGATGTTAATAAATATGTGGGTAAATCTCTGTTCGGGGCTCTCAGCTCTGAAGGCTGTGAGACCCCTGATTTCCCACTTCACACCTCTGTATTTCTGTGTGTGTGTCTTTAATTCCTCTAGCACTGCTGTGTTGGGGTCTCCCCGACTGAGTTGGTCTCGGCAGGTAATGTGTCTGTCTGTGCTACTGTATTGCTTTTGGCCCTTAAGGACAGAAAATCCTAATTAATTTTTCTATTCCTACATAATCATTTCATCCCAGACATCATGTTTTTCATCTCTGAAAGTTCAATTTGGGTCATTTTTATAGCTTCCATGTTTATCTTTATCAAGCTCATATTCTTCTCTATGGCCTTGAACACTGGGAGTATAATACCTGTTTTAATATTCTTGTCTACAAATTATATCATCTGTGTCATTTCTGAGTCTATTTCCATTGATTTATTTTTCTCCTCATTATGGGTCATCTTTTCCTGCTTTTTCACTTACCTGGTAATTTTTGCTTGGATGCTAGACATTGTCAGTTTTACCTTCTTGGGTGCTGGAGTTTTTGTGTTTCTTTAAATATTTTTGCACTTTGCTATGAGATGCAATTAAATTACTCAGAAAGAGTTTGATCCTTTCAAGGCTAGATTTGAAGCTTTGTTCAAGGGGTTCAGGGCAGCTGTTATCTCAGCTGGACCTGATTTGGTCCCTGTGCTGAGATAATACCTTTTTGAGAACGCTACTCATTGGCCTGTATTTCTACTCTGGCTGGCAAGAGCAGAAACTATTCCCAGCTCTGTGTGGACTCTGGTGGTTGTTCCTGCTGTTCTTTTTGAGTAATTCTTTTCCCAGCCCCTGGTTGTTTCCTCATAAACAATCACCAATTAATACTCAGCTGAAGAATTCATGAGGAGCCCTCTACAGATCTTCAGTTTTCTTTCTCTTTCTCTATATGTATGTGTGCATGACATTTTCTCCTCTCCATTACTCTACCCTGCAAATTCCAGCCACCTTGGCTTTCCCAAACCCTGAAGTCTTCTTCCTCAACTCAAGGACACCAATGGGCTCCATTTGTGTTCCTCCTCCCTGTACTAAGAACCAAAAACTCTCTCCAGGTAGTAATCCCTGGGGATTGCATGCTTCCCCTCATATGTTTCCATTTTTTCAGTTTTCATGGTCCTGCATTGCCTGTTGTACAATGTCTGAAAACAGTTCTTTCATATATTTTGTCTGGTTTTTAAATTGTTTTAGGTGGGAGGGAAAATCTGGTCCCTGCTCCTCAGTTATGGCTAGAAGCAGAAGTATATCTATACATAATACTATGAAGCATGCTTTGTTCATCTAAGTGATCAATAATACTATAAAATAGCATTTTAGCTGGGTGTGGTGGTGCACACCTGCAGTCCCAGCTACTTGGGAGGCTGAGGCGAGAGGATCACCTGAGCCCAGGAGTTTGAGGCTTCATTGAGCCATGATCACATTACTGCACTCCAGCCTGGGTGACAGAGCAAGACCCTGTCTCAAAAAATAAAATAAAATAACATTTTTATTTCTAATTTTAAAATTAATCTAGCACAGAAAACTTTTTAACTACAGAGAAATACAAAGAAAAAATAGTTCACACATAACCTTCCATCTTTTGCTGTATGATCTTCCTCTCTTTATAAGTACATTGCTCTTCTTATGAATACATGTATGAATATATTTATTATTATTATTTACTCAGTAAACACTGTCGAATGAATACCAGTGAATTGGTGCTAAAGAGTCAGGTATCATGCACAGGAATGCTGAAAGTCCCCTTAACTCTTAGGCGGGAAACAAATGGCTGTTTAGCAGGTAGAGACAGCTGCCTAATAAAGAAACCCCTCTGCGGGCAGTTACTTAAGGAGTTTGGACAACCAAAGTCTAAATACAGAGCCCAAACCTCATTAACTTTTGGCATGTGGGTTGCCCTAAGTTGGCAGGGCACAAAGCCTCTCTTTCCAGAACAAAATTTACTCTTTGTCCAGGAAAGGCAGGTAGAGAGGGTGTCTGATTGCACGCTGAGCAAGTTGGGTTTGAATGGCTGATGGAAAGAGGGAGAACAGGTGACAGGGTGTAGGCACCCAGCCTCGCTGAGGTCATGCACCATTTACCCCAGTGGAGAAAGGGCCATCTTTAGAGTCCCCTGACTCCATAGGTAAAATGCCTTTCGCTCCCTCCTCCTTGTGCCCTGCTCACAGCAGGCAGACCATGAATATTTGTTGGAATAGTGAATGAGATACATGAATAGGATAATAGAAGGTCTCTGAGATGCCAAGTCTTTTTCTGGAAAGCTCTGCCTTTCTGTGATGGTTTTACCTTAGCAAAGCATTTTGTCAGCTCTGCCCACACCAAATTTGAGATGTTTGGCAGGCATTCCACAGGGATACAGGGGCTTAATTAATTGGTTCACAGATGCAGAAGTTTTTATTATCCTTTCAGTTTTCAATTATCTGACCTACAACTACTGTTTAGGTGACCAAGCTGGTGTCTTTTCATTCCTGCCATTGACCTCTGACCTCTCGATTGCTTTTGGTGGCACTCTCTGAGTAGTGGGGGAGGGTTGGGGATGGAAGGAAGTTCAAGTGTCTACCAAGAAGAAGTAGAAGAAATATTCTTTTGATGAGAATCCAATTAAAAAAAAGCCTAAAAATATATAGGAACAAAATACAGAAGAGAGAAAGAAAGAGAGAAGAGAAAGCAGCAGATTCTTCTTTTACATTGAACACAGAGGATGAACACAGCCAAGCAGCCTCAGATCAAACAGGCTCAGCCAAACACAGGAGAAAATCTTACAGGCAATAATAAGATCTGAGTTCTCAGTAACAGAGCTAAAGCAAGAACTCCTGTCCCCCTCTTATCTCATGGGAGGCAGGTAGGACTCTGGTGTATTTAAGTGCACAGGCTCCGTGTTACAGACTAGAGTTCTCATCCCAGCTCCACCACCTAATACCAGCATGACCTTAGGCAACAGCCTCACCTGCAAGGTGGGGCTGAATTTAATAGAATCTACCTCATGAAGTTGTTGTGAAGATTCAATGAGGTAAGGAGTGATGGCCGGACGCAGTGGCTCACGTCTGTAATCCCAGCACTTTGGGAGGCCAAGGTTGGCAGATCACTTGAGGTCAGGAGTTCGAGACCAGCCTGGCCAACATGGTGAAACCCCATCTCTAATAAAAATACAAAAAGTTAGCCGGGTGTGGTGGTATGCGCCTGTAGTCCCAGTTACTCGGAAGGCTGAGGCAGGGGGATCACTTGAACCTGTGAGGTGGAGGTTGCAGTGAGTGAGCCAAGATTGCACTACTGCGAGACAGAGCGAGACTCCATCTCAAAAAAAAGAAAAAAAAAAAGAAAGGAGTGAAATGTTTAGAATATCCCTGGTACCCAGTAAATCTCAATAATGTTAGTAAATGTTAGCTATTATTATTTTCTTTTCCAGAACTTTTTCTTTGCATATTTGATTTTATTTAAATAAGTTATGAGGGCCAGAGTTTTCGATTGTTACAAAAAGTTGAAGGCATGATGAAACAGACATTTCTGGGGGGAAAAAGGGAAGTGAGAAACATGGGGAATTAAAATATATTAAATGTGAAATATACATGAATGCCCTTTTGAAATTACTTTGATATTTGGAAGCATTAAAAGGTATATAAGTTGCTCATAGAAGATGTTATATAATGAATGTAAAAACCTGTCTTAAGCATTAACTCTAAATCAATCAGTTGAGTTTACTGTTGACTTACTGTTATACATTTTGAATTCTTGTAAATGGAGCTACAGCTAAGATGTTGAGGGAATCTAAGTTGTCAGTTTTTGCCTATTTATGAGAATCAGGCAAAATCTAAAAGCTGTGGGGAGAAGTCAGCCTTACGGTAAAACAAAGAAAGTCATTATGCTCTTTGTACTCAGTGCCCTCCACTGTCAAAAAGATACAGAAAGCCCCAGTTTCCAGAAAAGAAGATGAGAATAAAATGAACCCAGATTCACAGAAAACATCTTTTTTTCCACTTGTCTAATCAGTTTTGTTTTGTGTGCTGCCACTGGCATACATGGCTGCCTTTCTGTTTCATTTTGATCACTTTCAAGAATTTTGGAAGAATGTCGTTTTATCCAAATTAAAATTAATCACCATTATTCCCATGCCATGTAATTTATTTGGTCGCTCAATAAATATTTATGAAGTGCCTCCAGGGTGCCAGGCCCCGTGGTCAGGGACATAAAGATACGTGGTCCCTGCCCTGGTGGAGTTCACTGGGTGGAGAGAGCCTTGTAGAGAGGCAAGTGGACTGAGCCGTGCCCGACCTTCAGAGAGGAGGGTGCTCGGGGATAGTGCCCTTCCAAAGGGAGAAGAAACTAATTGCTGGGAGGGTCAGGAACTTTCAGGACACATTTGAGCTAACATACATCTTCCAAAGATACCTTTATTTTTCATATTCTTTAGGACCTAGGGGACTTGGAAGTGATTAGGAGCCACTGTCTGCAAAAGTCTCACCCGAACATGGTAGGAATAACTTTACAGTCAAAATTAGCTGATATCATCTGTGTTATTCATTAAGAAACACCTGACAGAAATGTTCAGCTTCGCCCACCCATTTCTTCTCTCAGTATATGTTGCATGCCTACTATTTGCCCAACAAAATGGAATTATGCCATTAGAATAACTAAGAATTATCCTGATTACCTTCAGCGAGTTCCCTACATTGGACCTACAAGTCATTCTTATTAAGGACAATGGTTCTTACATCCAGAACTCCTTAGGGAACTTCATGTTTAACTTTAAAGAGGTTCTTTGCTTGTAATTAACTCCCACAGCATCTTAATCGGGGATCACTACCAAGATTCAATACAGAGTTTCAGTGTCATTTTTCTTCCAGACGTTCTTTTATTTTTATCTCTTTTTTTGTTGTTGTTTTGTTTTTATTTTTGAGACAGAGTCTCGCTGTGTCACCTAAGCTGGAGTGCAGTGGCACGATCTCAGCTCACTGCAACCTCCGCCTCCTAGGTTCAAGATTCTCATACCTCAGCCTCCCGAGTAGCTGGGATTACAGGTGTGCACCACCACACCCAGCTAATTTTCTGTATTTTTAGTAAGGATGGGGTTTTCTCACGTTGGCCAGGCTGATGTCAAACTCCTGACCTCAGGTGATCTGCCTGCCTCAGCCTCCCAAAATGCTGGGATTACAGGCGTGAGCCACCTTATGTGGCCTTGTTTTTGTTTTTGAGACAGGGTCTCACTGTCTCACCCAGGCTAGAGTGCAGTGTCACAATCACAGCTTACTGCAGCCTCAACCTCCTGGGCTCAAGTGATCCTCCTGCCTCCGCCTCCTGAGTAGCTGGGACCACAGGTGTGAGCCACCACACTCAGCTACTTCTTTTAACTTTTAGTGGAGACAGGGTCTCACTATATTGCCCAGGATGGTCTTGAATTCCTAAGCTCAAGTAGTCCTCCCACCTCGGCCTCCCAAAGTGCTGGGATTACAGGTATGAGCCATGGCAATTGGCCTCTTTTTATCTGTTCTTGAAGATGGTATCTACCCAGTGACTTTTATGGGACTGACAAAAGGTCACAGCTTAGAGATTAGTTAGGACAAGGAAGGATGTGAGGGGACATGAGGTGGTGTGGAAATGCCAAGTGCAGGTGGAAGGGGGATGAGCAGATAGGCTGGGTCAAAGCTGCAGGCCCTCTGAATGGGCTCCCTGGTTCCAGGAGCAGGGAGTCAGTGCAGAGAGGGTGGGAAAAGAAGTCAGACTCCTTTACTGCCAGATTCACTTCCTTCTCCATGTGAACACTCCACGGACTTCCAGAAACATTGATCCTCTGCACTAGCGTCCCCAGATTTAGGGACAAATAGATTTATTGAGTTCCCAGAGGAAACAGACTCTGAGATGAGACTGGATGCAGAGCATGGCCCCAGGATCTGTCACTGATAGGGAGTGAAGGGAACAGGTGGGGCAGAGGGAGGAGCCTCAGTCGATCCCAGGATCCCACAGGGAGCTCTGCAGCTGGGATGGCCCTTCAGAGCTGCCCTGAATTGGAGCTAGGGGACCACACCTGGGCATTGACCAGTCCTTAACATGGGCTGCCCTGGGGGAAAGGGGTGACCTTGAGCAAGGAGGGCAATTCCTGGAAAGGGACTCAACTAAGAGCAGCCATCAGCCACCCATGTCTCCAGCAGCTGGGGGAATGAGCACCCACAGAACCCAGTACTGAGGATGGGTCATTTACATAACAAAGGATCAGTGGTTGCCTGTTCTCATTATTTTAATTTTTTAATGGAATGCTTCATGAATTTGTATGTCATCCTTGCACAGGGGCCATGCTAATCTTCTCTGTATCATTCCAGTTTTTTAGTATATGTGCTGTCAAAGCAAGCACTTGTTTCACATTAGATGATAAAGGTGTTGAGGGAAAGACTTGCTCTTCCAACTCTATGTATCCCCCACAACGCACTTGCTCATGATAAAATCAGGGCCTCCCCAGACAGGATTACCAGCTGCACCTGTAATGCCCATATCTAACGTCCTACCTGGCACAGGGATGCCGGCATAATAAACAGGGCTGCAGAAGAGCGTCATCCTGGCTTGGGATTCCTCGTCTTTCTAGATTGCTGAAAATCAGGAGCTGAGGGCCGCGGAGCACTCAGAATCCCCGCCAACTGCTGACCCAGAACCTTTAGCACAGTGGGTCTCAGAGAGTGTCTCACTAGCTTGAGACGTTAGGCTTCAGCAAAGCGGCACAAGTGCGGGCGAAGGCAACCTGGAGTTGTGGTTCTGCACGGGCCCTCGCCTGGCCAAGGCAAGGGACAGGACAAGAGCAGGAAGGAAAGAGTATCAGAGGTCAGTGTATCCATCCAAGGGCTCAACCTGGCCAGGGGACAAGGCAGAGGAGCCAGGCAGGCCCTGCTGCTCAGCATAGCTGCAATGCCACCTGAGATGAGGTGTGACAAAGGTGCCTGTCACTGTCCCTCCTCCTGTTCTAAGGGTCTCTGTGCTAGTTGTCGGTTCCTTACTGTAGTTGAAGGGAGGTGCACTCCCTTTCATTCTGGGTGCTACTTTCTTGGCTGAGAAAAAACAAGCTGCAGCCCAAGCCGCCCCCCTATGTGAGAAAGAGAAGTGAAACAGGCTGTGGGCTGGGCAACAGGAGGCTGACTGCAAGCGACCTGCAGATGCCAAGCCTTTGCTGGTTTACTCCGGCAGCACAACAGCATATGAAGAAAACCAAAGTGGCTCTCTCATTAGCCAGTTCCTCGAAGAGGAATGGTTCCGTTTCTACAACCATTCAAGCAGCAGGGATTTACTGAAACCGATCCACGCTCTGGTCCCAGAGGACACAGTCCCTGCCTGAAAGGCACTAGAGCCTAGTTAGGGAGAGTTGAGTAACTCACCTGAAAAAAACAGCAAATGGACCTGACCTGTATAATGAGTGACTAAATCATGTGAGCCAGTCTCAAGGCGCAGTCTGTCGGGGAAGAGCTCACCATGCAGACCGCCGAAGATCACAAAAAGGAGGCCAGAAGTGAGGAAAGGTTCCAGAGGCCAGGAGAGGCATGGGGTAGGGGGCATGAAACTGCAGGAACAGAAGCCTGGAGGCAGAGATGACAATGAGGAAATGGGCCTCACTAGACCCTGCACCCGAGCCAGGTGCATGGGTCGAGGCTGCCTCGAGAAGTCCCCTCAGCATGGTTGCCACATAAAAGATGCTCAGTTAAATTTGAATTTCAGCTAATCCGTAAATAATACTTACCATAGGTATGCCCCAAACAGCGCAAGAGTTTTTTCTAAAACATCTGGCTGAGCATGGTGGCTCATGCGTGAAATTCCAACACTTTGGGAGGACCAAGGCAGGAGGATCGGTTGAGTCCAGGAGTTTGAGACCAGCCTGGGTAACACGGTGAGACCCTAACTCTACAAAAAGTACAAAAATTAGGTGGGCATGGTGGCACACGCTGGTAGTCCCAGCTACTCAGGACACTGAGATGGGAGAATCGTTTGAGCCCAGGAGATCGAGGCTGCAGTGAGCCGTGATTTCACAGTCACACTCCAGCCTGGGCAATAGAGTGAGACTCTGTCTGAAAAAGAAATAAAATAGGCTGGGCGCAGTGGCTCACTACCTGTAATCCCAGCACTTTGGGAGGCTAAGGTGGGGAGATCACCTGAGGCCAGGAGTTCGAGACCAGCCTGGCCAACATGGCAAAACCCTGTTTCTACTAAAAATATAAAAATTAGCCAGACATGGTAGCACATGCCTGTGATCCCAGCTACTTGGGAGGCTGAGGCAGGAGAATTGCTTGAACCCAGCGGGCAGAGGTTGCAGTGAGCTGAGATCGTACCACTGCACTCCAGCCTGGGCGACAGAGCAAAACTCCATCTCAAAAATAAATAAATAAATAAATACATTCAAATATTATCCATTGTTTAACTGAAATTCAAATTTACCTGGGCATCCTGTATTTGATTTGCTAAATTGAGCAACCCTGCTCCTGGAGTTATATTTTACAGTTGCTCACTCGATCCTCAGTACTGCCCTATAAGGTAGCTCTCTTATCACCATCATCCTCATTTCACAGGTGAGAAAACTGAGTCACAGAGTTGTCCACAGCCATGCAAGTAGCGCATCTGTTTCCACAGTCTGTGTTCCTAACCCTCTAAGCTACTACTAGAGTTTGGGATCCATCAGTCCTCGATCCAGAGTGTGGCTCCACCACTTCTTAGGTGTATGACCTTTGGCAAGTCGCTTAACCTCACTGAGCTTCAGTTTCCCCTTCTGGGAATAATAACAATTCCTGACTTACAGTTTTGTGAGTGAGGTAATTGAACAAATAGGAAGTGATTCATACATGGCATTTGGATGATGATGATGATGATGATGGTGATGATGATGATGATGGGAAGCCTTGGATCATGTAGAGTCATTGATGAGACTAGAGAAAATGACACGCCTGAGCCACCTCCGTGGCCATTCCCTTGCCTCCACATGCCTGCCTCCACCCTAGTCCTCTCCCTGCTCCCTAAACATAGACACAGGGCTGGCCCCAAGCCCCATGTGTAACAGGCTTCCTGCCTAAAGCCACCAGGAGCCTCAGAGCCCAGAGCTCCTGTTGCTGGTGGCTGGAGTTTACTGCCTGAACTTCTAGTCCAGGTTCCGGACTATGAGCAGTCCAGGACTTTCTCCAGTCTGACAGCCCCTCCAGTCACTGCCCAGGTGTGCCTACATCCTAGTTCTAGCTGCCACCAGGAAAAAATCCAACCCATGGAGCAT
Organism: Pongo pygmaeus; assembly: GCF_028885625.2. Lineage (NCBI taxonomy): Eukaryota > Metazoa > Chordata > Mammalia > Primates > Hominidae > Pongo > Pongo pygmaeus. Next base: position 139,172,556 of record NC_072379.2, read on the forward strand.
TTTGCACTCATCTACAACTACGTATGACAAATGGTTTCCCCTCCCTGTTATGTAACTCAGCCTACCCGTGTGCATGCTCTGAACTACTTCAATCTAAGTATCTGCTGAGTAAGATCAAGACAGAAAATATCTGTTGATTAGGTTTTGTTTCTGTCACTTCTTGCCTTCTCAGGGCAAGTCAGGTCTAGAGGTTCATTTCCGGTCCCTCCGCTTCCCACCCTGAAGCCTCCTCCCTGCTCCAGGTCAGTTTAGCAATGGGACACACCCAACAAGCTGCCCTGCCTTCTCACACCTGGGCTAGGGTGTCCAAGGTGCTGGGGAATCTAGCCCTTAGCAAAGATTACCTTCTCCCTAGTACCAGGATTATTTCAATGTTTTTTCCTTATGTTTTGTTTTGTTCTACCATCAATGTTCCACTTAGGTATTAATCCTAGCAAGTAAACTAAAAAGGCCAGGCACAATCTGTAATCCCAGACTTACGCCTGTAATACCAACATTTTGGGAGGCCAAGGCAGGTGGATCTCTTGAGCCCAGGAGTTTGAGACCAGCCTGGGCAACATGGCAAAATCCCATCTCTACAAAAAATTAGCCGGACATGGTGGCACGCACTTGTGGTCCAGCTCCTGGGAGGCTGAGGCAGGAGAATCACCTGAGCCCAGGAGGTCAAGGCTGCAGTAAGCCATGATCGTATCATTGCACTCCAGCCTGAGTGACAGAATGAGACCCTGTCTTAAAAATAAATAGGCCAGGCGTGGTGGCTCACGCCTGTAATCCCAACACTTTGGGAAGCCAAGGCGGGCAGATCACGAGATCAGGAGTTCAAGACCAGCCTGACCAATATGGTGAAACCCTTTCTCTACTAAAAATACAAAAATTAGCTGGGCATGTTGGTGGGTGCCTGTAGTCCCAGCTACTCGGGAGGCTGAGGCAGGAGAACAGTGTGAATCTGGGAGGCGGAGGTTGCAGTGAGCCAAGATTGTGCCACTGCACTCCATCCTGGGCAACAGAGCAAGACTCTGTCTCAGAAATAAATAAATAAATAAATAAATAAATAAATAAATAAATAAATAAACTTTAAAAATATATGGTGAGTTTTCTCATTGGAACTATGTCTACCTCCTCGGGTGGAAGGAGCTCATTCTTCCATGATCAAGCCCTGACCTTCAAGTAACCCCTTGAGATTCCTGACTCAGTCTGACCTGACTCTTCTTTTCTTCCAGGCAGTGATTTAGGCAGCATGGAGACGGCAGAGAAAAAGACCAGATTTCAGCTCTCAAGGCGTGAATAATAGTCTTGACCCAGATTCTAACTACGTGGTCACTCCTAGTCTCTTTTTAACTCACTTTCTTGACTCTCAGAACCAACAACACCTGGCTCTGGACCTCACACCAAGCCGTGGTTCTATGCTCTCCTGACTTCCAGCTCTCCGTTCCTGTCCTTCTCACCTATGTGAGTTTCCAGCCTTCAGACACTCCCTGTCCTAGTACTGAGTCCTACCCCTGAGACCCTCAGCTGCCCACCCTGCAACACTGACAATGCACAGAGTCCAACCATCTGGCCCTCATAAAATGTCCCAGGCTCCATGCCAAGTTGTGCTACAGATTGCTTGGCCATCAGTTCCCTAGGAAACTGTAGGCTGGACTGGCTGCCAAGTCAATGGAGGGTTTCAGCCATGTGGTTGACCACCTGGGCAGAAGCCTTGCTGATTGCCTTCTTATCTGGTAGTTCCCCTTCGTGAGCCTTGGTGCCCAACCCTATCTGAGTCACCTGGGCCTTGGAAACCTGTTCCTTCGGAGTTCCAGCCCTTCTAGGTCAAAAGCACCTTGAATATCTGACGAGGGCCTGCCTTCATTCTTTTGATCTCTTTGCTGGTATTCCTCCTGGATGCCCTTGGCCTGTAACAACTGGCCTCCAAACACTGGCAAACCTGTCCCCAGAACCCAAGTCTGAGTCAGCAGAGTCCTGGTAACTTTCCCCAGTTCAACAAAAACCCACAGCTATACCACAGGCCTGCCTGCACTCACCCCCTCCACCCACCTGACCACTTATTCATTCAACAAATGTTTGTGGAGTGTGTTTTGGAGCCAGATAATGTGAGAGCTGAAGTTTCCCAACAAGGAATGGACAAGACATGGTTCCTGGCCTAGAGGAGCTCACAGCCAAATTGGAGGCATTAGAATAAACATAATCCATTTCAAAATGTGAAAAGGGTCACAGCAGGGTTGGAACGAGTACCAGGGGAACACCTGGGAAGGGCATCTAACTCACGCCCATGGGACAGGGAATGTCTGCATGAAGACTGATGTGAAATCTAAGCTGAATCCAAAAACAGCAGCAAGAGCTGGTAAATGGTTGGGGGTGCTCCAGATTTCATGCATGAAAACTCAAGGAGAGAAGGCAACTAAAAATAGGAAACTTCAAAAGTCAACATAATTGGGGCAGTGGGAGAAGTGAGCACTGCTTCACCCGAAAGGAGGAGTTGGTTGGCATCTGAGGACAGTGGGAGGCCGCTGGGGTTCTAAGCAGCACCCACTCCACCTATTCTTCTCTTCACAATGGGATCCACGCTTTAGGAAACTCACTTTGCTATCATGATGGAGAATGAATGAGAGGGAAGGCAAGATCCTGAGCAGGAAGAACAGAGAAGACTGCGACAGGATACCAAGACTGAGAAGATAATGGCCCAAACCATAGGAGTAATACAAAATACTGGGAGTCTAAGACCAACGGGACTTGGTTGTTGATTGTGCATGCCCTGCAAGGGGAAGGGAGGAGACTCTAGCGATGCCAGGAGTCTAGGCTGATGGATGACCTGGAGCGAGGTGGTGCTGTGAACTGTCACCAGGGAATAGGGAGGAGGGGCAGGTTTGTGGCATGGGGGATGGGAGACAAGGTTCAGACAGGAAGGACAGTGTTGAGTTTGAGGTGGTTACAGGACATCCTGTGAGGGGGGCTGTGTGTCTCCAAAGCGATCTTGGCCAGTGAGAAAGTCTGAGAGACATCAGCAAACCCATGAACTCTGTAGAACGAGAAGAGCAGAAGGCAGTCTGGAAACATCAGCTAAGAGACAGACAGAAATTGACATAATCTCAAAGTGTCTCCCATACATGACACTTACTAGTTACACAGAAAGAAGTAACTTTACAGTGGCGAAGCCTGGTAGACACCACCTTCCCTGAGTGATCAAAGTTATCAGGAGTAATGGGACAGGTAGACATCGTATGCCTTCTGATAGGCTGCACCGAGAAGGATACAACATCACTTCTGTAGTATTCCCACCAAAAATGTATACTCGAAATGATTATATATGTCTAATCATGAGGGGACATCAGACAAAACCATACTGAAGGACATATATACAAAATAACTGGCCTGTGCTCTTCAAAAATACCAAGGTCATAAAAAAGAAAGACTGAAAAACTGTTCTGGATCATAGGAGACTAAAAAACAAACATGATAGCTAAATAATTCAAGGTATGATCCTAGATTAGATTCTGGACCAGAAAAAAAGAGTTTTTTTTTACTATAATTCCTCTGTGACAATTAGCAAAATTTGAAATAAAGTTTAGACATTAGACAATAGTACCATATCACTATTATTTTTCTAATTTTGATCATTGCACTGTGTAAGAGAATGCTTTTTTTTTTTTTTTTTTTTTGAGACACGGCTTCTTCGCTCTTGTTGCCCAGGCTGGAGTGCAATGGTGTGATCTCGGCTCACTGCAACCTCTGCCTCCAGCGTTCAAGCGACTCTCTTGCCTCAGCCTCCCGAGTAGCTGGGATTACAGGAATGCACCATCACGCCCAGCTAATTTTTTTTTTTTTTTTTTTTAGTATAGACAGGGTTTCACCATGTTGGCCAGGCTGATCTCGAACTCCTGACCTCAGGTGATCCATCCGCTGCAGCCTCCCCAAGTGCTGGGATTACAGGCAAGAGCCACTGTGCCCGGCCAACAAAATGCCTTTTTAAGGTAATACTAATGAAACTACTTAGGGGGAAAGGAGAATTATGTCTGCAACTTATTCTCTATGATTCAGAAAAAAAAGGTAATATGAACAGATAGATGATAGGTAGAGAGTAATAAGGCAGGCCAAGCACAGTGTCTCACACCTGTTAATCCCAGCATTTTGGGAAGCCAAGAGAGGGTTGCTTCAGCCTAGGAGTTTGAGACCAGCCTGGGTAACACAGGGAAATCCCAACTCAACAAAAAATTAAAAATAAAGAAAAAATTAGCTGGGCATGGTGGTGCATGCCTGTAGTCCCAGCTATTTGGGAAGCTGAGGTTTGAGGATCACGTGGGCGTAGGAGGTCAAGGCTACAGTGAGCTGTGATCACACCACTGTACTTCAGCCTGGGCAACAGAGCAAGACCCTGTGTTAAAAATAAAACATAAAATAATAAAGCAAATGTGATAAATTGTTAACACTTGGGGAATCTGAGTATAGGTAGGCTGGCATTCTTCATAGCATTCTTTCTTACTTTTCTTTTTTTTTTTTTGAGATGGAGTCTTGCTCTGTTGCCCAAGCTGGAGTGCAGTGCTGTGAACTCCACTCATTGCAGCCTCCGCCTCCCAAGTTCAAGTGATTCTCCTGTCTCAGCCTCCTGAGTAGCTGGGATTACAGGTCCCCGCCACCATACCTGGCTAATTTTTTTTTGTATTTTTAGTGGAGATGGGGTTTCACCATGTTGGCCAGGCTGGTTTCAAACTCCTGACTTCAAGTGATCCACCTGCCTTAGCCAAAGTGCTGGGATTACAGGTGTAAGCCACCATGTCTGCCATCTTCCTTACTTTTCTATAAGTGTGAAATTATTTTGAGGTGAGTATTAAATACTAAATATTTATTACATAGAGTTGAAAACCAACTTATTGTTCCTCTAAGAATTTCAACTCCTATTGCTACTCTTTCCTTCCCCTCTGCTTTGCAGTGCCACTATGCCTTCAGATAACATTCTCTCCTTTTCTAATTATTATTGTGATAAAAAGACATAACATTAAATTTACCATTGTTTAGTATGCAGTTCAGTAGTGTTGAGTAAATTTACACTGTTGTGTGACAGATCTCCTGCAAGTCTGCAATTATTTAAATCAAAGTTTTTTTAAAAAGAAAGAAAAAGGTAGCAGAAGAGGAACCCTAGGAGGAGATAGAAGGAAGAGCCAAAGAGGTAGAAGAAAAAAATAGAAGACTGTGATGTGGCAATAGCCAAGGCAGGAGAGAATGTCAACAGGGGCCTGTGGCCTGAAGGGTCATCGCAGCAGACACGTCACATGAATGTCAGGAAGAGACAAAAGGGACAAAGCATAATCCCCCAAGTTTGCTCTAGAAAAGATCTTCTCCTTCTGCTTTCCACAGGTGCTCCTGGTAGGAAGGTGATATGGTTTGGCTGTGTCCCCACCCAAATCTCATCTTGAATTGTAGCTCCCATAATTCCCATGTGTCGTGGGAGGGACCTGGTGGGAGGTGATTGAATCACGGGGGCAGGTTTTTCCTGTGCTATTCTTGTGATAGTGAATAAGTCTCATGAGCTCTGATGGTTTTATAAAGGGCAGTTCCCATACATATACTCACTTGCCTGCTGCCATGTAAGACATGCCTTTGCTCCTCCTTCACTTTCCACCATGATTGTGAGGCCTCCCAGCCATGTAGAACTGTTAGTCCATTAAACTTTTTCTTTATAAATTACCCAGTCTCTGGTATTTCTTCATAACAGTATGAAAATGGACTAATACCAAAGGGAAGCCTAGAATAGTCTTTGAAGCTATTAACTCCATGTGTGGCTGAGGTAGATACCACAGGGTGGGCTGTGCTTTGGTTGGGAAGGTGTTTTGTGGGCCCACTGGGTATGTACAGGCAAGGCTCCCCAACACCCACCCTCACCTTCCCATGAAAGGTAAAGATGAGTCAAAAGGGTCCAGCATAGAGAGAAAAAGTTACTTTCATGGGCCCCTGGTGACCTCAGAGATAGGACTCTGGGGTGGGCCTTGTGATTACAAGAAGCCAAGATAATTGTAGGAAATTTCATGCAGGAAGCAAGGGGGCTTGAGCAGGAGACGGTGGCCAGGAAGAGGAGCTGCTGGTATGAGGCTCCCTGGGGCTAGCTGGCCATGGCCTCAGAAGCATGCGGGTGGTGTCTTGTTTCCTTTGCTTTCTCTTCTATAATTCTTTGGAATTTTCCAGAGACTTTAATAACAGACTCTCTCACCCAGTGGCATGGGGTAGGTGAGTGGTGTCCTTGGGTGTGAAGACAAGGTGGCATGTTTACATCTGAGGCTGATGTAAATTACAGAGCTTGGGCAGCCCACAGGTGATTCAGAAATAGGGATAAGACCAGGAATGTAGAGAGAAAATGGAAAGACATACATCCGGCCAGGCACAGTGGCTCATACCTGTAATCCCAGCACTTTGGGAGGCTGACGTGGGCAGACTGCCTGAGCCAAGGAGTTTGAGACCAGCCTGGGAAACATGGTGAAACCCTGTCTCTACTAAAAATACAAAAATCAGGGCTGGCACGGTGGCTCACGCCTGTAATCCCGCACTTTGGGAGGCCGAGGCTGGCAGATCATGAGGTCAAGAGATCGAGACCATCCTGGCCAACATGGTGAAACTCCGTCTCTACTAAAAATACAAAAATTAGCTGGGCGTGGTGGCGTGTGCCTGTAGTCCCAGCTACTCGGGAGGCTGAGGCAGGAGAATCGCTTGAACCCAGGAGGCGGAAGTTGCAGTGAGCTGAGATCACGCCACTGCACTCCAGCCTGATGACAGAGCGAGACATTGTCTCAAAAAAAAAAAAAAAAAAGACATAGGCAGGAAGAGTCATCTGCCTAGAGGGAAAGGGTTTTCTTTTGTTTCAAGATGGAAAAGACTTCAAAGTATTTAATTGATGATGAGAAAAAAACAAAACAAAACATTAAAGAGGAAAAGAGTAAAGATTTAAGAGAGACAACACCTTCCCAACCAAAGCCCAGATGCAGGATTTGGTTGGTTCTTAAACACTCTAGATTGAAAAGAACACCACACCACCACACCCCCATGAGACAGGATCAGCCCGCACACCTGCTCAGGGTGATGTTCCGGAATCCCAACGCCACAATTTTATCTTGAGTGTCACGAACCAATTGGCTGAATCATTAAGCCCAGACCTCTCTACTGTACCCACCCCACCCGGGGGTGTGGGGCCCTCTGATGAACAGGTGACATTAAAGCAAATGAACGTTGACTCATAGCCTACTAAGCTTACATACTTGATTATGTTTCATTTTCCCAGTAGTCCTGCGTAGGCATTACTATTCCCATTGTAAAGATGAGTACACTAAGGCTCAGAGAAATTACATATCAAGCAAGAAAAGGCAGAACAGGGAACCAAACCTGGATCGTATTTCAGAATTCATTTTCTTTTCATTCCAGACCTCAGGGAATATATTCTAATGCCACCAGAGACAAGAAAATTATGTCCCAGTACCTCCGGAATTAGAAAAAGATGACCAAGCGTTTTCCTGATACCTCCCTAGATTTTCACAATTACAAAAACATGGTCCTCTACCTCCGGAACCACAGAAACCTGAACCTACATAACCTGTCCAACTTGCTTCTCTCGAAACCCAGAAACTTTCTACAGTTGCTCCTGAAGTTTCTCACCTGTCATGGAGCCTTAGAGCTGCTGAGAGCTGCGGTAACGTAAAAAAGCAGAGAGAAGAGAGCTGGTCTGGTTGAAGGGGTGGGAAGGGGACATGGAAGCCCTTGCTTGGACTCTTATTTCAGCTCCAGTTATTCCCATTAAACTTGAGGTGCCTCCAAGAAACGCCAGGACTTCTCTGAACACAGTTTAACAACCACAGCTATTAATCACAGTCTTTTTTTTTTTTTGAGACGGAGTTTTACTCTTGTTGCCCAGGCTAGAGTGCAATGACACGATCTCGGCTCACTGCAACCTCTGCCTCCCAGATTCAAGCGATTCTCCTGCCTCAGCCTCCCGAGTAGCTGGGATTATAGGCATGCGCCACCATGCCAGCTAATTTTGTATTTTTAGTAGAGATGGGGTTTCTCCATGTTGGTCAGGCTGGTCTCGAACTCCCGACCTCAGGTGATCCGCCCGCCTCAGCCTCCCAAAGTGCTGGGATTACAGGCATGAGCCACCACGCCTGGCCCTTTTTTTTTTTTTTTTAAAGGAAAATTTTGAAGCTGAAAAAAGTAAAATGACCTGCCCAGGGTTACAAAGAGAGCTTTAAATGAACTACAAACCCCAATAACCTGTTTATTTCACAGCTACTAAATCCAGCTTTCTCTGATAGACTGCTGGCTGCTTAACCCAACCCAATACCAATGCCCCTTCTCCCACTTAGTAACAAACCCCAAATTTATTCCAAGTAACACTGTTCCCTGCCAAAGGACTAAATTTCCCAGCCTTTCTTCAATTTGGACTGGCCATTTTAAGTTCTAGCCAAAGAGATGTAAGCAAAAATATAGTATGTTTCTTCTAGGAAGAAGAACATAGGCCTTTCTTCTCCATTTCCTCTGTCCTGCTGCCTAGAAGTCAGATGTGATGGCTGGAGCTCCAGCAGTCAATTTGGACCATGAGGATGAGACACAGCCTAGGGAAGGCAGTCAGAAAACTGGAAAGAGTCTGAGTAATGGGGACGCTGATATAATAGACCTCAACTATGTACATGAGAAACAATTGTATATATCTTGTTTAAGTTGTGATTGTTGCAGCTGAATCTAAACTAACTGGTACAAATCAGGAATAGCTTCAATAATTTTCTGTAAGCCTTAAAGACAATCCTCAAATAGCCTGAATGCACCTCTGGGGCTTGGGAAGGTATGGCCAGCAACTTCCTGCTCACTCTGGAAGCCCCTGTGTGCCGTGTTTCCAGAGCCAGGAGAGGCAACATTGCTCAGTCCTTGGAGGACGAGGTCACACAGGTTCATCAGGGTTTTCTATGTTCTGGACTCTATTTCCAGAACTCCAGCCACTTCCTGAGCCTTCAAGCTGCTGTTTTCCCCTAACCCCAGAAAACCCCTGAGGTTGTGTAATTATGAACTCCAATCACGGGGCACCAAAAATCAACAGAAGTCAGGAAAAGAAGCTCCTTAACCTTGTCCAAAGAAGTTCAGTAAAAATACAAATAGTAGCTGTGACTGAGGCAAAAACAAATCTGTAAACATAAACAGATTAGTGGCCGGGCATGGTGGCTCATGCCTGTAATCCCAGCACTTTGAAAGGCCGAGGTGGGCGGATCATCTGGTCAGGAGTTCGAGACCAGCCTGACCAACATGGTGAAACCTTGTGTCTACTAAAAATACAAAAATTAGCCAGGTGTGGTGGCATGTGCCTATAATCCCAGCTACTCAGGAGGTGAGGCAGGAGAATTGCTTGAACCCAGGAGGCAGAGGTTGCAGTGAGTTAAGATCATGCCATTGCACTCCAGCCTGGGCGACAGAGCCAGACTCCATCTCAAAACAAAAATACAAAAAAAAGAATAATAATAAAAAAAGAGAGATTTGAATTCAATAGGGATTTAAAAATCATTAGAAATGGGAACCTTGAAACTTCAGTAAGGATTTTCCTGTTTAAAAAAACAACAAATTCGGCTGGGCGCAATGGCTCACGCCTATAATCCCAGCACTTTGGGAGGCCGAGGCAGGTGGATCACCTGAGGTCAGGAGTTCAAGACCAGCCTGGCTGACATGGTGAAACCCCATCTCTATTAAAAATACAAAAATTAGCCGGGTGTGGCGGCGGGTGCCTGCGATCCCGGCTATTCAGAAGGCTGAGGCAGGAGAATCGCTTGAACCTGGGAGGCAGAGGTTGCAGTGAGCCAAGATCACACCACTGCACTCCAGCCTGGGCGACAGAGCCAGACTCCGTCTCAAAACAAAAATACAAAAAAAATAAAATAAATAAAATAAAGAGAGATTTGAATTCAATAGGGATTTAAAAATCATTAGAATGGGAACCTTGAAACTTCAGTAAGGATTTTCCTGTTTAAAAAAACAACAAATTCGGCTGGGCGCAATGGCTCACGCCTATAATCCCAGCACTTTGGGAGGCCGAGGCAGGTGGATCACCTGAGGTCAGGAGTTCAAGACCAGCCTGGCTGACATGGTGAAACCCCATCTCTATTAAAAATACAAAAATTAGCCGGGTGTGGTGGCGGGTGCCTGTGATCCCGGCTACTCAGAAGGCTGAGGCAGGAGAATCGCTTGAACCTGGGAGGCAGAGGTTGCAGTGAGCCAAGATCACACCACTGCACTCCAGCCTGAGCGACAGAGCCAGGCTCCGTCTCAAAACAAAAATAAAAACAAAACAACAAATTCAACCTGACTGGAGAGACCAGAATGTGGGAGACCCCCATTCACGTCCCACTGATGAGAAGTGTCCTAGGAATCACAGCAGCTGGTGTCTGAGATCAACAGCCCACCAGTCACTAAAGCACTACCCTACCTTTCACACTCTAGCCCCAGAGCTGGGAAGGGAGCACTCATGGGGACACTGCCCCTGTTAGCAGAGGGAACACGGCCACTTGTCAGCGCCTTATCCCACTGTCAGGGCAGCTGGCTGGGATGGGAGGGGAGACTGCATGAACCCCCATATTTGTGAAACTGAGTAAAAAGGAAGTTCACTTCCTGAGAAGGATGAACTAGTCAGGCATGACATCTACAATCACCTTGCTTATGAGGCTGCAACAGAGGGTTGCTTGTCTACAGAGGACGTTAGCTACATAGGCGATGGCCCTGGGCAGATGACAGCCACGCTTGCCCATGGCACTGAGCATACCATGGTGCCTGGTGACAACATTGGGATCGAGTCTGGAAGCCCTAGAGAACTCTGCTTCCCAGGGCTGCTAACACTGACTGGGGAGGACCCTCTGATGTTACAAAAGCCAAAAAGGCACACCGGTCTGCTTCACGAACTGATTTCCCTCTAGGAAGTAAGTTCTTGCTTCTCTTAAAATGTGATTCCCAGAACTGAACATAATAAATACTTCATTCCTAGGACCCTAAATGGTCCAATGGGGCTGTTACTTCCCCTGTTACTTTCTAGCAACGTGACTTCTATCTTCCGTGGAAGTGGGAAAGCACCTGACCTGGGGTCTCATTCCACTTCTGCCACTTAAGGACCGAAGCCTCTTTGAGATTCAGACTCTTTGGCTGTCAATGGGGGTAAAAATACCCTGCCTATCGCTGTGAATCATTCTGAAGGGAATATGCTCCTACACCCAGTGTCCAGCAGTCTGGGGAGACGTGAGATCCCTTTGCACGGATACCCCGTGTCACAATGATTCTGAGGCCCCTGATGAACACAGGCACTCAGCCCCAGCCCTGCAGAAGTATTCCCTGGGTCTTTCAGGGAGTCCTTAAAAAGGTCCCCGACATCTGTTGAACCAATTAGTCCCAGTCATCATTGTATCCTTCCTCTGGCCTGGCTTCTGTGGCTTGAGGTCCACCAATATGAGCCTTGGGGCCCCTACCTCTAAGACACAGTGCCCCTGGGGCTGCCAGGCTCCAGGTCCGGGGCTCTGTTGGTGCTCTAGATCCCTACACCCTGCGTGACCCAGCAGTGCTGATTCTGTGCACGGATGGAGAAAATGCACCTTCCACCCTCAGCCACTCCATTATCTCCTGCAAGCAACTTTCAGCAACAACTCCCACACCCTGCCAAAAAAACAACCACTGACAAAAACATCAGTTTCCACAGGAGTGAGCTAAGCCGTTCACACCTTCAGACAACATCTCCCCTGGACTCAGGACTGCCTCAGCCTGAATGTCTGATTAACACGCCCAAGCCAGAACCGTGAAGCCCCTCAGAGGGGAACAACAAGAGCACAACTGCCTCTCCCGGAGGTCTTCATGAAACCAAAGGACTTCACCCCCACAGTGAACTGAAACATCCACCTCCAAACGCAGAAAACTGCTGGCCACTTTCAAAAGACACTTCCTCCTCCCTCTCAGGAGCTGGGCCACGCTGCAGCCTAAGCCACCTCTGTCCACGTTGGAGGAGGAGGCCAGAGGGACCACCTAGGGAAAAAAAATAAAGGGTTCAGAGTCAAAAAATACTGTTGATTGCAGCGCGGCAGAGGTGCTAGGGCAATGGGGGAACACACAGGTTCAGAGAAAATCAGACAATTGCAAAAAAGAAGCTGCCATTAAGTCTAGAAGGAGAAAAAGGTTGTTTAATCACAGAGTGTTGTCCTAGAACACTACATGGCTCAGAGGTGAGCCATGTCCCCCCTAACACTACATGCCTCCTCCCAATAATGTGAACAGTTGTCATTTATTTCATAAAGTACTGGAGTACAAGGATACAGAAGGGGGTATGGGAAGGAGAGCGTTTCCTCCACTACCATGATTGGAAGTTAACAAGCAGTGTGCAAAGTCGAAAATCAAGAAATAGTAATGTGGCTGGACGTGGTGGCTCACGCCTATAATTCCAGCACTTTGGGAGGCTGAGGCAAGCAGATCACCTGAGGTCAGGAGTTCGAGACCAGCCTGGCCGACATGGTGGAACCCCATCTCTACTAAAAATACAAAAATTAGCCAAGTATAGTGGTGCACACTTGTGATCCCAGCTACTTGGGAGGCTAAGGCCAAGTAGCTTGAACCTGGGAGGTTCTGCTTGAACCTGGGAAGCAGAGGCCGCAGTGAGCTGAGGTCACCCCACTGTACTCCAGTCTGGGCAATAGAGTGAGACTCCATCTCAAAAAAAGAAAAAAAAAAAAAAGGAAAGAAAAGAAATAGTAATAGTAATGTAAGCATATTGTTTAGAAAAATGGTGGAAAAGGAAAATACAAGAAAAATGGCTACAGAGTTGGCAGTGCCGGCCTCCAGGAAGACAGCCTTGGGGAACAAGAGGCTAAGCGCAATTGTAATTTTTCATTATACTTTTTGTGTATTTATTCTACTTCGCTTTTTATAGCTATGTACATGTAGCATTCTGTTAGAGATAATTTTATATAAAACAAGTCCTGGCCAGGCATGGTGGCTCACACCTGTAATCCCAACAATTTGGGAGGCCAAGGTGGGCAGATCACTTGAGCCCCAAGAGTTCAAGACCAGCCTGGACAACACAGTGAGACCTCATCTCTAAAAAAAAATTTAAAAAATTAGCCAGGCAGGTGGTGTGTGTCTGCAGCCCCAGCTACTGAGAAACCTGGGAGGTAGAGGCAGCAATAAGTCATGATCACGCCACTGCACTCCAGTCTTTGTGACAGAGTAAGACCCTGTCTCAAAAAAAGAAAACAAAGAAAAAAGAAAAGGAAAATGAAAGAAAACAGATTTTCTCAGACTCTACAAAGGCAGGTTTCAAAAACCTCAGGGCTCTATCACAGCTAGAGCTGTCATCAGATACGTTGCCACGTGTATTACTTTGCTAGAGCAAAGTAACAAAGTACTACAGACTAGGCAGCTTAAACAACAGTAAAGCATTGTCTCACAGTTCTGGAGGCTGGACGGCTGAGATCCGGATGTCAGCAGGATGGGTTCCCTCTGAGGGCTGTGAGCGAGAATCTGTTCCAGGCATCTCCCTGAGCTGCTGGTGGTTGCCGGCAATCTATGGGGTTCCTTGGCTTGTAGAAGAAGCACTCTGATCTCTGCCTTCATCTTCACATGCCATTCTCCCTGTGAGCATATCTGTGCCCAAATTTCCTTCTTTAGTTTTTATTTTTATTTTTGAGATGGGCTCTCACTCTGTTACCCAGGCTGGGGTATAGTGGTGCAATCATAGTTCACTGTAGCCTTGACCTCCCTGGCTCAAGCAATCCTCCTACCTCAGCCTCCTGAGTAAGCTGGGGCCACAGGCATATGACACTGCACCTGGCTAGTTTTTTAAAATTGTGTATTCTCTGTAGAGATGGGGTCTCACTATGTTGCCCAGGCTGGTCTCAAACTCCCAGGCCCAATCGATCCTCCTACCTCAGCCTCCCAAAGTTCTAGGATTATAGGCAGGAGCCACTGCACCTGGCCTAATGGATCAGGGACCACCCTACCCCAGTATGAACTCATCTTAACTAATTACATGTGCAATGACCATATTTCCAAATAAGGTCACATTCTGAGGTACTGGGGGTAAGGACTTCAGCATATGAATGTGGGGGGCAGTAGCAGTAGGAGGAACACAATTTAGCCCACCGAACCGTTAAAACTGTGGAGTGTTATTGTCATATACTTTAAAACAAATTGGCCACCCTGCAGGTCCTGTGTCTTGGCATGGCTGCCTTCCTATAATACTGACTGGTACACTTGCTCCCAGAGCTCCCAATTCAACTCTGCGACAGCCCCAACTCTCTTCATTTCTCCCTGAACACACACCCACTGAAAGGTACTCTTGCTCCCTCCCCTCAGCCCCCATATTAACACCTGTCACCCTGTGGTGCTGCTGTGCCTATGTCCTGATTCCTTTGCACAGATCCCTGCTCGCTAATTGAGCCTTATCTCTTCTCCCTCTCCCATTGATCCAGCCAGTCCTTTCCTCCTTCTCCTTAGATCAGGGGTGTCCGATCTTTTGGCTTCCCTGGGCCATACTGGAAAAAGAAGAATTGTCTTGGACCACACATAAAATATACTAACAATAGCTGATGAACTAAAATAAATAAATAAAATCACACAAAAAAGTCTCATGACATTTAAAGGAAGTTAACAAATTTGTGTCGGGCCACATTCAAAGCTGTCCTGGGCCGCAGGCAGCCCATGGGCTGGACAAGCTTGCCTTAGATAGATCGAGACCAGGAAGCCCCCAACTTCTCCCATAATAGAACTTGTAAACTGAATCTCAGCACAAAAGGATCATCCTCCAGTGGCTGAGTACACTAGAAGCCTGAGTCCTCTGCTCATGGGGCCACTTACTAGTTGGGTAATGGACAACTTAACCTCCCTGGGGCTGTTTCCCTACCTGTAAAGTGGGACTAATAATAGTAACCCACATTATAGGCTTACATGACATAAAGCATGTGAATCTCCTAGCACAGTGCCTAGAACACAGTAGGTATTTAATAAATACCATTTGTTACTATTTTACTATTACTAGATGTTACTGCTTTTTATCTTCTTTCATTGAATCATGTCCAGAGCAAAGCCTGGCTGTGCTAGACCTCCAAACCGCCTTTGACTCAAAAGAGAGGCCCCCACCGGGCTGGGCATGGTGGCTCACACCTGTAATCCTAGCTCTTTGGGAGGTCAAGTCGGAAGGATCCCTCGAGCCCAGGAGTTCCAAGACCAGCCTGGGAAACACAGGAAGACCCTGTCTCTATTAAAAAAAAAAAAAAGTTAGGCGTGGTGGCTCACACCTGTAATCCCAGCACTTTGGGAGGCCGAGGTGGGTGGATCACCTGAGGTCAGGAGTTCGAGACCAGCTTGGCCAACATGGTGAAACCCCATCTCTACTAAAAATACAAAAAAAATTAACCAGGCATGGTGGCAGGTGCCTGTAATCCCAGCTACTTGCGAGGCTGAGGCAGCAGCATCGCTTGAACCCGGGAGGCAGAGGTTGCAGTGGCCGAGATCACGCTATTCCACTCCAGCCTGGGCGACGGAGTGAGACTGTCTCAAAAAACAAAAAAAAGAGAGAGGGCCCCATTGGGGCTGTGCCGTGCATCTCAGCTATCAATGCTTCTGCATCCTCCTGGTTCTGTCCTGCTAACAACCAACAGGACAGCTCAGCCTGCCTGCTTTCCTCCTGGTCTCCCAGGACACATCTGTCTCTGGAACAGCCCTCATCCCACTCTGCCTCACTCACACGATTCCTATTAGTCTCTTAACTCAGCGTGGTCTTCGGGAGCACACCCTTCAACCCAAAAGCAGCACTTTTAAAACACGTTTAAAAAGTGATTTAGTAAATAATGTTGATTTGCTTTGTGAAATTTTTAAAGACAAAGTCGAGTTATGTTACCCATGCCATAAAAACGGAAGCAAAAACAGAAACCTATATTCCATTCCATTTTAAATTCAGGGACACCCAAGCACCCAGCTGAGGGCTCAGCAGCTTGTTTTTGCAATGTCCTACAGTGGGAAAGAAAGGAACAAAAAGCCTAGGAGTGGATCTCTAGAGAAAGACATTGTATATTTTGTCTGAAAGCATCTTACTCAGGAACTCCACTTCCAATACCATTTGGAGATGGTTCTAACCAGAGAAAATCAAAACCCTAAAACATTTCTCAAACAATTCTTCACGATCTGCTGCCTAAGACTCTTGTAGTACTTGCCACAGCAACATAGAGAACTTTTAAGCTTCTTATTTGCAATAAAAAGTGACAAGAGGCCAGGCGCGGTGGCTCACGCCTGCAATCCCAGCAATTTGGGAGGCCACGATGTAGGGATCACCTGAGGTCAGGAGTTCGAGACCAGCCTGGCCAACACAGCGAAACCCTGTATCTACTAAAAAATACAAAAAAAAAAAAAAAAAAAAAAAGCCGGGCACGATGGCTCACACCTGTAATCCCAGCACTTTGGGAGGCTGAAGCGGGTGGATCACGAGGTCAGGAGTTTGAGACCAGCCTGACCAACATGGTGAAACCCCGTCTCTACTAAATATAAAACTTAGCCGGGCATGGTGGCATGCACCTGTAATCCCAGCTACTCAGGAGGCTGAGACAGGAGAATCGCTTGAACCCAGGAGGCGGAGGTTGCAGTGAGCCAAGATCACGCCATTGCACTCCAGCCTGTGTGACAGAGCGAGACTCCGTCTCAAAATAAAATTAAAAAAAAAATTAGCTGGGTGTGGCAGCGGGAGCCTGTAATCCCAGCTATTTGGGAGGCTGAAGTAGGAGAATCGCTTGGACCTGGGAGGCCGAGGTTGCAGGGAGCCTAGATTGTGCCACTACACTCCAGCTTGGGCGGTAAGACTGAAAACTCTGTCTCAACAAAAAAGGTGACAAGTACAACTAACAGTTCATTGCACATTTACCGTGTGCCAGACATTCATCTGTTTTGTGCGGTTTGACTCATTTAAATAAACCAATTAACTTTTAGAGAAGGAGCAGTTCAAGAAGGAAGGCTTTCAGTCACATAGCTGCGTGACCCTAGACCTTCAATTTCTCTTCCATAAAGTGGGGATAATACCCACCTAATAGTTATTGTGAGGATTAAATGAGATAAATGTAGGTATAGCACTTTCACCCAAAGTTTTCCAATGCCATTTCATAGGCATAAAGAATCGAATGATACATTTGAGAAGTACGTACTGTATTAATGGAAAAATGAACAAACCAGGAAATGGAAAATTTTGAGATTCGTTTTGGCCTACTTCAATCTGCCCTTCAATATGTCCATCCTGGTGGAGGTGACCTTGGACTGGCGTTTGACTCCCCATAGCCAGTCTCTGCTAAGCCCTGTCACCACATCAAAGGGGCCACCGAGACAACATGAAGTCAGAGGAACCCCAATCCTGCCCACACTTCAAAGGGGCTCCTCTTCCGGAAGTTGTTACAGCATTCTTTTCAAGGAGGGTAAACAACGAAACAGCTCCAGGAGCTCACAGCTCGCTCCAGCTACATCAAACTGGCTTCCACGCTGGGACGTGGAGCTCTCTGGGGCCCAAACAGCACACCAAAGAATGAAAATGTCGCTCTGCCGAGAGCAAGTCGGCCCTGCTGCCCTCCCATTTCACCCTTCCACTAATGAGCACCAGGAAGCGCCCCTCCCAGGGCGCGCCCTCAATCAGCGTCTGGCCCTGAGCAGGTGGCACTCCTCTCTTCCTCTCTGCTCTCTGTCAAGACCACACCACGGCTGTTTTGATTCCTGGGCTTCCGCCCTTTAGTTTACACATTTGATGATTCCGTTTGAAAATCGCAACCTGAAATACTCCTCTTCTAGGCTGGAGGCGGGGTTGGGGGCGGGGGTGGTGGGTGGCGGAAGGAGGGCCCTCAAACAAAGATCCGCTTTCTCCTGAACAGGTGTCAGGAGACCAAGCTTTGACCTCCAGCTCCCTGGCCTCCGGGCGCGGGCCCTGGGCTGATCTAGCGGTGGACGTGCAGGGCAGCGGGCCCGCGCCCACCAGCTGTGGCCAAGTTTCTACTAAGAGAGGGATAGAGACAGGCTGAGACCGGCTGGGGAGTTTCCCGGTGCTCAGCCATCGCATAGGGGGGAACGGACCCTTTTGTGGCCCCTCGGGTTCCCCCGTGGTCCCCGCTGGCGCGCTCGTCCCCTGCCACCCCCAGATCTCTGCGCACTCCCCACCCCTGGGCGTTCGCACTGCCCCCCGGCGCGCTCTCGCCGCCCCCGGGCCCGGAGCACCGCGCACTCTACCCCGCGACGCGCGCATCCCTCGACCCCCGCGCGTCCACACCTCCGCGGCGCCTCGCGCCCCCGCGCCCCCGCAACCCCACACCGCGCCGGCCGGGCGGGGCCGGATGCGCAGACGTGCAGCACGTGCGCTGCGCAGCGATTGGCAGCGCCGCCCCCACCCCGCCCAGCCAGGGAAAGGGTGTCCCCTGCCCTGCCGCGGCTGCTGGTCCCGCGGGCGGGGGCTGTCGGGGCGCGCGGGCTGGGCCGCGGGGGTCGCCGCCCGAAGTGACCGGGGAACAGTGACAGCCCGATGGGGAAGGGCGGCGGCTTCCCTAGAGGGCCGGTTCTCTGGCTCGGAGCTGGGGGGCGTGGGGGCCGTAGGTGCTGCTCCCGCGGAGTGGAAATACTTTCTGTGAGTGGTGCGCACGTGTTTCCACTTTATTTGGTTGTCGGCTGGGGCCCAGTGCACTTAAACCCAGCGTTATTCGGGACCTAGCCAGGAGGCCACTGCACCCTTCAATCTGCGGGTGGGGGGAGGAGTTAGGAAGGGGACTGAGTGACAAAAGTGACAGAGGCGCAGCTCATGTGCGTGACCCGGGGAGTGATGCTCAGTTCTGGGTGGGGGACCAGAAAGATGTCCGTTGCGGGACTGGGCGATGAAGGGGCCGATTTGAGCGGCGGCTACCGTTTCCCGGCCTGGGACGGCTGCCGGGCGGGCAGGATCTGCAGGCGCGCGGCCGGGACGCGCAGGGAGCGCGCTGGGAGCAGTGAGGCTTCCCGGGCCGCTGCGGGGAGGTGGGCAGGAAAGGGCACGCAGCCCTAAGTGACTCTCGGCTGTGAACCTCGGCTGAGACTGCCTCTCCTCATCCCAGCAGCAGCCAGCCAATGAAAAATAGGCTCAGGGGGTTCCCGAGCCAATGGAAGCCCGCGGGCCGTGAGGACTTGCCACTAGAAACGTTTATGGTGTCTTCTGTGTGTTTGTTAGGGGGGCGGGGGGCGTCTTCCCAGCAGCCCAGGACAGGTGTGTGCCCAGGCGGATGAGAGCAACTGCTGTTTGTAAGGCCCCTGCCGTGGAGGGGGAAGGGACGACAGGAGGAGGGCAGAGGTGAGGAATCTAGGAGCTGGTGAAGGGTTTCTCCCGCTTTCTGTGTCCTGCGTCACTTTCCCTTCTGTAAACGGTGGTCTTCCCTTTGTGTCGTGCTTGATCCTTTCTAAATTGCTTTCTCATGCATTACTTTACCCAGCCATCACTGTAACCCACAAGATAGGTTTGATTACTCATTTTACCGGCAGGGGAAGTGAGGCTTAGGTAAGTTAAATCCTATGCACATGGTAGCACAGCTGCTTAGTACAGGTTTGGGACTGGAACTCCGGTGCCCCGACGACAAATCCAGGGCTCTTTAAATACATCAAAGGAAGGAAACCAGGTCTGTTGTATGATCCTGGTGCCAAGGGCACACCCAGTGATTAAAATGAAAGCCAGAAGGACCGGGTGAGTTTTATTTCCCCTTCAGTCATGCTCTTTCAGGTTGTCCCTTTGCAACACAGGTTTGCTCTGCTATTACACGCCATGCCTTAAGAGAGTCCACTGACTGCCAGAAAAGCCAGAAGTAAAAAAAACAGAATGTGTGTAGGGGCGGGTGGGTTACCCACTGTGCATTTCCTCCTTACCCACACCCTCAGGCCAACTCGAGACCCGTGGTCCTCTCTCATGTTGGTCCCCCACCTGCAGATACTGTTTCCTGTTCCAAGGACTGGGCTCGGCCTGCCTAAAATAGGCTGCACCCAAGAAGCCTCTACCTCCACTACTGCCATTATCCCAGCCATGAGGAAATAAACAACTCCCTCCCCGTCCCCCCGCGGCTACATTTTATTTATTTATTTGAGTCTTGCTCTGTCACCCAGGCTGGAGTGTTGCAATCTTGGCTCACTGCAACCTCCTTCTCCCGGGTTCAAGCGATTCTCCTGCCTCAGGCTTCCAAGTGGCTGGGACTACAGGTGCCTGCCACCACACCGGGCTGATTTTTGTATGTTTAGTAGAGACGGGGTTTCACTATGTTGGCCAGGCTGGTCTCGAACTCCTGACCTCAGGTGATCCTCCCACCTCGGCCTCCCAACGTGCTGGGTTTACAGGCATGAACCACTGAGCCCGGCCAATGCTACAACATTTTTAATAGGAGTGTTTCTCCTTGATGACTTGTCAGTCGGGGCCTTGCTGTGCCTCTGCTATGGTGCCTGATGAAGTCTCTGGATCTTTTCAGCAAAGCAGATGACGCTCAGTGGTTCCCAGGGCTGAAAGCCCATCACAGTCATCTGTGAAGGCTTTTAAAAATACACATCACTGAGTGCATCTCTGGATTGGGATTCAGCAGGTCCAGGGCGCGTGTTATGTTTTTTGTTTTAAATACTCAAGTGATTTAGATGACTGGTCAGGTTTGAAACCCACAGATATAAAATGACTTCCATCTGAAAAGTCTGAAATAACTCAAAGCTGAAATTGGAGGCTTTTCGGTCAGATGTGAACCTGTCATTCAGAGGTCCATCATGCCTAAGAATGTGAAGAATGACAACTCTTCATAAGAGGGTACAAAAGGGAACGAAAACCCTTTGTGGTAGGAATATCCTATGTTGAGTAATCTAGGACCTTAGGGGAATATAGGGTTAGGGAACTGATACTGGGTGTGAACTGATATTATTTTCACTAAAATAAAACTAAGAAATCGGCACTCAAAGTCAGTGGCTTACACCCTACACAACTTGTATTCCTATCAATGGATGCTATTTGCTTTGTTTTCATTTATCAGCCCTTGCTTTCTAGACCTGCACTGTCCAGTACATTAGCCACTAGCCACATGGGGCTGTTGAGCACTTGAAGTCTGGCTAGTCCAAATTGAGATGTGTTGTATGTGTCAAACAAACATTGGACTTCAAAGACTCAGTAAGGAAAAAATGTAATCATTAATACTTTCAACACTGATTAGGTATTAAAGTATTTTGGATCTGTTGGGTTAAGTCAAATACATTATTACAATTAATTTCAGCTTTTTCTCTCCTTCCTTCCTTCCCTCCCTCCCTCCCTTCTTTCTCTTTCCTTCTCTTCCCTTCTCTTCTCTTTTCTTTCTTTTCTTTCTTCATCTCACTGTCTCCCAGGCTGAAGTACAGCACAATCATAGCTCACTACAGCCAGGAATTCCTGGGCTCCAGTGATCTTCCCACCTCAGGCTCTTAAACAGTTAGGACTACAGGCACACCCCACTGTCCCCTGGCTAATTTTGTTTTAGAGCTGGGGGTCTCATTATGTTGCCCAGGGTGGCCTCAAACTCCTGGCCTCAAGCAGTCCTCCCACCTCACCCTCCTTAATAGCTGGGACTATAAGCGTGAGCCACCACGCCCCAGCTTTCTACTTTTATTGCGTTAATATGCCTAGTAGGACATTTTTAATTACATATTTGGCTTGTGGAGGCTGGGAACATTCTTGATCTGGATGATAGAGGTATATGTTTATGTGTGCGGTGTTGAAATTCATCAAACTGTGTCCTTAAGTTTTGTGTACTTTACTGCTCTATGTAAGTAAAAGTCAGTTTAAAAATTAAACAATACAGGCCAGGTGCAGTGGGCTCATGCCTGTAATCCCAGCACTTCGGGAGGCCGAGGCGGGTGGATCACTTTAGGTCAGGAGTTCGAGACCAGCCTGGCCAACATGGTGAAACTGCCTGTCTACTAAAAATACAAAAATTAGCTGGGCATGGTGGCGGGCGCCTGTAGTCCCAGCGACTTGGGAGGCTGAGGCAGTACAATCGCTTGAACCGGGGAGGCGGAGGTTGCAGTGAGCCGAGATCACACCATTGCGCTTCAGCCTGGCGACAGAGTGAGACTCCATAGAAAGAAAAAAAAAAAAAAACAATAAAGAAACAATGGCTTCCTGGTGTGTTTAGAGTAAAATCTCAGCTCCTCTCTTTGGCCACCAAGACCCTGCCCACTCCTTCACCTCATCCTGTCTCTTCTTCCCTACAGCTCGCTGACCTCCCCGCTCTTCAAATCCCCCCTGTTCACGTCCACCTCAGGGCATTGGCATTTGCCTTTTTGTCTACTTGAAGGTTTTTCTTCCAGATTTTCTTTACATGGCTAGTTATTTGTCGTCATTCAGATCTCAAATCAAGTACGGCCTCCTTCTTGCTTGACCACCTCTGTCAGGTAAGATGCTTTTGGTCAAAAGAACAAGAAACCTGGCTGGGGGAGGTGCCTGTAATCCCAGCACTTTGGGAGGCCAAGGCAGGTGGATCACCTGAGGTCAGGAGTTTGAGACCAGCCTAGCCAACATGGTGAAACCCCATCTCTACTAAAAATATAAAATTAGCTGGGCGTGGTGGCACATGCCTGTAATCCCAGCTACTCGGAAGGCTGAGGCAGGAGAATCGTTTGAACCCAGGAGGTGGAGGCTGCCGTGAGCCAAGATCACACCATTGCACTCCAGCCTGGGCAAAAAGAGCGAAACTCTGTCTCAAAACAAACAGGAAGCCCCAGCTGGTGTAAACACAGAATGGAGTTTATTGGCTTGGGAACTAAAACGTCCAAAAGAAAATCAGGCTGCAGCCAGGGTATGGTAGGGACCTGGATCCTTTTTTCTATGATTCTCTGGGCACTCCCTCCATGGGTCACTGAATCCTCAGGCTGACCTCCCAGCCATGAGCAAAATGGCTACAGCAATCCCTGGCCGCACATGCACATCCCACCCCATCCAGAAAGAGAGTTTCTTGCCTCCCATGCTCAAAAAAAAAAAAACACCGGATATCACCTAACCAATCATTTAGCCCAGGGGAATCTCACATGCTCACTGGTGCATCCCTGAAATGTGCTGGTGAGCAGCACCCAGTCACTGCTAAAAGAACCCTGATGAGGCTTAAGCAGCTAAGGCCCCATCCTACACAAATCTCGAGGCTGCCATGTATTCAGGAGATATGGATGGGTTCTGTGAAGTTGACAACCAGCAGTGTCTAATAGATAATCCAGGCAGTTGA
The DNA here is from genome assembly GCF_028885625.2 of Pongo pygmaeus. Taxonomy (NCBI): domain Eukaryota; kingdom Metazoa; phylum Chordata; class Mammalia; order Primates; family Hominidae; genus Pongo; species Pongo pygmaeus. The sequence goes on from NC_072379.2 coordinate 139,195,787, forward strand.
CAACCAGCAGTGTCTGCTAGATAATCCAACCAGTTGACAACCAGCAGTGTCTGCTAGATAATCCAACCAGTTGACAACCAGCAGTGTCTGCTAGATAATCCAACCAGTTGACAACCAGCAGTCTCTGCTAGATAATCCAACCGGCTGACGACCAGCAATGTCTGCTAGATAACCCTACCATTGCAAGTCACTACCTACACCAGGGCTCAGCAAACTTTTTCTGTAAAGGACTAAATAGTCAATAATTAGGCTTCGTGTGCCTCCTAAGGGTTCTTTTGTTGAATTTGTTTAACAACCCTTTAAAAATATAAAAACTATTCTTAACTCATGGGACTTACAAAAACAGGCCAAGGGCTACATTTGGCCTAAAGATCATAGTTTGCCAACCACTGATCTGGAGCATTATGATACCTGTGATGTCTACACTGACCTTGTTAACTTGCTTCCCCTGACTATAATCAAAGCTCTTTGAGAGAGGGAACCAGGTCTGTCTTATCCACCACTGTCTTCTCCACACCTAAAACAGTGTTGGCACTTTGGGAGGCATAGGCAGGAGAATCACTTGAGCTCAGGAGTTCGAGACCAGCCTGGGCAACATAGCAAGACCTCATCTCTACTAAAAATATAAAAGGTGTGGTGGTGTGTGCCTGCAGTCCAAGCTACTCAGGAGGCTGAGGTGGGAGGATCACTTGATTCTATGAGATTGAGGCTGCAGTGGGCCGTGATCATGCCACTGCACTCCAGCCTGGATGACAGAGCAAGATCCTGTCTCAGGAAAAACAAAAACAAAAATACAGTACCAGGCACGTGGTAGATGCCCAATAAATATTCACTGGATGAATGACTATGAAAACTTTATTCCAGAGCATATCAGGACCCAGTGCCTAGCTCTGACCTGGGTTTCTCTGTCCTCTCTGTCTGTAGGACACAGCTGCCCCCATAGTGACTGATGCAGGAACGGACAGGGCTGCTGCTGGTCCACACGGTACCTTTGTGCAAATCAGAAAAAAGGTCACTCCTGTTGGCTGCTGTAGCCCAGCACCCAGGAGCACGGTGAGTGGGTGAGGGCTGAATTTCAGCCCCTGCCTTCCCTCTTGGAGGGTGTTTTTGGATGGGATACCTGCCCAGTTGCGTGTGCTGGCTCTGGGATAGAGTGCAGAGTTGAAGTTCTAAGACTTCACCTGCTTTTATTGTTCCCACACCTCTCTGAAAAATGTTTCTGATAGCACTCTGCCTACAGCTTTTACCCTTTTCTCTCACCAACTCCCAATCCCTTCTCTTTCCAGTTGTTTCCAACACAATGACTGATTTTCATATATTGAACTGAAATTCTCATTTTGTGCTTGGAAGTTCATCCAAGCAGAGTAGAATGTGGCATAAGGGAGACCAGCCTGGACAACATAGCAAGACCTCATCTCTACTAAAAACATACAAAGTTAGATGGAGAGGGATCGTGGTTGGAGAGGGATTTCTGTCCTGTGTGCTTACTACACTTGAAGAAAGACCATGAGAAACTCAAAAAAGAAGCAACCAAATCGGCAAGGAAATAGTGAAGTTGCCGTAAAAACGCAGAGTCATGTGTTAAGGGTTCTTCCATTTGGAAAGATAAAGGCTAAGAAGGAAGAACATCTGTTTAATCATGGATGGTTAGGGTGCTCTTGAACTCATTCACTAAATCCTGAAAGAGAACTGGGGAGGGGGTGCTCTGCTTAAAGCTTGAGAGAGTTATATTTAGGAATAATCAAAGAAAATGTTCCTTCACTTGGTGGGCGGTAGGATCATGGAACTCATTATCCCAAGCAGGAGTCAAGCTGGAAATAAAAAGTCTTGGGGGACTTAGCTGTTGACAGACCCCTAATGACTTATGAAGAGGAACGAAGAGGCCTTGGGATATGGGCAATGTTCTTTGAAGTTGCTGACAAGGAGCATGACTGGTTGTCCATAGTGTGTCCCTGCATGCCCATCTCAGAGACAGTTCTGAGCTGGGCAAGACGAGGAGCCAAGGCGGCACCCACAACCCCTGGCAATCTGGAAGTTTGCCTTATTACTAGGGGATGGGGGAGGGGCCTTGTACAGGAATGATTGACTTTCCCCACTCTGTTTTCCGTAGGCCAGCTACCATCTATTGCTGGGAATTCGAGGGTCATCAAAACAAGGAAATGATGTTTGTGGATGTTTTACCTGAATGTCTACACTATCCATGGGGACCTTGCCTGTTGTCATTATGAGAGCTGACATTTAGTGATTATGATTATGTACTACGTGCTGTTATATGCATTTATTTAATGCTTATAGCAGTCCTGTAAGGTAGGTGCTATTATTTCATCATCCTGTTTGACAAATGGGGAAACTGAGGCACAGAGCAGTAGCTCTTTCAAAGTCTAACAAGCAATAAATGATACAGGACTCAAACGAAGGCCGGAAGCCTCTGGAGTACATAATGGACTATTTCTCCATTAGACTGGGGTTATGGCCACTCCTGTGGTGCTACCAGAGAGGACACAACTCCCCTCCAGCCATGTGGTACCAGGAAGGAGTGCAGGCCCGTTGTGGCCATATCCACTTTTTTAAGAAAAGCCATAAGGATCAATACTGGGTGGATACAACAAATCTAGCTAAATGCAGACTGAGGTCGCCCAGCTCTGATCGTTGCCCTACCCACACCACCCTGCAGCAACACATCTTATGGGCAGGGTGCTGTTGTCCACATCCATGGAAAATGTGAGTTACCAGGCGTGGGCTCAGGACAGCAGGGAGCCCAGCTGGACACACATGGTGAAAAGGCTGCCGGGCTGGGGTGCCTGTGTCTAGAAGTTGGTCTCCTGCCTTTCAGCAGTGCTTAGTGATTTCTCTAGGCCTCTGGCCAGTCCAGGATTCTATGAATGTCATCGCAGAGAGCAGCAGCAAAGGCTGTAAGGCGTGGACAGATGTTTGATGTCTGGGAAGATGGGCCCTGTGGCATATAACCGGATTGTCCCAGTTGGCACATAAGCCACACAAAATGTGCAGAACCCAAGGCTATACCTTCAATTTCGTGTGTGCTGAGAAAACTGGAAGTGCAAGGGGCCTGTGACATCCCGTGGAGACTTCATTCAGGTTGGGCGCTGCACCTCAACCACACAGGGAGGGCGGGGGGCTTTTTCTAGTTTGCACAGAGGCGCCATCTGTGAGCTAAGCTGCACATCGTGGGTGTGCGTCCAACCGGAGGAGGGACCTTTTCCAACTCACATCAAGTTTCCTTGCGTCCCCGGGGGCCCTGAAGCAGTTTGGGGTGCTGCTGACCTTCCCCCACACCCCCACTGCTTTCTATTTATATCTTCCCATCTTTTCTACTATTGAGGGTGCAGGTGGGATTTAGGGGACCCAGGAATGCCAGAATTCTGCCCTGGCTCTTCCACCCCTTCCTTCCTGTGGGGTTCCTGGGGATTGGCACACCCAGAGGATAAAGGCAAATGCCACAGAGCCTGACACTCCACTCCGGGCAGGGCTCTGGGCTGCATGGCACAGCTGAGGCTCGGAACTCCAGCATCCAGAGGTTCTCCCTTCCCTGGCCATGCTTGGGCCCAACCTGCCAGTGCTCAACTGGGGAGGATGAGGGAGGCCAGAAGGACAGGCTCCAAGAGGACCTTGGTTCGGCATCCTTGTTCTGTCCCTAGAGCTGGAGGAGCCAGTGAGAAGAGCAAGATCCATCCACCCCCTGAGAGTAGGATGCGGGAGGGAAGGCCACACCTTGGCACAGACCTTATCACACAGGGTCCCTGCCCCCTTATATAGGTGGGTGAAGCAGAGTCCTGGATCCTGGCCAAAGGGATTGGCAGCAGCTCCCTGGAGGGAAGCCAGCCGGGGGCGGGCTTCTTGTACCCTATGGGAACATGGTCTCATTTGATCTTCACAGCCTCCCTATTTACAGATGGGGAAACTGAACTGCATGCTAAACAAGGATGAGGAATTGGGTCGAGGTCACCCAGCTAATATGCAGAGCTGGGCTTTGATGCTGTGGCCGACTCTGCAGCCTCTGCCCAGGTTCTTCTTTGGGATACAACTGCTGACAGCTCACCGCCAGTCTGTTCCCAGGAATAGCCCTGCCTGAAGGGGGCTGCCTGGCCCAAGGGTGGCTCCTTCCTTGCAGGGCAGCCTGAATTCAACCCAACCATGTAGGGGTGAGATATGGGGACTGGGGTGCAAAAACCCAGCCCCTTGCCTCCACTCAGGACAACTCCGAAGGGCTTTGTAACTCATCATGGGATGGAGGGCCAGGCTTTGGTGGCAAGTGCATCACATTTCGCCTTCTCCCTTGGCCCAGCCCTGCTTTCCTCTTGCAGCTGCTGTGCTGAGCACATGCCCGGATCAGCCTCTGCGGGCATCTTGCCTATGCCATCTGCACTCCCCGTCCTTAGGAAGTGCTGCCTCACCTCCTTCCTAGGACCCAGGACAAATAAACCAAAGATCCATAAAGTAGAGGGTGAGGCAGCCCAGAGGTTTACAACAGCAGGAAGTCACTGCCACCCCTAGGCTGGAGGGAGAGAAGGAGCGGGGGCAGGGTGCCTGTGTCTAGAAGTTGGTCTTCTGCCTTTCAGCAGTGCTTAGTGATCTCTCTAGGCCCCTGGCCAGTCCAGGATTCTATGAATGGGGACGGAAGGAGGGGTCGGGCTTCCCTGCACCCAGGGATCACCCACCAAAGCCAGAGCTATGGTGGGTCTGTCAAGGGGGAAATGCAGCCCTTGATGGAAACACTCTTGAAGTTGGGGGCCCAGAGTGACACCCTGACTTCTCCCTTCCTTTCTGCTTGACTTTTCTGATGACAGACTACCTAACAACTCAAGGTGTTCATACCAAGGTTTTAATATGCACATATTTGGGTAATATTAAAGATTTCATCAGCTTGGGGTCCATAATAATTTTTTTTTTTTGAGACGGAGTTTCGCTCTGTTGCCCAGGCTGGAGTGCAATGGCATGATCTTCAGCTCACTGCAACCTCTGCCTCCCGGGTTCAAGCAATTCTCCTGCCTCAGCCTCCGCAGTAGCTGGGATTACAGGCGCCTGCCAACACGCCCGGCCAACACTAAAAATACAAAAGTATTTTTAGTAGAGATGGGGTTTCACCACATTGGCCAGGCTGGTCTTGAACGCCTGACCTCAGGTGATCCACCTGCCTCGGCCTCCTAAAATGTTGGGATTACAGGCCTGAGCCACCGCAATTTTTTCTTTTGAAAGAGAAACACTGCTGTAGGATGATATGCCAGAGGTGCGTGGCAAAGCACCGCCCACTCCAGCCCAGCCACCACAGCCTTAAGGTCCAATTCCTTAAGTTTTGATTCCTTTGATCCTTCAGGATATGGGAGTGTGGAGCTGAAAACAGCCCCTAGGGCCAGAGGATGTGGGAGCACAGGAAGAGGTCCTAGAAGTTTCCTTGTCCACATGCCTTACTTTACTGAGGGGAAACCCCAGACCCAGAGAGCTCCAAGCTTGGACAACCCCTTTTATGGAGGGTGAACTGTGGCGTTTTGGGGAACCATCACTACTGAGGATTGGAGTCAGCGCAGAGCTTTTATTTTTATTTAATTTTATTTATTTATTTATTTTGAGACAGAGTTTCCCCATCACTACTGAGGAATGGAGTCACTGCAGGGCTTTTATTTTTAATTAATTAATTAATTTATTTATTTAGAGACAGAGTTTCCCTCTGTTGCCCAGGCTGGAGTGCAATGGTGTGATCTTGGCTCACTGCAGCCTCCACCTCCCGGGTTCAAGCGATGCTCCTGCCTCAGCCTCCCAAGTAGCTGGGATTACAGGCACCCACCACCATGCCCAGCTAATTTCACATTTTTAGTAGAGAGGGGGTTTCACTGTGTTGGTCAGTCTGGTCTCGAACTCCCAACCTCAGGTGATCTGCCCACCTTGGCCTCCCAAAGTGCTGGGATTACAGGCATGAGCCACTGCACTTGGCCAACCACAGGGCTTTTAGATCTCAGCCTAGATGAGGGCTTGTATGTGCACGTGTGTGTGTGGTATGTGTGTGTGCACGTACATGGTACGTGTGTACATGCATGTGTGTGACACGTGTGCACTTGTGTATGGTATGTGTGTGCCTGTGAGTGCACATGTATGTACATGTATAGTGTGCATGCATGTGTGTGTACATATGTGTGTGCATGTGTGTAGATGTGTGCATGTGTGCAGTCTCCACCCTGGAGTTCACATCTTTTGAATTTCTTTTTTTTTTTTTTTTTTTTTTTTTTGAGAGAGTCTCACTCTGTCGCCCAGGCTGGGCGGGAGTGCAATGGCGTGATCTCGACTCACTGCAATCTCCACCTCCTGGGTTCAAGTGATTCTCCTGCCTCAGCCTCTCAAGTAGCTGGTGGGATTACAGGTGCCTGCCACCACACCGGGCTAATTTTTTATATTTTTGGTAGAGAAGGGGCTTCACCATGTTGGCCAGGCTGATCTCAAACTCCTGACCTCAAGTGATCCGCTCACCTTGGCCTCTGAAAGTGCTGACATTACAGGCTGAGACACCATGCCCCAGCCCCATCTTTTGAATTTCGAGTGGCCGCAGGCATTGATGATAGAATGTTAATACATTTGATTTGTATTCATATGGAGGGAAAGCACCTCTGACCTGTCCCCTTGGAAGGGAAATAAGATTGGACTGGAGATACTTACCTGGTGGGGGAGATAACAGGATCACAAAAATGATTTTCCCAGGGCAAGGCTCATCCACTGCACTCTGGATGGGCTGACCCTCACAATTTCCCCAAACGTGGGACCTCAACTGCATAATTTGTGGTAATGGGGGACTGTTTATGCTTTCCCCTAGTAATGAAGGAAAAGAAAAAAGAGACTGTTCTGGAGAGATGAGGACTGAGAAACCCAACCCAGCCCCTGGCTCCAAGGAGTCCCGGCCCAGCCCTGGAGACAGCCCTTATCAGCTGCCATCCCAGCTTCCTGTTTTTCAGTGGGCTGGGGACTGGGGCTGAAGGAACATCTGCTTCTGTTTATTCTTCCCCTTTATCTTAATGGGTTCCCTGAGATGGCTCCCTGGGCCACCTCTCACCACTGCTCTGCGTACTCAGGTAGGTAGTGCTCCCTGCCCTGGCTAAGACCCAGGAAGGGAAGGAGGAAGCATGGAGAGGCCAAAGACTTGGTGCCCTGGGATTAAAGCTAGTTACTAAACAGGTCTGGGGCTTAAAACTGGACCCTAAAGTCAATGTGGAGAAGGGAAAAAAAGAATACAAGGCAAAAGACTGTCCTCCTAAGAGTGAAAGCAGGAAATGGGCAGGTTGCTGGGGGCAACCTTAGCTGCTAAGAGAAATATAATTACTTTTCAATTTCTGTTACACCTAGGCTAATAACCACAACTGGAAATTCTTGTTGGGAGGAGGAAGTTTTTTCTCATGAAGAGATAATAGAAAGTCATTCACCCTTGAACCTAGAACAGTCAACTTCAAACTGAAAGAACTTGACTCAGCTAGGGCCTCTGCTAGTCTGCAGTGCTTATCTGCACCTCTGTGCAGATTAGAAAAAGGCGCTTCTTTGTTCAAGCAGTCACAGCCCCCAGTTTGGCAAGTGTCCCACTCCCTATCCCCTTCCTCAGCACCCTGTTACAAAGACAACCTGGCATAGTTACATAATCATAGCAGCTTTCTCTTCTCCCCTACTAACACTTTCATTACCCTGGACAGCTTAAGCTCTGAATGGACTGTCCCAGAAGCACAGAAAAGACTTGTAGGTGAGAAGCTGGAAGGGCATTCAACATTCCCTTGGTCCAAAGTCCGTGCTCCAGTTCACTTCATGATAAGGCTTCTGGTTGAGTTGTAAGAAAGCTTTCTCCTCATATTCTGGGTTGATCAAGATAATTCTAAACTATGATTATTGGCAATTTAGAATTAATGAGAAAGGACAGAGCAAGACTGTCTCAAAAAAAATTAAAAAAAAAAGGCAGACGCGGTGGCTCACACCTGTAATCCTAGCACTTTGAGAGGCCGAGGCAGGCAGATCACCTGAGGTCAGGAGTTCAAGATCAGCTTGGCTAACATGGCGAAACCCCATCTCTACTAAAACTACAAAAATTAGCTGGGCCTGGTGGCGCATGCTACTCAGGAGGCTGAGACAGGAGAATCGCTTGAACCAAGGAGGCAGAGATTGCAGTGAGCTGAGATCTTGCCACTGCACTCCAGCCTGGGCAACAGAGTGAGAGACTCTATCTCAAAAAAAAAAAAAAAAAAAAAAAAAGGGAATTAATGAGAAAGTTTCCAGATTGTACTCAAGGATTTCTTTCCCTAAATTTTGCTTAATACCTGTTACCTTAAAGCATGGTTTTTGTTTTTAAAAATGTAGACATTATCAGGTTCAATGCTGCTTAAGGAGTTTTCTTGTTTTGTAGCCAAATTGTCAATAGATTATGGTGGTTCCAAGCTTGGGCTTTGGCGTCAGAATGATTAGAGTTGCAATTGCTAGCTCCTCCTCTTGCCAGCTGAGAGGACCTGGGCAGTTTACTTAACTTCCCCACACCCTGATTTCTTCATCTGTAAAACAGGGATAAGTAATATAATCTACTGTAAAGAATTAACATGTGAATTAAATGAGGATGCATGGAAACATGTGGCCCAGTGCCCAGCACTTGATCAACATTAGCTACTGTTAAGCTAATTTTAAATGGGTAAGGAATGTGATACCATTATTCTGTTTTCTTTTTTCTTTTTCCTTTTTTTTGAGACAGAGTCTTGTTCTGTCACCCAGGCTGGAGTGCGGTGGCAAGAGCTCAGCTCACCGCAACCTCCACCTCCTGGGTTCAAATGATTCTTCATGCCTCAGCCTCCCAATTAGCTGGAACTACAGGCGCCGCCACCATGCCCAGCTTATTTTTGTATTTTTTTAGTAGCAATGGGATTTCGTCATGTTGGCCAGGCTGGTGGAATGTGATAGCACTACTCTAGGTAATTGAGAGGATGACCATGTTTTCTGCCCCTTGGAGAAATGGTGGGTCCCCAATCTGGGGCAGGGAAAGTGAGCCTGGGACATCAAACTGTGCCAGAAGACAAAGAAGTGTTCCAAGACGGCAACCAGCTTGAAGGAAATTTTACTGGCCAAATTTAGGTCAATCTGAACATCAAAATAAATACTCACTATAGTTGATAACACAATTTTTTTTTTTTTGAGATGGAGTCTCGCTCTATCGCCCAAGCTGGAGTGCAGTGGCACGATCTCTGCTCGCTGCAACCTCCACTTCCCGGACTCAAGAGATTCTTCTGCCTCAGCCTCCCAAGTAGCTGGGACTGCAGGCACGCACCACCACGCCCGGCTAATTTTTGTATTTTTAGTAGAGACGGGGTTTCACCATATTGGCCAGGCTTGTTTCAAACTCCTGACCGCCTCGGCCTCCCAAAGTGCTGGGATTACAGGCGTGAGCCACCATGCCAGGCCTGATAACACAATTTTTAAAAATCTCTAGTGATATTCAAAACAAGGAATAAAGGAAGGGAAATACCAGCTAATAAAACTGAAAGGAATGATAGAATTGGAAATCACTATTTGGCAACCCCCAATTAAATAAAGATTTTTGATGAAACCACTGGACGGAAGGTTATTGAAGAGCAAGATATTCACATCGGGCTAAAGTATTACCTGCAGATGACTTGCAAATTACCAAGGGGAAAATTGCCTTTTGCAATGGAGAGAGCTGGTGGTCATCACCTTACCAAAGTGATCAAACTCAGCCAGGCACAGTGGCTCATGCCTGTGATCCCACCACTTTTGGAGACTGAGGCAGGAGGATTGCTTAAGGCCAGGAGTTCGAGACCAGCCTTGACAACATAGTGAGACTCTGTCTCTACCAAAAAATAAAAAATTAGCCAGTCATGAGTGGCACTTACCTGCAGTCCCAGCTACTAGGGAGGTTGAGGTGGGAGGATTGCTTGAGTCCAGGAGTTCAAGGCTGCAGTGAGCTATGACCATCCCACTGCACACCAGCCTAGGCAATAGAGAAAGACCCCGTCTCCAAAAATAAAAATAAAAACAACAACAACTAAGCATCGCTAATAGTGCAGCTATTATGCACTTATGCACTTTCTGATGTGATCTGAAATACTTAATACTACCAGCTATGAATTATTCCTGCCATATCTGATAAACATGGATCTGATCAAGCCTCATGACTTAATGGTGATAGAGGAACAAGTTAAATCCCACCAAAAGGATGAAAAGACAAATGCAAGGCCAGGCATGGTGGCTCACGCCTATAATCCCAGCACTTTGGGAGGCCGAGGCAGGTGGATCACCTGAGGTCGGGAGTTCAAGACCAGCCTGACCAACATAGAGAAACCCCATCTCTACTTAAAATACAAAATTAGCCAGGCATTGTGCATGCCTGTAATCCCAGCTACTTGGGAGGCTGAGGCAGGAGAATCGCTTGAACCCAGGAGGCAGAGGTTGCAGTGAGCCGAGATCACACCATTGCACTCCAGCCTAGGCAACAACAGCAAAACTCCATCTCAAAAAAAAAAAAAAAAAAGAAAAAAGAAAAAGAAAAGGAAAGACAAGTGCACAGTGTGGAACGTACTATAAGACAACTAACCTGTAACAAAGGCTCTCTCCCTGACCAAACTTTAGTCAGATTCCTCTGAGCCTTCTTTTCAACTAGGCCTGGACCTTGGCCCCTATCTTGTCTTTGGTCTGCCCAGCCAGTCTTAGCAAAGAATCCTGCCAAGTCATCCTTCCACCCTTTGTATCTGATCAAGTACCTCACCCTGCTTCCTTGATGTCTAAGCCCTTAGCCTGTCTTTAGCAAGAATCACCTACACTTGATGTCTCCCATTAGTAATTTCCCGTCCACTGACCCCTCATCCTGCTCTTTGGCTGTGAATCTCCACTTGTCCTTGTACTTGGAGTTGAGCCAGATCGCACTCCCTTATAGCAGCACGCCTATTGCAGTAGTCTTGAATAAAGTCTTTCTTACTGTTTGAGAATAATTTTTTTCTTTAAAACCTGGACACATCAAGAAGTCATTTTGTTGTTGTTGTTGTTGTCCCAGATTTATTGAAAATAATACAGCACTGCAGAAAAAATTCAAACAGGTCCCCGAGGCGTTTTGAAATTCATCCCAACTGTAGGCTGAGTGATCTGAAGGTTGGACAGACTGCCGAAGTCCAAAAGCTTCAGCATTTCCTTAGTGTCAGGATCTACTTCAATTATCTCCTGATCCAAGGCTGAGACCTCAGGAACATAATTGTCTCTCCTTTCTCCCTCCTCCTCCTACAGCTTGATGGAGATACCTCTTACTGGGCCTCTCTGAATCCGCTTCATCAGATGCGTGACACATAGCCTGCTATCTTGTTGCAGAGCTTTTTGCTGGGGATAATGGCGATCTCCTCGCACACGCGCTTGTTCGCGTGGAAGTCGTTGCCTAGGTGCGTGTAGAACTTTTCTATGATGACCCGGGCCGCCTTCTTCACGGTTTTGGTGCGAACGCGGCCCATGTTGGCGGGACCTTGGTAAAAGAGCAAGAAGTCATTTTTTAAGATAAATTATTTTAGAATAAGAGAAATTAGAGAGACATAATAATCAAATGCATGTAAGATACTTTGATTGGATCCTGGATCAAAAAAAAGGAAAAAAAAATCTGTAAAAGATATTTTGAGAACAATTGGATATATTTGAGTATGGGTTGGATATCATAAAATTATTGTTAATTTTCTCAGGTGTGCTAATGATATTGGTTATGGAGAGAATACCCGAGTCCCATTAAATGCCCACATTTAGGTAACACCTGTATTGAGCAGTTGTATTAGTTTCCTAGGGCTGCGGTAATAAATTGCCACAATCAGAATAGTTTGCAACACAGAAATTTGGTCTGTCACAGTTCAAGTCCGAAATCAAGGTGCTGGTGGGGCCATGCTCTGTCTGAAGGATCTAGGGAGGAGTCTTCCTTGCCTCTTCCAGCCTCTGGTAGTTACTGGCAATCCTTGGCGTTCCTCGGTTGGTGACAACATAAACTTCAATCTCTGTCTCCACAGTCATGTAGCCTTTTTCACTGTGTGTCTCTCCGTGTCTTCAAATCTCTCTCTCCCTTATAAGGATGGCAGTTACTGGATGTAGGGCCCACTCTAATCCAGTATGACTTCATTTTGAGTACCTCTGCAAAGACCCTGTTTACCACTCAGCTCACATTGAAGGTACCAGGGGCCAGGACATCAACGTTTCTTTTATTGGGACACAGTGTAACCCACAACACGAATGAAGTGTCATGATGTCTGAAATATACTTTCAAAGGTCTCAGTAAGAAATTCTGTAGACGCAAAGAAGGAGGGGATAGAGAGAGAGGGGGGAAAAAAAGAACCTCAATGTAGTAAAATGTTAATTGTGGAATCTTTGTAGAAGGTATAGGGGTGGTTGCTGTATTCTTTCAACTTTTCTGTAAGTTTGAATATTTTCAAAATAAAAGATTGAAGGAAAAACATAGATTTCTGCTAATTCCCCCCTCCACAGCCCTGTTCTGTTTCCATATGTCTGGGGCAGGGCCCAAGAATATGTTTGTTTGTTTGTTTTTGAGACGGAGCCTCGCTCTGTCGTCCAGGCTGGGGTGCAGTGGCGCGATCTCGGCTCACTGCAACCTCCGCCTCCCAGCTTGAAGCGACTCTCCTGCCTCAGCCTCCTAAGTAGCTGGGATTACAGGTATGTGCCACCACACCCAGCTAATTTTTGTATTTTTAGTTGAGACAGGGTTTCACCATGTTGGTCAGGCTGGTCTCAAACTCCTGACCTCGTGATCCACCCATCTTGGCCTCCCAAAGTGCTGGGATTACAGGCGTGAGCCACCGTGCTCAGCCAAGAATACATATTTTTAACAAGCATTACTATTTTTTAATAGGCACTTGCAGGTGCTTCTAATGCTCTGCAAAAGTTGATAAATACTGGTTAATGTTATAAACCCAAATGGATATATTCAAATCCCTTGCAACATTTTTTCTGCCAATAAACCCTAACTATAAGATGAGTTCTTTTGAGAAACAGTACAACTGTATGTAAAACTAAATCAACCAACACAACACGCACATACACACTCACACAAAGATAGCAAGTATTTCAATGAGCACTGATCAATGTAACAGCGTCTAGCAATTTATTATTGGACATATACGTCACAAAAGGGAATTATATCCACAGTAAATTTATTTATATTGAACATCCGCAGGCTCCAGCTAGTTGTCAGTAGAATGCTTTGTAATTTTTTTCTAAGTGTGCTCTGCAAAGCATCAGGTGGGACCCCCAGGTCCGGTTGAGGAGGAAGCACAGTGGACAGGATGCATCTCTTCCATCTCTACCTACCACCTTTAGTGGCTGCAGCCCTATTTTCATCTCCATTGCAATATTGCATGTCCATGTCAGATACTGTGTTTATTAAAAAAAAAAGATTATGTTTCTTTAAAAAAATTTTTTTACACCATTGGTCTAGTTATTGCCTTTTAAATTTTATTTTAGTTTGAGACAGGGTCTCACTGTGTGGCCCAGGCTGGAGTGGAGTGCAGTTGCGCCACCACGGCCCACTGCAGCCTCGACCTCCTGGATTGCTCAAGCAATCCTCCTGCCTCAGTCTCATGAGTAGCTGGGACTATAGGCTTGCACCACCATGCCTGGCTAATTTTTTTATTTTTTGTAGACACAGGGTCTCCTAATGTTGCCCAGGCTGGTCTCTGACTCCTGGACTGAGGCAATGCTTCCGCTTCGGCCTCCAAGAGGAGGGATAACAGGCATGAGCCACCGCACCCAGCCTAGCTATTGCCTTGACTGACACATAATAGATAATCAATAAAATGTTTACTGGCCGGCTGCAGTGGCTCACACCTGTGATCCCAGCACTTTGGGAGGCCGAAGCGGGCAGATCACGAGGTCAGGAGTTCGAGACCACCCTGGGCAACATGGCGAAACCTCATCTCTACTAAAAACACAAAAATTAGGTGTGGTGGTGGGCACCTGTAATCCCAGCTACTCAGGAGCCTGAGGCAGGAGAATCGCTTGAACCTGGGAGGCAGAGGTTGCAGTGAGTCAAGATCGTGCCACTGCACTCTAGCCTGAGCTACAAGAGCAAGACTGCATCTCAAAAAAAAAAAAAAAAAAAGTTTATTGAAGGAATGGACTCCACAGGATATCTAGATCTAAATGGAATCATTTTTCTCTGACAATAAAAGCTTTTTTGGTACATTTGTAAAGAGTGGCCCAGACAGGGAAAGAAAGAGCTCTGGCCTCATGACAAGCTTGCTCAGATGGTCAAGCCTCATGCACTCGCCACCATCTGTAGAAGTACATCCTAGCCAGTTGTTCTGTTAACACATACTATAAAAGGCAAGGGCTCTGGGCTCTGCCATCAACTCAGTGTGGAGCTGCAGACACGTCTCCAAGGCCCTCTGTGGCTGCATTTCCTCCAATGGTTGTGAGCCACAGGGACTTGGTTACTAACAGTAGTTAAGATCCTGGGATTTGTAACATCTACATTTATTTTTATTTTATTTTATTTTATTTTTTGAGACTGAGTCTCGCTCTGTCACCCAGGCTGGAGTGCAGTGGTGCGATCTTGGCTCACTGCAGCCTCTGCCTCCTGGGTTCAAGTGATTCTCATGCCTCAGCCTCCCGAGTAGCTGGGATTACAGGTGTGCACCACCACACCCAGTTAATTTTTTTTTTGTATTTTAGTAGAGATGGGGTTTCACCATGTTGGCCAGGATGGTCTCAAACTCCTGACCTCAGGTGATCTGCCCATCTCGGCCTCTTAATGTGTTGGGATCACAGGCGTGAGCCACTGCGCCTGGCTGATCTACTTTTAAAAAATTATATTTGAGAAGATTTTAGGTTATTCCAAAAATAATGTCACTTTAACTAACTTATTTAGATATTCTTACTTGTGTAGGAGAGAAAAGGATGAGTTTACAGTGAGGAATTATGTGTAACCCTGGACTCCCAGGTGGGAGTAAGGGGCTTACATGATCACTGTCCTTCATTCAAAAGTGCAGAAAAAGGTGGGAATAGCTGCTCTGCAGTGTCTGATGAGGCATCATGTTTTTATTTACTCGTTTATTTAGAGACCAAATTAGAGGCCTGGCACAGTGGCTCACACCTGTAATCCCAGAACTTTGAGAGGCTGAGGTGGACAGATCACTTGAGGCCAGAAGTTCGAGACCAGCCTGGCCAACAAGGCAAAACCCCATCTCTACAAAAAATTAAGAAATTAGCCAGTATGGTGGTGCACATATGTAGTCCCAGCTACTCGGGAGGCTGGGGTGGGAAGATTGCTTAAGCCCAGGAGGTTGAGGCTGCAGTGAGCCATGATTGTGCCACTGCACTCCAGTCTGGGTGACAAAGCAAGACCCTGTCTCAAATAAATAAATAAATAAATAAGATACTATAAGTAAAATGCCTACCGTGGTTTCTGGCATATTGTAAGCACTCAACAAATAATAGCCGCTATTAGTTTAACTTCTTCCATAATTCAATAATGATCTTTCTTTAGTTACTGTTTTTATCAGATAACACATTTGCATTATTTGAAAAGTAAAATAATCTTTAAAATCTTAAAGCAAGCAATTCCTTCCCCACCATTCCCACCCTTGATTTTCAGAAGCAACCTCTTTTTAGCTTTCACCAGCTTCTCCGGTTTTCTCCGTTGCATTTATTATCTGTTGTCTTCCTTCTTTGGGAAACAAGGATTTAGCTATCACATATCTTCTCTTCCCCATCCTCCTAATTTGCTTGTGTTGCAATTTCTAGTTTAATCAGTAGCCAGTGTTTATTCTGACAATGCAGCCATTATTCACAGCTGAGCTGTGGAGTGTAACATGATTATATTTCCTATCTGGTACAAACTTTTTCTTGTTTTCCCTGAAGATAAATATTGCCTTATTTTCTATTTGTTCAACTGTCTATGTACCTATTGCTAATTCTTCTCCAGACTCTACTGGAAATGTAAATCTTTGCTCACTGTTATTTAGACATAGCAGGTTGTCTGCTGGTTTCATGTGTCTTTCTAGGAGGCATCCTCAAGTCCTCCATCCCTATCTTCCTGCTCCCAATTCTGTTCTCTTCCCATTTTCTGGCCTTCAAGGCTTCCTCCTTATTTACTCCTTCATTTTCCTGGAATATATCATCCTAGAGTTTCCTAAGAAAGGCTGCTTGGGCTGGGTGTGGTGGCTCCCGCCTGTAATCCCAGCACTCTGGGAGGCTGAGGTGGGTGGATCACTTGAGGCCAAGAGTTCAAGACCAGCCTATCCAACATGTCAAAACACTGTCTCTACTAAAAATACAAAACTTAGCTGGGCGTGGTGGTGCACACCTGTGATCCCAGCTACTTGAGAGCCTGAGGCACAAGAATCGCTTGAACCCGGGAGGTGGAGGTTGCAGTGAGCAGAGATTGCACCACTGCACTCCAGCCTGGGAGACAGAGCGAGACTCCATCTCAAATAAAAAATAAAAGAAAAGAAGAAAGGCTGCTTGGGAGGTTAAAATTTTGAAAGCTTACATTTCTGAAAGTGTCTTTATTCTTCATTCACACTTACATGTTAGCTTTGAATTCATCATATTCCAGCTTCTAGCGTTGTGCTTGAGAAGAGCAAAGCTATTGCCATTTCTGATCTGTAGTACATAACCTGCTTTTTTTTTTTTTTTAATCCTGGAAGCTTTTTAGATCTTCTTATTCATAGTTGTTCTGAAATTTCACAATGTTGTGCCTTGGTAGGGGATTTTTTTCCATTCATTGCCTTGGATACTCGGGTAGGCCCTTTCAAACTAGAAACATATGGTCTTCCATTTTAGAATTTTTTTTCTTGAATTACTGTTATTTTTTAAAACATTATTTCCTCCTTTCCATTTTGTGTATTCTCTCTTTATGGAACTCCAATTGCTCAAATGTCAGACTTCCTAAATTGATGTAGAAGGTCTCTGATTTTCTGTCTTTCTCCTATTTTCTGACCCTTTTTCCGACTTTCTGTGATTTTGTTTTCAACTTTACCTTCCGACTTTTCTTCTCTTTTCTTTTGAGACAGGGTCTCACTCTGTCACCCAAGCTGGAGTGTGGTGGTGTGATCATAGCTCACTGCAGCCTTAAACTTCTAGGCTAAAGCGATCCTCCTACCTCAGCCTCCCAAGCAGGTGGGACAACAGGCATGTGCCACCATGCCTGACAAATTTTTTATTTTTTGTAGAGACAGGGTCTCACTATGTTGCCCAAGCTGGTCTCGAATTCCTAGGCTCAAGAGATCCTCCTGGCTCAGCCTTCCAAAGTGTTGGGAACACAGGCATGAGCCACCACACCTGACCTCTTGAATTTTTAGTTTCTACTATCACAGCTCAACCTTCCATGAATGCTTTTATTCATTGAATATTCAGTTTTAAGAAACAATATTGGCCGGGTGCGGTGGCTCATGCCTGTAGTCCCAGCACTTTGGGAGGCCGAGGCCGGTGGATCACCTAAGGTCAGGAGTTCGAGACCGGCAGGGCCGACTGGCAAAATCCTGTCTCTACTAAAAATATACAAATTAGCTGGGCATGGTGGCACATGCTTGTAATTCCAGCTACTAGGGAGGCTGAGGCAGGAAAATCCCTTGAACCCGGGAGGCGGAGGTTGCAGTGAGCCAAGATTGTACCACTGCACTCCAGCCTGGGCGACAGAGCAAGACTCCGTCTCAAAACAAAACAGAACAAAACAAAGCAAAACAAAAAGATTTGCATGTATGATGGAGTGATTTTAGAATGGGGTGATCAGACAGGGGCCAGTCATTTTTGGGGGACTCCCCTATGATACATTTCCATGTCTCTTCTTTTGGTGGTCAGTTTCCTACGGGAGTTCTCTGAACTCCCTCCCCATAGTTATAAATGTGTCTGCCAGTGTCTAGGAGTCAAATGTGAGGACAGCACGGGTTGGTACATTGACTTTCATTTCATCCCCCTTCTTTGGTACTCATCTTCCACCTTCAGTTGTTCTTAAGTCCAAAGTTACTCTAACTCAAACTCCCCATACAATAAGTGGTCCATCTCTGATGAAGGCTGAGAGAAGGTAGTAGCTTGTTGCATAGGCTAAGGGAAGAATTGCAGGGATTAACTTTTTTTTTTGAGATGGAGTCTCGCTCTGTGGCCCAGGCTGCAGTGCAGTGGCACCATCTTAGCTTACTGCAACCTCTGCCTCCCAGGTTCAAATGATTCTCCTGCCTCAGCCTCCTGAGTAGCTGGGAATACAGGCGTGCACCACCATGCCTGGCTAATTTTTGTATTTTTAGTAGAGACGGTGTTTCACCATGTTGGCAAGGCTGGTCTCAAACTCCTGACCTCAAGTGATCTGCCCGCCTTGGCCTCCCAAAGTGCTGAGATTACAGGCGTGGGCCACCGTGCCCAGCCTTAACTATTGCTTAAGAAAACTTTTTATTTTTATTTTTTTCTTGCCCTGTTGCCTAGGCTGGAGTGCAGTGGACCGAGCATGACTCACTGCAGCCTCAACCTCCTAGGCTCAAGTGATCCTCCTGCCTCAGCCTCCTGAGTAGCTGGGACCACAGGTGTGCATCACCACCCCCTGGCTAATTTTTGTGTTTTTTGTAGAGATGGGGTCTTACTATGTTGCCCAAGTTGGAAGAAAACTTTTAATCAGTGCTCTAGTTTTCAGCCGCAGCCATGCCTTTTCAGAAGTATCTGATGCCTCCAATTCCTATGCTTTTGGAGTGTTTCAGAGGCATGGATTGGCTCGTTTTCTTGGCTTCCCCATTTTGAGACCCTTTACTCTGGTGTGTGAGGTTCATTATCTCTCAATCAAATTTCCAGCTTAAAAATCTTTTTGATCCTTCTCTTTGCTCTTACCTCTCTTATGGACTTATGCTTTTCAAAAAAAGTCTATTGACTCACATTTTGGTGGGGTTTTGGGAGGAGGCCCAGGAGTATGCACATGTTCAACCGGCTATGTTTAATGGTAAGTCCTCCGAGCCCACAGAGTTTTCAACTCTCGTTTTATTGAACTAGGCCTCCTCATATAAACCTATGTCCAGTTTTAAAATGGAAGTCAAGGAAGAATGTGATGTGATTCACATAGTTTTAAGAACAGCTTTTATTTATTTATTTATTTATTTATTTTTTGAGATGGAGTCTGGCTCTTTCGCTCAGGCTGGAGTGTAGTGGTGTGATCTCGGCTCACTACAACCTCTGCCTCCTGGGTTCAAGCGATTCTCTTGCCTCAGCATCCTGAGTAGCTGGGACATCAGGCGTGCACCACCATGCACAGCTAATTTTTGTATTATTAGTAGAGACGGAGTTTCACCATGTTGGCCAGGCTGGTCTCAAACTCCTCACCTCATGATCCACCCGCCTTGGCCTCCCGAAGTGCTGGGATTACAGGCGTGAGCCACCACGCCTGGCCTAAGAACAGCTTTTAGAGATGCTTTTGGCCTATGTGGCTAGATATGAATTCTCACTCTGAGTATAATTGTCTGACTGTCATGTGTTGACTGTGTACACACAGCTCAAACCCAGAGCCCAGCCTTGTCTCTTCTGATGAAATACCAGTGCCCACAAACAGAAGGTTCCCCTTCTCTCACCCATGAATAAACAGGAAGGTCTCTTGGGGCTGTGGTCTTGGGGCTGTAGCCCTGCCCCTAATTTCTTCAGACCTTTTACTGAGAACTGAATCATTGCAACATCACGCTCAGCCAGCTGTCTCAGCACAAGAAAAAGCTTTGCTGTGGTATGAGGTTTTGTGGGCTGCAAACTACATCTAGGTCAGCAAATTAAACTCCACAGTGTGGTTACCAATTCCAGCTTCATCTAGCTTAAGGGCTGTCTGATTTCACCCTCTGGGCATTGGCTCTTCTGGTGTTTGGGATATAAGGCCCCTCTGTGGGTGTTTAAGGCACAATATTTCAGGCCTAAACCACTGAATGACACATGCCTAAACCCAGAATCCTGTAGTGTCCGCCAGGGCTCCAGGGTATGTGAGGGTAACAATAGTCCAACCCTGCAGATAGTGAGGTGTGTGTGTGTGTTAGAACAAAGGGGAAAGGTGGGGATGTATCTCTTTGATGCTGTTTCATCTACCACTTGTATTTCTCTCCTGCCCTTCTTTGACCCTAACATGATCCAAACCCTTCTTTCTTGCTTCTCTTTTATGGAAGTTTTGAAGAATGAATGGTTACACAACAGACGGCCAGCTGGTCTACCTAGAAGGGCCTTACAAAGGACAGTGCCTCCGTGGGGAAGGCTGACCCTGGATCAGACGCCGGATTGCAGATTTACCATGAATGAAGCCCTTGGAGACTGAATCATGTTAAAAATTCAAAAACAACTCAGTAAATATTTATTTGAAGGCCTGCTGTTCTTCAAGGCCCTGGAATGCAGATATGAGAAGAGTCACTGCTGTCCAAGAGCTGACTGACTGTGGAGGAAGACCATGCTAGCGGGTAGCTACATTTTCTACCACCTAGCACCCGCTCCCCCTTCTCCTGGTAATGGTATCTGCAAATAATCTCCTCAGTCTGTGTGCTTCCAATGGAACTGAATCTACCCCTGGTTCAAGAGCTCAGGTACAGCCTCTGGCCTGGCTGCAGTGATTAGTTTAGAGATGGACTTGTAACCTCATCAAAGCCTGATATTGTTCAGGGTAACATACTAGATATATTTTGCTAGGATTGCCAATAATCATTTATTTAAGCTCCTTAGATAAGGTTTCCTGTCATTTGCAACTGAAAAAGCTCTGTGTAGCAGGTTGAATAGTGCTCACCCCCTGCCCAAAAATTACATTCACATCCACCCAGAACTTTGGAACTTTAGAATATGATCTTTTTTATTTTTTATTTTTTATTTTTTTGAGACAGAGTCTCACTCTGTCGCCAAGCTAGAGTGCAGTGGCATGATCTCAGCTCACTGCAACCTCAGCCTCCCAAGTAGCTAGAACTACAGGTATGTGCCACCACGCCCAGCTAATTTTTGTATTTTTAGTAGAGACGCGGTTTCACCATGTTGGCCAGGATGGTCCATCTCTTGACCTCGTGATCCGCCCACCTCGGCCTCCCAAAGTGCTGGGATTACAGGTGTGAGCAACCGTGCCTGGCCTGATCTTATTTTTAAAAGAGCCTTTGCAGATGTAATTAGTTAAGGATCTTGAGATACAATCATTATAGATGTAAATTTAGGTGGGCCCTAAATCTAACAATTGGTGTCCTTATATGATGAGGAGATATCACAGAGATATGCAAAGACACAGGGCATATGGCCATGTGAAGAGGGAGGCAGAGGATAGGGCGATGCTGCCATAAGACAACGATGCCTGGGCCACCAGAGGCTAGGAAGGGGCAAGGAAGGCCCTCCCCCTTAGAGCCTTCAGGTGGAGCATAGCTCTCCTGACACTTTGATTTCCAACTTCTAGCCTCCAGAATGGTGAGAGAGAATTTTCCACTGTTTTTAAGCCAACCAGCTTGTGACACTTGGTTAATGGCGGCCCTAGGAAACAAGTGCACTCTAACATGTGAAATCACTCAACAGATATTTATTGGTTCCTAATAATGTGTCTGAAAAGGACTTAGTATAAAATCCAAAGAAGAGGGACATGGAGGCTCTAGAGAAGTATTAGAGCTGAGACATTAGGAAGCCTAAAGAACCATCTGTCCCACTGCCCTGCACCCCAATGGGTGCCTCTGGAAGGGCCTGGAGAAACCATGGAATTTATGTTCTTTGGGCTCCCTTTTTGTAGGCTTGTTTTAAGACAGGGACTCACTCTGTTGCCCAGGCTGGAGTGCAGTGGCGCAATCACGGCTCACTGTAGCCTCAATCTGCCAGGCTTAAGCAATCCTCCCACCTCAGCCTCCCAAGTAGCTGGGACTATAGGCACATGCCACCACGTCCAGCTAATTTTTGTATTTTTGTAGAGATAAGGTTTCGCCATGTTGCCCAGGCTGGTCTTGAACTCCTGGGCTCAAGCCATCTGCCCACCTCGGCCTCTCGCAGGGCTGGGATTCCAGGCGTGAATCCCCCCGCCCAGCCTCCCTGGGCTTTTTGCAGGTCATTCTCCTAATTTATGGATGTCTTTCCTCAGTAAGGACATGAGCTCTGCTTGATATAAATTGAAAATATTCGGCCGGGCACGATGGCTCATGCCTGTAATCCCAGCATTTTGGGAGGCCGAGGCGGGCAAATCACGAGGTCAGGAGTTCAAAACCAGCCTGACCAATATGGTGAATCCCTGTCTCTACTAAAAATACAAAAATTAGCCGGGCGTGGTGGTGCACGCCTGTAATCCCAGCTACTGGGGAGGCCGAGGAAGGAGAATCACTTGAACCTGGGAGGCAGAGGTTGCAGTGAGCCCAGATCACGCCACTGCACTCCAGCCTGGGTGACAGAGTGAGACTCCGTCTCAAAAAAAATAATAATAATATTCATCCCAGTTTGTTCTTTATTTGACTTTGTTTATAGTGATTTTTGCCCTGCAGATTTTTTTTCTTTTTTTTGAGACAGAGTCTTGCTCTTGTTGCCCAGGCTGGAGTGCAATGGCATGATCTCAGCTCACTGCGACCCCTGCCTCCCGGGTTCAAGCAGTTTTCCTGCCTCAGCCTGTTGAGTAGCTAGGATTACAGGCAATGCGCCAGCATGCCCGGCTAATTTTATATTTTTAGTAGAGATAGGGTTTCTCCATGTTGGTCGGGCTGGTTTCGAACTCCCGACCTCAGGTGATCTGCCTGCCTTGGCCTCCCAAAGTGCTGGGATTACAGGCGTGAACCACTGTGCCCAGCCCAATTTCTATTTTTCTTTTTCTTTTCTTTTTTTTTTTTTTTGAGACGGAGTCTCGCTCTGTCACCCAGCATGGAGTGCAGTGGTGCGATCTCCACTCACTGCAAGCTCCTCCTCCCGGGTTCACGTCATTTTCCCACCTCAGCCTCCCGAGTAGCTGGGACTACAGGCGCCCGCCACCATGCCTGGCTAATTTTTTTTGTATTTTTAGTAGAGACGGGGTTTCACCGTGTTAGCCAGGATGGTCTCGATCTCCTGACCTCATGATCCGTCCGCCTCGGCCTCCCAAAGTGCTGGGATTACAGGTGTGAGCCACTGCGCCCGGCCCCAGTTTTATTTTTTACATAGTCAAATTTATCAACATTTTTTATGGCTTATGGGTTTTGTTTTGGTTTTCTGAACTCTCTGCTCCTGTGCTTTTATCTAGTACTCCATATTCTGGAGTAAGGCAGAGTCCTTTCATATTTACCTGTGTTTCCCTTACACTGCATTTCGGTCACCTTCATTGGTTTCCCAAAAACCAGTACCAGTAATAATAGCTACCATCCATTGTGTCTAGGCGTTGTACTACTCATTGAGTATCAATGAGTATAAAGAGCTTTGTATTCAGTATCTGTCATCTTCTCGGTAGCTCTGCAAGGTAGATGATATTCTGTCCATTTTAGAGATGAGGAAAGTATGGCCCAAAGAAGTTACATAAGTGGCCAGGCACAGTGGCTCATGCCTGTAAACCCAGCACTTTGGGAGGCCAAGGTGGAAGGACCGCTTGAGCCCAAGAGTTGGAGACCAGCCTGGGTAACATTGTGAGACCCTGTCTCTATTTTATAAAAGTTTATTTTAAAATTTATATATATATAATTTGTATATATATATATAATTTGTATATATATATATATTTACATTGACTTTTACAAGAAACTATGTTAGTGGTTTTGAAAAATATTCCACATTCTGGATTTTTCTGATGGTTTTCTTGTAGTGCCATTTAACTTGTCCCTCTATCTCTTTATTTCCTCTAAACAGGTTTCTCAACAGGGGTCCCTCATGTGAACTACAGAATATAGAAAGATTGAATGACTAATTATACTAGAACCATTCAAGATGCATAGGAGAGAACTCAGTTTGTTACACACAAGAGATTCCTTAAAGAACTAAAAGTAGGACTACCATTTGATCCAGCAATCCCACTACTGGGCATCCATCCAGAGGAAAAGAAGTCACTATACGAAAAGGATACTTTCACATGCATGTTTATAGCAGCACAATTTGCAATTGCAAAAATGTGGAACTAACTCAAATGCCCATTAATTAATGAGTAGATAAAGAAACTGTGGTATATCTATACAATGGAATACTACTCAGCCATTAAAAGGAATGAATTAATGGCATTTACAATGACCTGGATGAGATTGGAGCTATTATTCTAAGTGATACAACTCAGGAATGGAAAATCAAACATCGTATTTTCTCACTCATAAGTGGGAGCTAAGCTATGAGGATGCAAAGGCATAAGAATGACACAATGGATTTGGGGGACTCAGGGAAACAGTAGGAAGGGGGTGAAGAATAAAAGACTACAAATTGGGTGCATTGTGTACTGCTTGGGTTATGTGTGCACCGAAATCTCACAAATCACCACTACAGGACTTACTCATGTAACCAAACAACACCTGTTCTCCAATAACCTATAGAAACAAAAAATTTAAAACAAAGAAAAACTTTCTAATAACCACATTTAAAAAGTAAAAAAAAAAAAATGTTATACACAAAGGATGCAGTGATGGTTAATTTTATGTGTCAACGTTAATTTAATTAAAGTTAATGTCAAACATTATTCAGGATATGTCTTTGAGGGTGTTTCTGGGTGACAGTGACATTTAAATCTGTAGACTGATTAAAGCAGACACCCTCCCTAATGTTGGGGGAGTCTCAACCGGTCAGTTGATGGCCTGAATAGGACAAAAGGGCTGAACCTCCTGAGAGTAAGAGTAAATTTCTCCTGCCTGAGTCAGACTGGAACTACACCATTGGCTCTTCTGGGTCTCCAGCTTGCCAACTGCAGATCTTGGGACTTCTCAGCCTCCATAATCACATGAACCAATTCCTTAAAATAAATCTCTTTCTCTCTATATACATAGATCCTCTTAGTTCTGTTTCTCTGAAGAAATGATTAATACAGATGTCTTGGGATATCAGGCTTTATTTCTCTCCCAGACCATGATTGAGAAATTAAGGTGATCAGGCCGGGTGCAGTGGCTCATACCTGTAATACCAGCACTTTGGGAGGCCGTGGCAGGCAGATCACTTGAGGCTAGGAGTTCGAGACCTGCCTGGCCAACCTGGTGAAACTCCGGCTCTACTAAAAATACAAAATTAGCCACGTGTGGTGGCAAACACCTGTAGTCCCAGCTACTCGGGAGGCTGAGGCAGGAGAATCCCTTGAGCCCGGGAGGTGGAGAGGTGGAGGCTACAGTGAGCCGAGATTGCACCCCTGCACTCCTGCCTGGGCGACAGACTAAGACTCTGTCTCAAAAAAAAAAAAAAAAGGGGAAGAAAGAGATTAAGGTCAACATTATTTGGGGCAGGAACATTTCACATTGCATGACATCGGGAGTCCCCATAATGTCTTGTAGACCCTCTGTTAATGATGCTAAATTTGGTCACTTGATTGTAAATTTTTATTTCATAAAGTAACTATTTTTCTCTGTGAATTTGCAAATAATTTTGCAGGGTGATATTTTGACACCATGCAAATACCCTCTGTCTCAGCTACTTTTCACCTAATGGTCTTGCTACTCACTGAGGATCCCTGCCTGAATAAATTATTTCATTGCTTGCCCTCCCAGCAACTGAAACTTTAAAAAGCTTAGTCCTCATCAGGCTATAGCCTTTTTTTTTTTTTTTGGAGATGAAGTCTCACTCTGTCACTCAGGCTAGAGTGCAGTGGCGTGATCTTGGCTCATGGCAACCTCTGCCTCCTGGGTTCAAGCAATTCTCCTGCCTCGGCTTCTTGAGTAGATGGGATTACAGGCATGTGCCACTACACCTGGCTAATTTTTGTATTTTTAGTAGAGACAGGGTTTCTCCATGTTGGCCAGGCTGGTCTTGAACTCCTGACCTGAGGTGATCTGCCTGCCTCGGCCTCCCAAAGTGCTGGGACTACGGGCATGAGCTACCGCACCTGGCTGGCTATAGCCTTATGTGTGTGTGTGTATATATATAAATTAGTATATGTTAAGCTATAGCACATGAATAGCTTAATATATAATAACTAATATATGCAGTAGAACAAAGCTAAATCTCTTCCCCTTAGAAGCTTTCTCTT
Source organism: Pongo pygmaeus (assembly GCF_028885625.2). Taxonomy (NCBI): domain Eukaryota; kingdom Metazoa; phylum Chordata; class Mammalia; order Primates; family Hominidae; genus Pongo; species Pongo pygmaeus. The sequence continues at coordinate 139,221,852 of NC_072379.2, forward strand.
TCCTACAAATTCTCTAACCTAACCTCTCAGTCTGTGGAGAGCAGTCCTGGCTGGAAGGTTCCCTGGTGCCAGGAGAACATTTGTTATCCTTGGTTGTGGTGCCCAAAAGCAAGGATCAGAACCATTTGCAGGTGGGAGAGGAAGTCCCAAGGTGAAATCAAACAAACCAAATAAATATATCTGAAATCGTAGCCGACTAAGCTGAAGAAAACACCTGACGCTGAGGTTAAGATCCCAGCAGGTATCAGAGAATCAGGGAAGGCAAGATGGAGAACATCTGGCAGGTTCTAGGAAAAGACTTGGAGGAGGGGCTTCTCTGTTCTCCCAGCAAATGCTTGTTGGAGTGGAGTGAGGTCGGCGAGAAGGGACAAGGGGCTGTCCCATGGACCAGGTTTATTGGAAGGAGTGGGAGAAACCAAATGATGCCTGAGGGTGCAGTATCTAGGAGTGGAACAGGTTAAGGTCGCACCAAGCTCCAGTCAAGCAGAGAGGAGGGTTGAGGTTGGAAGCCAAGGAAGGTCATCAGTTCTCACAGCAGGTAGGAGGAACTGGGTAAGAACAGGGGAGAACCAGTGGAGGTACCCACAGAGCCAAGCAGTGCACAAGGAGGGAAACCCAGGAGTATCCGGGAAAGCCCAGCTTCTGTGCGCAGGTCAGGAAGCAGGCAGGGCTGCTACAGGGGTTCCCAAGAGGGTCAGGGCCCCCAACACTCCATCCCACCACTCCCCCACTGCCCACACCAACACTGGGAGCTGCAGGAACCCAGGGAGTGCGTTTGCTGCAGCTTGTGAGAATAAGGGCAGCAGAGCCTGGCTCTGCCCTCAGGTACCCCACTTCACTCGTGCCCCTGCAAGGGCCACTCTCCTGGCCTCCCAGTAAGGGCGGTCGGAGCCTCCTGCAGCGTTTCCCCATTACCTTAGTGTTTCGGCACCTGGAAGAGATTAGCATCGCTGGCAAAGCTGCAGAGCTCATTGTGCACTTCCTCTTCAATCTGAGTTGTAAAAAAAAAATATATATATATATATACATATTGAATGAGATCAGTTCCAGCACTTTCCCTAGAGATCCACGTAAAATCGACAGAGAAGTGTCCATCACTACCCTGGGGTTTCCTGTTTTGAACCTGACCTGTTCTTGGCAGACACTCTACCCTTGTCTCATCACATTGAAAGGCTTGGACAGACTTAACCCTCTTGCTTCCTCCTCTCTCCTGTCCTGTTCCCTGCCCTGGACAAATGGGTCAGACTCAGTCCTCTGGGGACAGGTGAGGCAGAAGAGGTGGCCAAGCCACTTTTTAGTCACACCCCCTGCTTTGGTCTCTGCAATATTTCCCCCCCCCCTTTTTCTTTCTTAGGTGACATTTCATGCAAGGCAGGAGACCATCCCCTTTATTTTGGGGGTGGAGCGAAAATGCAGGCCATCTGGACAAAAGCTTTCCCTGGTGTTTTCAGAAACAGGGAAATCCTGAATGTGGGCTGTGGATTACAAAGAGCTATCAGATCAAGTTCAGAAGTAAACACTTGGCCCGGCCTGGACTATTCAGGAAAACAATGGGAGAAAATGGTCATTGAATAGGAGGTGGATAAAAAAGCTCTATAACTGCCTCTAGAACACTGGCTAGGGGGTTATACATTCATTTTTCTCTGCATCGTTAAGTCATGACTCTATCCTGACCACATGCTATAGACTGACTTGTGTTCCTCCAAAATTCATGTGTTGAAGCCTGTATTATCTGTTCTTGCACTGCTATAGAGAAATACCTGAGACTAGGTAATTTATAAAGCAAAGAGGTTTAATTGGCTCGCAGTTCCCCAGGCTATACAGGAAGCATGGCAGCTTCCACTTCTGGGGAGGCCTCAGGAAGCTTCCAATCATGGCAGAAGTCAAAGAGGAAGCCAGCACTTCACCTGGCTGGAGCAGGAGGAAGAAAGAGAGGGGGATACCCATGAGAACTCACTATCCCGATGACAGCACCAAAGGAGATGGTGCTAAACCATTCATGAGAAACCACCCCCATGATCCAGTCACGTCCCACCAGGCCCTGCCTCCAACATTGAGGATTATACTTCGACAGTATATTTGGGGGTGGACACAGATCCAAACCGTATCAAAGCCCTAACCCCCGATGTGACTATTTGGAGACAGGACCTAAAGGAGCTAACAAAGGTTAGATGAGGTCAGAATAATGGGACTGATAGGATTAGTGTCCTCATAAGAAGAGACACCAGAGAGTGCTGACTCTCTCCACTCCTCTCTTTCTCTCTTTTTTTCTCTCTCTGTGCCATGTGGGGACACAGCAAGAAGACAGCTGTCTACAAGCTATGAAGAGAACAAACCACAAACTGAACTGGCTGGCATCTTGATCTTAGACTTCCCAGCCTCCAAAACTGTGAGAAATTTCTGCTGTTTAAGCCACCAGGTCTGTGTATTTTGTTAGGGCAGCCCACACAGACTAAGACACCACATAAGAATATTTGGTTAGGGCCGGGCGCGGTGGCTCACGCCTGTAATCCCAACACTTTGGGAGGCTAAGGTGGACGATCACCTGAGGTCAGGAGTTCGGGACCAGCCTGACCTCACGGCCAACATGGTGAAACCCCGTCTCTACTAAAAATACAAAAATTAGCCGGGCGTGGTGGCACACGCCTGTAATCCCAGCTCACTTGGGAGGCTGAGGCAGGAGAATCACTTGAACTCGGGAGATGGAGGTTGCAGCAAACCAAGATCGCACCACTGTACTCCAGCCTGGGCAAGAGAGAGAGACTCTGTCTCAATAATAATAATAATAATAATAATAATAATAATACTTGTTTGGACCTGGTGTGGTGGCTCACGCCTGTAATCCCAGCATTTGGGGAGGCTGAGACAGGAGGATCGCTTGAAGCCAGGAGTTTGAAACCAGCCTGGCCAACACAGCAAGACCCCATCTCTACAAATAAAATAAATTAGCCAGGTATGGAGTCGCACAGCTGTAGTCCCAGCTACTCGGGAGACTGAGGTGGGATGCTCATGCAAGCCCAGAAGTTCAAGGATGCAGTGAGCTGCGATCTATGGTTGCACCACTACACTCCAGCCTGGACACAGTGTAAGACCCTATCTCTAAAAACAAGCAAACAAACAAAACTGGCCAAGGCAACATAGCAAGACCCTGTGTCTACGTTTCAAAAAATTAGCTGAGCGGGGTGGTGCATACCTGTAGTCCCAGCTACTTGTAGGGCTGAAGTAGGAGGTTTGCTTGAGCCCAGCAGGTTGAGGCTGCAGTGAGTCATGTTCACACCAAAGCACTCCAGTCTGGGTGACAGAGTGAGACCCTGTCTCAAAAATAAGTAAAAAAAAAGGAAAGAGACAGAAAGAAAGAAAGAGAAAGAGGAAGGAAGGAAGGAAGAAAGGAAGGAAAAGGGAAGGAAGGAAGGAAGGAAGGAAAGAAGGAAGAAAGAAAGAGGAAAAGAATACTTGTTTATCCTAAAGCCCACTTGTAACCAAACTGCTTCAGGTCATGGGTCGTAATTCCATGTGCCTCCAGTTGCCAATACAGGTATCCCTCACTTTAAGAAGCTTCTTCACTAAATGCTAATGATGAACGTTGCTAGACAGCAACCCTCCCCAGCTTCTGAGTCGCAGACCCTGGCCCCTGACTACAGGGTATGCATGTGATCCCAAGATACCTGATACCATTAAATGGTTGTAATGAAAAAAACAGGCATAGCAAGACCACTGGGTGTCTACTCCAATGTTCATTTGCATCCTATTCCTTTTTCACAGAACTGTGATTTTTTTTTATCATGGTAACATTCACACATAACAAAATTCACTATTTTAACCCATTTAAAGCATTCAGCATTTAGCATATTCACAAGGTTGTGCAACCACCACCGCTATCTAGCTTCAGAACTTCTTTGTCACCCATAGAACTTTGATTTTATTATTTAAGACTTAATTTCTCAATCCCCCTTGCAGTGAGGTATAGCTTTGTGATTAGGTTTGTGATTAAGTATGAGTGTTCCTCATACTTCTGCTTACGTTTTACTGGCTAGAAAGCTCCTTGCAAGGAAGTGGTCACCCTTTCATCCTCTCCTGTTTCGTCTGTTGACAAACAGAGATGTGATGATGGGGTTTCTGGCAGCCCTTATGGACTATGAAGTAAGTATTTGTAAGGCTGAGGACAGCAGGATGGAAAGAAAGGAGCCGAGGTCCCCATAACATATGGAGCCAGCTCTGGATTTCTTTTACATGAGAAATAAACTACTTGTTTAGGCCACTGGTATTTGGGGAGTTTTCTATCCTATGCAGCTAGACCCCATTCCAACTTCATCAAGGAGGATAGCCATCTTTAAAAATGACCACTTCAGGATTTCTTGAAATATCAGGCTCCAGTGGTTGGTCCATGGGTTGGATTGGGGAGCTGGCTAGGTTGGGTCTCACACTGAGTGTAATCGGTTCAGGCATCAGATCAGTTCATGTTTGGTGGGATCAGATAGCACGTGGATGATCCTCCTAGGCTTGAGCCCAGGGACCCTCTGAACACACCGGCTTCAGGACAGCAGGCGGCCTAATGGGGCAATGAGGCACCTTATCTAAGACATGAGCCCAGCTATGTTTGGGGTAGGAACTGGCACATATTGGGTGCTGGGGGTCGATCTGTTCCTAACAAGGAGATGCCTCTATTGGTCCCTGCAACAGAACATTGCTGGGTCCCACAGGGCCTGACCCACCAGCCTTAGGGTCCCCCTTACCCCCAGCTCTTAGGAGGTAAAATCATAACAGCTATCATGTTTTGGAAACCTATTATGTTAAGGTATTGTTCTGCTTTACATGTAACGTCTTGTCATCCTCGCAACAATTCTGTAAGGAGATCCATTTTACAGATAAGGAATGAAGCTCATACAAATTTAATAGCTTGCCCACAGTCATACAACTGGGGTGTGGCAGAGATGGCTTTGAACACAGGTCGGTCTCCTCCACATTCTTCTCTCTTCCCCCTCCATCCAGCTGCCTCCTTCCTCCCACACAGAAACCAAGGTCAACTGCTAGGGAATTACAGTGATGCCAGGAGATCTGGAGCTCATGCAAATAACCAGGGAGTCCTGCTCGGGGAGGCTCCCCTTCTTCTTCTGCTATACCCAGGCTACAAGAACTCCAGGGGGTCCCTTAAGCAATCAAAGCAGCAAAACAACACTTGGTCCTTGTCCCAGTTACCTATTGCTGTGTCACAAACCACCCCAGAGTGAAGTGGCTTACAACAGCCACTGTTCTATTTCGCTCCCAGCTCTGGGCTCCGCTGGGTCGTTTTCTGCTGGCCTTGCTGGTGTTCGCCCATGGGCTGGCATTCATCTGGGGCCTGGCTCAGCTGGAGGGAAGCTGAAATGCTGGATGGGCCTTTCCACCACTTTCTCCAGCAGGCTAGCCAGACTCCTTTCCAGACAATGCAGGGGTCCCAAGACTGTGAAAGCAGAATGGGACCCCGTCCTAACTTAAACAGGGGTGCAGAAGGGGGACTGCCATTTAAAAAAATAATTCCTTCTGGATGTTCTTCAGCTGCTTGTCTAGGGGCCTAATGGGGAAGCTGGCCTCCTTAGGGTTTCACCCTGTGTGGTCAGTATAGGTGTTCTGAAGGAAGAGCTCCTGCTGCCACACTGCTGATTAAAGCTGGTCATCAGCCCAGTCCAGATTCACACAAGTGTGTGACTCCCAGGACATGTGGTTTCTTGGACAGCACCAAGGTTCCCAGTCCTACCCATGATCTAGGTGACATTTCATACAAGGTGAATGTCTTTTGTGTTGTTGCTGCTGGAGATCAGTCTCTGATCTCATTGGCTGGGTGGATTTCCATTCGGTGTGATCCTTCTGACATAATCTATTGCCTGTCTCCTAGTGACCACCAGAGGCCCCTCCCATGGCTGCTGGGCCCACCCCTCAGTGCCATGTGCATGTCCACCCTCAGTTACATATGGCACCGTGGGTTGGCTCCTATAATCCTCACAACAATGTTATGAGGTCGGAACTATCATCTCCTTTTCAGCGACGAGGAAGCTGAAGCATAGAGCTATTGAGTGATTTGCCCAGGTAGTGGCTTCAGACTTTGCGCCCTTAACCACTAAGCTCTACGGTCTGGTGCTGTCACACTGGGCATGATGGAAACCCTAAAGATACAAGGGTAGAAGGGAAGGAAGAAGCCTGGGTCTCTTCCAGGCATGTGCATAGTATAAAAGGCACCAGGTCAGGGCTGGGAAAGAGGAAAGTCGGATCACGCACACTCCAAACCCAGAAGGTAGCAAAATGAGGGAGTTGGGAGAAAATACAGGGCTATTACCTGAATTGCGGGTGGCACTATAGAACTGGATTTTTATTTTTATTTTTTATTGAGACAAGGTCTTGCTCCGTCATCCAAGCCGGAGTGCAGTGGTGCAATCTTGGCTTGCTGCACCCTTGACCTCCCAGGCAGATGAGCCTCAGCCTCCCAAGTAGCTGGAACCACAGGTGTGCACCACCATGCCCAGCTAACTTTTGTATTTTTTGTAGAGACAGGGTTTTGCCATGTTCCCCAGGCTGGTTTCAAACTCCTGGCTCAAGTGATCCACTCGCTTTCACCTCCCAAAGTGCTGGGATTATAGGCATAAGCCACTGCATCCGGCCTGAACTGGATTTTTTTTTGAATTTTTTTGAGACGCAGTTTTGTTCTTGTTGCCCAGGCTGGGGTGCAATGGCGCAGAGACTGCAACCTTCGCCTCCTGGGTTCAAGCGATTCTCCTGCCTCAGGCTCCCAAGTAGCTGGGATTACAGGCACCCACCACCACGCCTGGCTAATTTTTGTATTTTTAGTAGAGATGGGTTTCACTATGTTGGCCAGGCTGGTCTCGAACTCCTGACCTCGTGATCCACCCTCCTCAGCCTCCCAAAGTGCTAGGATTATAGGTGTGAGCCACTGCACTGGGCCCTGAACTGGATTTTTTAAAAAAAGATAAAACAGAACTTAGGCCAAAATTCCACACAGTGAAATAAATCCAGGCTCTTGCCTGTAATCCCAGCACTTTGGGAGGCCAAGGTCAGTGGATCACCTGAGGTCAGGAGTTCAAGACCAGCCTGGCCAACATGGTGAAACCCCATCTCTACTAAAAATTACAAAAAATTAGCCGGGTGTGATGGCACAGCTACTCGGGAGGCTGAGGCAGGAGAATCACTTGGACCTGGGAGGTGGAGGTTGTGGTGAGCTGAGATCTCGCCATTGCACCCCAGCCTGAGCAACAAGAGCGAAACTCTGTCCCAAAAAAAAGAAAAAGAAAAGAAAAAAATACAAATCCCCCTCCCACTACTGTTTGCCCCTCTACCGCCGCCACAGCTCCACTACACATTAGCAAGTGTGACCTACGCATGGCAGTGAGAGCATACACAGCACATACATGCTCACCGCGATTTATTCAACGGGCTCATCTCAGTGTGGTACAGAGTACAGCTTTCTCTTCTACTTGCAGGCAGGATCTGTCTGATTTGCCTGCTCTGCTCCTTGATGACATTGACTAAGGGAGATTCCATCACTTTCACACTAACTTTCAGTTATGAGAAATGTCCCCATGTTGAAAAAGTTCAATTCAAAGTAGATCAAAACTTTGGCTGGGCACGGTGGCTCATAACTGTAATGCCAGCACTTTGGGAGGCCCAGACGGGCAGATCATTTGAGGTCAGGAATTCGAGACCAGCCTGGCCAACATGGTGAAATGCTGTCTCTACTATAAATACAAAAAATTACCTGTGTGTGGTGGCATGAGCCTGTAATTCCAGCTACTCGAGAGGCTGAGGCAGGAGAAACGCATGAACCTGGGAGGCGGAGGTTGCAGTGAGCTGAGATTGCGCCACTACACTCCAGCCTGGGCGAGAAAGCAAGACTCCATCTCAAAAAAAAAAAGAAAAGAAAAAGAAAAAACAAAGAAAGAAAAAGAAAAAAAAGTTAGATCACAACTTCAAATTTATATACAGTTCAAAGTCTCTGCCCTCCTGTGAGCTCCAGCTATGGGTGGAAAGACCCTGTAACCTTCAGCAATGGGTGGAGCTATGGCCTGTTCTTTTGACTCCTGACCCCATGACCACCACCACACCAAGTGATCCCCCACTCCTAGCACGACTGAATTCTCTGGGATGGGGAGGAGCAGGGAGCTGTGGAGGTGGAAAGGCTTCTGTTCTTGGCCGAGCACCTTCTGGCTGTCAGTGCTGGCTCACGGTGTTGGTCAGCTCAGGCTGCCATGACAAAGAACCACAGACACGGCAGCTTAAGCAACAGAAACTTACGGTCCCACCATTCTGGAGGCTGGAAGCCTGAGATCAAGGTATCTTCGGAGGCCCGTCTTCTTGATTGTAGATGGCCACCTTCTTCCTGTCTTCATATTGCCTTTTCTCTCTACTGGTCTGTGCACAAATTTCTTCTTATAAGAACATCAGTCCTGGCCAGGCGCAGTGGCTCACGCCTGTAATCCTGGCACTTTGGGAGGCCGAGGCAGGCGGATCATGAGGTTAGGAGATCAAGACCATCCTGGCTAACATGGTGAAACCCCGTCTCTACTAAAAATACAAAAAAATTAGCCAGGCATGGTGGCGGGCGCCTGTAGTCCCAGCTACAGGCTGAGGCAGGACAATGGCGTGAACCTGGGAGGTGGAGCTTGCAGTGAGCCGAGATCATGCCACTGCACTCCATGCTGGGCGACAGAGCGAAACTCCGTCTCAAAAAAAAAAAAAAATGAACCTCAGTCCTATTGGATTAGGACCCACCCTAAAACCTTATTTAAATGCAGTTGTCTCTTTGAAGACCTTATCTCTAACCACAGTCACATTCTGAGGTTCTGGGGCTTAAGACTTCAACATATGAATTGGGGAGGGGGGAGTCCCAATTCAGCTCATCAGTCTCACCCTTGGGGAAGCTGGATGGGATTTCTGGAGCACCCCCTGAAGGCTTTACATGGCACCATGCCTGGGTGGCTCTCTCTCAGCTCCAGGACCCCTACCCTGGCAGCCCTGGGGCAGCTGCACCCCATGGCACACACTGGGCCCAGGAGGAAGCTCAGCTCCATCGTCCCCACCCATTTGGGCCCACCTCTGCCCTCAGTCACCTCCATGCCAAGGGCAGGCTCCAGTTGCCCTGTGATCCTGCCTTCCACAAAGCGAGACTCCATCTCGCTTGTGGGAAACACTCCACAAGCCCCCAGGAACTTTTTCCTGCAGCACCAAGACTTGGGACTCAGACACTTAGTAACAGCCAGCCAGGGTGGAAAATTCTGGGCTCCCTTCCTGATGTACACCCCTGCTCTTTGTGATTGGGTCTCATGAAGCCCTTATCTCTCAGCTGCAGGGAGGCCAAGCCCTCCCCAACCCCACAAGGGGGAGAAAGCACAATCTTTTCCTTAATGAATCTCTGGCCTGCCTTTCTAGAGGCAGGCAGTAGGTGACGGGGGAGCGTTGCTGGAGAGGTTGGCTGCCTTTTAGGAAGTCTGCTGATATGATTTGGCTGTGTCCCCACCCAAATCTCATCTTAAATTGTAGTTCCAATAATTTCCACATGTTGTGGAAGGGACCTAGTGGGAGATAATTGAAGCAGGGGGCAGTTTCCCCCATACTGTTCTCATGGTAATTAATAAGTCTCACGAGATCTGATGGTTTTATAAGGGGAAATCCCTTTTGCTTGGTTCTCACTCCCTCTTTGCCCCCCACCATGTGATGCCTTTCACCGTGATTGTGAGGCCTCCCCAGCCACGTCGTACTGTGAATCCATTGAACCTCTTTCCTTTATAAATTACCCAGTCTAGGCCAGGCGCAGCGGCTCACTCCTGTAATCCCAGCACTTTGGGAGGCCGAGGCGGGCAGATCACCTAAGGTCAGGAGTTCGAGACCATCCTGGCCAATATGGAGAAACCCTGTCTCTACTAAAAATACAAAATTAGCCGGGCATGGTGGCGTGCACTTGTAAGCCCAGCTACTTGGGAGGCTGAGGCAGGAGAATCGCTTGAACCCAGGAGGTGGAGGTTGTGGTGAGCCAAGATCACGCCATTGCACTACAGCTTGGGCAACAGGAGCGAAACTCCGTCTCAAAAAATAATAATAAAAATAAATAATAAATAAAATAAAAATAAATTGCCCAGTCTAGGCCTGGCATGGTGGCTGATGCCTATAATCCCAGCACTTTGGGAGGCCAAGGCAGGCAGATCATGAGGTCAGGAGTTTCAGACCAGCCCGACCAACATGGAGAAACCCCATCTCTACTAAAAATACACAATTAGCTGGGTGTGTGGCACATGCCTGTAATCCCAGCTACTCGAGAGGCTGAGGCAGGAGAATCGTTGGAACCTAGGAGGCAGAGGTTGCAGTGAGCCAAGATCGTGCCATTGCACTCCAGCCTGAGCAACAAGAGCAAAACTCTGTCTCAAAAAAAAAAAAAAAAAATTACCCAGTCTCAGGTATGTCTTTATCAGGGGTGTGAAAACAGACTAATACATCCACCAAGGACGGATCTAGAGTCTCTCCTTAGGAAGTGTGGGTGTTTAATCTCCTATTGTCTTTCTTTGGGGGACGCTGCTGAAAATTCAAGACCACATCCTATCACATGTGTCTGTACACTTTCTGCTTTTAAAAAGTCTTACATAGTAGCACACTATTCTACATCTCAAATGTGTTCCTTTAACTATGTTGGAGATTATCTCAGATTAACACACGGCTGCCAATCTTCGTGCCTTCAGTGTTTCATCATATCGATGTCCAGGGTTTCTTTAACCAATCCTCTATTGGTTGTTTCCAAACTTTTGCTAGTGTCAACAACACTGCAACAAATATTGATTAATCAATGGAGAATTTTTCTGTGTGTATATCTGTATACCATCATGCCCAACTGACTTTTTTTTTTGTAGAAAAAGAAAACACCCAGCCATGTTGATTTCTTAAATGTGGTACTAGCCTATAAATGGATAGACAACTCAATGGAATAAACTGCATTCCCATCAGCAAGGTTTGAAATCACCTGTTTTCCCATATCTTTACCAACACACCAACAAAGCATTATCAAACTTTGCCAAACTGATAGGCAAAAAATACAGTACATCATTGTACTTTATTTTCTTTTTTAAATCTTTTTTTAAAAAAATTTCCCCACCTTCAGGTCTCTCATTGTACTTTTTATTTTTATTTTTTGTGACTGAGTCTCACTCTGTCGCTCGGGCTGAGTGCAGTGGGCAGTGGCGCGATTCTCAGCTCACTGAACCTCCGCCTCCTGGGTTCAAGCAATTCTCCTACCTCAGCCTCCGGAGTAGCTGGGATTACAGGCATGCGCCACCACGCCCAGCTAATTTTTGTATTTTTAGTAGAGCCAGGGTTTCACCAGGTTGGCCAGGCTGGTCTCAAACTCCTGACCTCAAGTAAGCCTCCTACCTTGGCCAACCTCCCAAAGTGCTGGGATTACAGGCGTGAGCCACCGAGCCCAGCCTTCTCATTGTACTTTAAATTGTCATTCTGTGCATTCTAAGTCAGGTATCCTTCCACGTGTTTAATGCGCATGCACGTTTCCAAAAAAGGCAGATAATTTAGTTAAGTGGCTAGGATCGTGGACTCTGGAGCTACTAGAACGGCTGAGTTTGAATCTCAGCTTCGCTGCTTAACAGCTATGACTGTCAGCAAATGACCCACCCTGTCTATGCCTGATTTCTCTTGGGGACAATAACAGTACGTACCTTATAGAGTTGCGGAAAGGATTAAATATGTTACTTAAGGCATTTTTAGAAGAGCACCTAGGGGATGGAAAAGTGCTATGTAGTGTAGTTATTAGCGTTATCCTTTTTTTTTTTCTATTAGGATACAGACGTGCAGGAGTTAGTATATATGTATTAGGAATATTAGTCTTTTGTCTGTGTTGTGGATTATAAACATATTTTCCAACACTGCCTTTTGACTTTGTTTTTACCTAAATTGACTTTTTTTTTTTATTGTGGTACAATATACGAAACATAAGACTTACTGTGTCCAGAATTGGTGGGTTCTTGGTCTCACTGACTTCAAGAATGAAGCCGCACACCCTCGCGGTGAGTGTTACAGTTCTTAAAGGCGTCGTGTCCTGAGTTTTTTCCTTCTGACGTTCGGATGTGTTTGGAGTTTCTTCATTCTGGTGGGTTTGTGGTCTCGCTGGATCAAGAGTGAAGCTGCAGACTTTCGCGGTGAGTGTTATAGCTCATAAAGGCAGTGTGGACACAAAGAATAAGCAGCAGCAAGATTTATTGCAAAGAGCCAAAAAACAAAGTTCCCACAGCACAGAAGGAGACCCCAGCGAGTTGCCACTGCTGGCTCCAGCAGCCTGCTTTTATTCCCTTATCTGGCCCCACCCACATCCTGCTGAGTGGTCCATTTTACAGAGAGCCGATTGGTCTGTTTTGACAGGGTGCTGATTGGTGCGTTTACAATCCCTGAGCTAGACACAAAAGTTCTCCACCTCCCCACCAGATTAGCTAGATACAGAGTGTCCACCGGTGTATTTACAAACCCTGAGTTAGACACAGAGTGCTGATTGGTGCATTTACAAATTTGAGATAGATACAGAGTGTTGATTGGTGTATTTACAATCCTTTAGCTAGACATAAAGATTCTCCAAGTCCTCACCAGACTCAGGAGCCCAGCTGACTTCACCCAGTGGATCCTGCACTGAGGCCGCAGGTGGAGCTGTCTGCCAGTCCTGTGCCCTGTGCCCGCACTCCTCAGCCCTTGGGTGGTCCATGGGACTGGAGGCCCTGGAGCAGGGAGCATGCTCGTTGGGGAGGCTGGGGCCTCTCAGGAGCCCACGGTTGGAGGGCGTGGAGGCTCAGGCATGGCAGGCTGCAGGTCCCGAGCCCTGCCCTGCGGGGAGGCACCTAAGGCCCGGTGAGAAGTCGAGCACAGCAGCTGCTGGCCCACGTGCTAAGCCCCTCACTGCCCGGGGCCTGCGGGGCCGGCCGGCCGCTCTGAGTGCGGGCCCACTGAGCCCATGCCCACCCAGAACTCGCACTGTCTCGCAAGCGCCGCACGCAGCCCCGCTTCCCGCCCGCGCCTCTCCCTCCACACCTCCCTGCAAGCTGAAGGAGCCGGCTCCGGCCTTGGCCAGCCCAGAAAGGGGCTCCCACAGTGCAGCGGCGGGCTGAAGAGCTCCTCAAGCACGGCCAGAGTGGGCGCCGAGGCCGAGGAGGCACAGAGAGTGAGCGAGGGCTGCAAGGGCTGCCAGCACGCTGTCACCTCTCATTACCAGAAATCATTTTTAGGTGTACAGTTCAGTGGAATTACAATGTTTAGAGACATGCTTTTTTGTGTGTGTTGTCAAAATTTTCACGCCTGTAATCCCAGCACTTTGGGAGGCGAAGGCGGGTGGATCACCTAAGGTCAGGAGGTCGAGACCAGCCTGACCAACATGCAGAAATCCCTCTGTACTAAAAATACAAAAAAATTAGGTGGGCGTGGTGGTGCATGCCTGTAATCCTAGCTACTCAGGAGGCTGAGACAGGAGAATCGCTTGAACCTGGGAGGCAGAGGTTGTGGTGAGCCGAGATCGCACCACTGCACTCCAGCCTGGACAACAAGAGTGAGACTTGGTCTCAAAAAAAAAATTCAGCCTTTTATTTTATTATTTCTGGGTTTGACATTGTTTTAAAGGCCTTTCCACTGTATGATTTTTTAATCTCCCATATTTTACTACTGCTTTTATGGTTTCCATTTTGGCATTTTAGTATCAATGAATCTGCATCTTATTTTAGCTGAGGATGTGAAGAAGAGATTCTATTTTCTTTCTGGATGGGTAGCCAGAAGTCTCAATGCCATTAATTGAATAGTGTGATTCCAAGTGTCTAGCCCATTTTATAAACTAATACCCTGCTTAGAAATGAAATTCCTGTATATATTTAGGTCTATTCTGGAACTTTGGATTTATTCCATTGAGTTGTCTATCCATTTACAGGCTAGTACCACATTTTAAAAATCAACATGGCTGGGTGTTTTCTTTCTCTAAAAATAAAAAATAAAAAATAAATAATTCAGCTGGACATGATGGTGTACTCCTTTAGTCCCAGCTACACAGGAGGCTGAGGCAGGAGGATCGCTTGAGCCCAAGATGTTGAGGCTGCAGTGAGCAGTGTTCCCACCACAGCTCTCCAGCCTGGGTGACAAAGCAAGACCCTGTCTCTATTAAATAAAAATAATAAAATAAAGGCCAGGCACAGTGGCTCACACTTATAATCCCAGCACTTTGGGTGGCTGAGGTGGAAGGACTGCTTGAGGCCAGGAGTTCGTGACCAGTCTGGGCAACAAAGTGAGATCCTGACTCTACAAAAAAATTTAAAAACTTAGCCAGGCATGGTGACATGTGCCTGTGGCCCAGATACACAGGAGGCTGAGGCAGGAGGATCGCTTGAGCCCAGGAGGTCGAGGCTGTAGTGAGCTGTGTTTGCACCACTGCACTCAAACCTGGACAACAGAGTGAGACCCTGGCTCAAACATAAAATAAAATACAAAATAAAATAAAGTAGTAAAATAACATAAAATCCATGTAACTTTAACAGTTGTTCAAATACCTGGTAGAGTTAGTCTCTTATCATTGCTCTTCTGATTCGAAAGTTCGTGGTTATTTGTTTTTCCATATAAACTTTAGAATCAGTTTGTTAAATTAAAAAGGTTCCTACTGATTTGGGTGGGAGTGGGGAGTTTTGGCCCTGCTTAAAGGACGAAGTCCAGTCCCATCTGCTGAGGTTGTACGTGTCTTGAAGGGTCCCTCCCCCAACTCTTGCTGCTGCCCAGCTCATGTCCAGCTCAGTCACAGAAGGTGCGGGGCAGCCAGGACCTCCAATCCATGCATCTGAGATGGATGCTGTACCCTCCAAGCAGCCTCAGACCCCTACATGTGTGGTGGCTGGAGTCAGCACAGCTATAGGGGTGGCCATAGCCACAGCTAGGTGAAGCCTCAGCCGCTGCAGTCCTGACCAGGAAAGCTGGAGGCCCTGCCTGGTGCACAGGGCTGTGGGCCCCCTGGGGGAAGGCAGTGAGACCTGAGGGCAGACCACACGCATGCCACGGCCTCAGGCACCTGAGTTCCTTCCGTATCTCCAGGGCCCACTGAGTCCATCCCCAGGCGCCATGCCAGATGCACTCCTCTTTCCAAATGGTGGAGCTTCCCAGGGTGACACACCAAAACCAGATGGCACGCTTTCTTTCTTTTTATGCTTAGATTTTTTTTTTCTGGTGTTAAAATAACACATGATCCAAACGAAAACATGATATATATAAGAAAATTTAAATTACCATAAATGTCTGACCCAGAAATAAATGAGTAAAAGTTTTGTGTATTCTTTCCAGTTTATTTTTCTTTTCTTTCTATTTTTTTTTTTTGTTTGGGACAGAGTTTCGTTCTTGTTGCCCAGGCTGGAGTGCAATGGCGCTATCTCGGCTCACTGCAACCTCCACCTCCTGGGTTCAAGCAATTCTCCTGCCTCAGCCTCCCGAGTAGCTGGGATTACAGGCGCACACCACCACGTCCTGCTAATTTTTTGTATTTTTAGTAGAAACGGGGTTTCATCATGTTAGCAGGCTCGTCTCGAACTCCTGACCTCAGGTGATCTGCTTGCCTTGGCCTCCCAAAGCGCTGGGATTACAGGCATGAGCCACTGCGCCCGGTTCTCCTCCTGGATTTCTTTATATCTGGATGTTAAATGTCCAGATTGATCTATTTCTCAAATCTTCCATCCCCCGTTCCCATTGTTGTATTAACTTGTTTCCCTCTTTATTAACAAAATCGAGTAGCTTTTCATATTTAATTAACTGGCCATTTATCTTCTGATTTTTTTTATTAAATTGAAATTTTATGTAAAACAACTGACTATAAAGAGTATATTATTACATTTAAAAGGATGCCAGACTGGGTGTGGTGGCTCACACCTGTAGTTCCAACACTTTGGGAGGTCAAGGTGGATGAATAGCTTGAGCTCAGGAGTTCAAGATGGGCAAAACCCCATCCTACAAAAAATACAAAAATTAGCCAGACGTAATGGTGCACACCTGTGGTCCCAGCTACATGGGAGGCTGAGGCAGGAGGATTACTTGAGCTCAGGAGGTCAGGGCTGCAGTGAGCCATGTTTACACCACTGCACACCAGCCTGAGTGACAGAGTGAGACCCTGTCTCAAAAAAAAAAAAAAAAAAGGTCAACTTTGACCCAGATTTATATGTTGGTACCTTGCATTATATAGACTCCCCAGCATTTTGTACAAAGCTCAGCAAATAATAGTAGTTGCTGAATATCTTTGTTGAATAAATCTTCAACTCACAGGTTGCTTCTAAATCTTCATCTAGTACTTCCTCCAGGGTTAAACAGTAAATGACTTTCTTTAGCTCTTTATTCTAGAAAAATTTTAAATACTATTTGTTGAATATTTACTACTTGTCCCTGCTCCAAACTGTTTAGATGTGGTGATTTAATCCTTACAACAATACTAGAAGATAGGTCCTCTTGTTATCTGCATTTTACAGATAAGAAAACTTATCTGAATACTTAAGTGGCTGAGCTGAACTTTAGCGCCTATACTTCAACTATTGTGCTAGGTCCCTCTTTAGCTGGTTCAGTTCACGCACCAATTCTGATCCATTTATAGTTCTTTAGCACACATTGTTGAGAAGAATTCTGGGGCAGCATCTAGGCTCCATAAGAAAAAAAAAAAAAAAAAAAAAAATCTGCCTTGATTGATTAATGATGTCTGCCATATGTGCAGGAATGGGGAGGTGGGAGTTACTTTTTTTTTTTTTTTTTTAAACTCTGCTGAATCATTCCTTGGAGAAAAATTATCTCTGGGGTTATATACAGCTCTAGTGCCTTCAAAATTGGGGCATGTTGACATCTGAAGTGTTTAAAGCCTGCTTTGTTTCCTAGCTGTAGTAGAATTCTTTAACTGCCTGTTTATAATTTATCTGAGAGAAACACTGGTAATTAGGCATCTGAGCATTCCTCCGATTCCCTCGTTTCTTCCTTTTCCTGTGGTAAAAACAGAAAGTCAGAAAAATAATCACATTGCATCATGATACCAGTGGGCCGTATAAAAAGCCCCGTGATGTTATTTTTCCGATCATTGCTTTCCTCGCAGCCAGCATTTAGACCATGCCAAATACCCCTCCCATCAGATCATTAGAAATGGCCATACAGTCGGTCTCTTTACTAACCTTTCTACATCCCAAACAGTTTTACAACTTGGCTTCAGCTGCAGGGCAGCCCAGCTTTTAAAGGAATTAGATCCTTTTTCCAGAATCTCCATTAAAGAGAACTTAACACAGCTTTAGGAGAAAGAGATATAAAGTGATTTTCTCCAATCTCTACTCACTTTTCCAAGTGCACTTTTATCTTACATTCAGAACCAATCTATTCATTTAGAATTGTTCTATGAGGTGTTCAGTATTCACTTTCCCATCCTTTAAACATTTTTTTCTCAGCTAAAGTAATATACATATATTGAGAATTCCTGGGATGGCTCTTATCTCCTCTAACTACAAGGCAGGAAACCAGATGGAGAAGAAAAATCACTGGGAAATCTCACATTGTCCTGATCACCTCTGGCCGAGAAAGAGAAAAGTTATTTGGGAGGTCAGCGTCATAAGCCAACAGGGTTTTGAAGGAGTCATGTCAAGATGAAGCCCCATGACACCAGGATAGGGTGGGGATTCTGTCCCTACCCCAGGCTCCTATATCAGTTTCTTTTCTTTTCTTTTTTTTGGGGGGACAGAGTCTCACTCTGTCACCCAGGCTGGAATGCAGTGGCGTGATCTCAGTTCACTGCAATCTCTGCCTCCGGGGTTCAAGCGATTCTCGTGCCTCAGCCTCCCAAGTAACTGGAATTACAAGCATGCACCACTACGCCCGGGTAATTTTTGTATTTCTATCAGAGGCAGGGTTTCGTCACGTTGGTCAGGCTGGTCTCGAACTCCTGACCTCAAGTGATCCACCTGCCTCAGCCTCCCAAAGTGCTGGGATTATGCGCATGAGCCACCATGCCTGGCCTGTATCAGTTTCTTAAGGGAGCACCTCTGGTCCTTGGTGAGGCCTCCCTCCTGGCCTCATGGTCATCAGCAGACATCCAGATGAGGTCCAACGTTGTAGTGAGCATCTTGCAGATGGTGAGCTGCTCAGACCATGCCCATTTTGGTGTATTTGGGACTCTTAGCTATTCCCAAAGCACCCCCTATCAGGCCAGATAAAGGTAACCTCTGGCTGCCTTCTGCATAGGAAGGCAGGAGCCCCCAGTACTGCAGTTCATGCAGGCTCCTAGAGAACTTTCTGAGGGACACCTAGCAACTCGCCTCTGGACAGCTACCCTGTCCAGAACCTTCCCCATGAGGGTACACAGTCTGCTGCCCCTGGGAAGGAACAGCATCTCATCTTTTTTTGGATGCCGCACTGGCTAGGATGTTTTCTGGCCCATGATCACTAGAAATGTTTGCCTGTAAGAGACCAAGCTCCAGGAACCCCCTGCTGTTTGCTGTATCCCACTATCTACAACGTTCAAGCTTGACCCCAGAAAGTCCTCTTTTGACAGAAAACCAAATACCGCATGTTCTCATTTGTAAGTGGGAGCGAAATGCTTACTCATGAACACAAAGAAGGGAACAACAGGCCGGGTGCAGTGGCTCACACCTGTAATTCCAGCATTTTGGGAGGCCGAGGCAGGTGGATCACCTGAGGTCAAGACGTCAAGACCAGCCTGGTCAAATGGCGAAACTCTGTCTGTACTAAAAATACAAAAATAAGCTAAGTATGGTGTTGCACGCCTGTAGTCCCAGCTACTCGGGAAGCCAAGGCACAAGAATCACTTTAACCTGGGAGGCGGAGGTTGCAGTGAGCCGAGATCACACCACTGCACTCCAGCCTGGGCGACAGAGCAAGACTCTGTCTCAAAAAAAAAAGAGAGAACAACAGACACTGGGGTCTACTTGAGGATGCAGGTGGAAGGAGAGAGGATCAGAAAAGCTAACTATTGGGTACCAGGTTTAGTACCTGGGTGATGAAATAATCTGTACAAACAATGCCCATGACATGAGTTCACCTGTGTAACAAACCTTCACATGTACCCCTGAACCTAAAATAAAAGTTAAAAAAAAAAAAAAAAGTCCTCTCCTGCACATGCCCCACACACCTGCAGATGGTGACATCCCCTGCTATGATCTTGGTACACAAGGCAAACCCGTAGCCAAATGTGTCCAACCTGAATTTCTTTCCAAAGCCCAGTCACCAGATGTTCCCTTTTTTGCCATTGCTTACTTTTATTTTTGTTATTGTGAAGTCGTATATGTATATAAAACATGTAAACAGGTTTAAAAAAACAAATTCAACCCTTATGTACTCATAACCCGGCTATAAAATATAACATTAGTAAAAACCTTAGGCATCTGTATTAGATTGCTAGGGTTGCCAATATCAAGGTACAGTATCACAAACTGAGGGGCTTAAAACAACAGAAATGTATTCTCTCACAGTTTGGGGGCTAACTGAAATCATGGTATCGGCAGGGCTGTGCTCTCTTTGTTTTTTGGGTTGTTTTGTTTGTTTGTTTGTTTGTTTTTTGAGACAGAGTCTGGCTCTGTCGCCCAGGCTGGAGTGCAATGGCACGATCACGGCTCACTGCAACCTCTGCCTCCCAGTTCAAGCAATTCTCCTGCCTCAGCCTCCCAAGTAGCTGGGGACTACAGGCATACGCCACCACACCCCTGGCTAATTTTTGTATTTTCTGGTGGAGACAGGGCTTCACCGTGTTGCCCAGGCTGGTCTCAAACTCCTGACTTCAGGTGATCCACCTGCCTCGGCCTCCCAGAGTACTGGGATTACAGATGTGAGCCGCTGTGCCTGGCCAGGGCCATGTTCTCTTCAAAGGCTCTTGGGGAGGAGAGTCCTTCCTTAACTTTTCCTAACTTCTGATGACAGCCAACAATCCTTGTTGTTCCTAGGCTTGTAACTAGATCACTCTAATCTCCGCCTCCATTGTCAGAGGGCCTTCTACCCTCTGTATCTATATCCAAATCTCCCTGTCCTTTCTCTTATAAAGACAACAGCTACACTGGATTTAGGGCCCACCTTAATCTAATCAGCATGATTTCATCTTGATTTGATTACATCTGCAAAGACTCAATTTCCAAATAAAGTCACACTCACAAGTACTGTAGTGATAACTGTTTGGATCTGTGTCCTCCCCACTACATCTCATGTCCAGTTGAAGTGTCCATTGTTGGAGGTGGGACCCCGTGGGAGGTGATTGGATCACGGAGGCAGATTTCTCATGAATGGTTTAGCACCATCCTCTTGGTGCTGTCCTCATAATAGTGAGTGAGTTCTCGCAAGATCTGGTGATTTAAAAGTGTGTGGCACCCCCACCCCCACTCTTTCTCTGGCTCCTGCCGTCCCATGTGATGCCCCTGCTCCCCGTTCACCTTCCACCATGACTGGAAGATCCCTGAGGCCTCCCCAGAAGCAGATGCTGCTATGCTTCCTGTACAGCCTGCAGAACTGTGAGCCAATTAAATCTCTTTTCTTTATAAATGATCCACTCTCAGGCCAGGTGCAGTGGCTCATGCCTGTAATCCCAGCACTCTGGGAGGCCGAGGTGGGTGGATCATTTGAGGTCAGGGGTTCAAGACCAGCCTGGCCAACACGGCAAAACCCTGTCTCAATAAAAATACAAAAATTAGCCGGGCATGGTGGCCTGTGCCTGTAATCCCAGCTCCTTGGGAGGCTGAGGCAGGAGAATCGCTTGAACCTGGGAGACAGAGGTTGCAGTGAGCTGAGATAGTGCCACTGCACTCCAGCCGGGGCAACAGAGCAAGACTCTGTCTCAAATAAATAAATAAACAAATAAATAGTCCAGTCTCAGATATTTCTTCATAGCAACTCAAGAACAGCCTAATACACGGGGCTTAGGACTTGACTATATCTTTGGGGGGGCACAATTCAACCTGCTGCAGATTCCCATGTGTGTTCTTCCTAAATGACATCTCCCTCTCTTCCCAAAGATGTAACCACTTGGGTTACTTTTGTGTTAATCACTTTCTTACTTTTAAAATAGGTTTTTTGTTTGTTTTGTTTTTTAATCACCTGACTATATATACCTAACCAAACATTGCTGAGTTTTGAAAAGCTAGGTATGAAGCACAAGGCCAGGTGAATAAGATCAGGGCTTCACTGCCACTTCGAGATGAAGGCTTCCAGGATGAGATATTCCAATGGGGTCTCAGGACATAAAATGGCTGAGCTTCCCTGACAGTGTTCAGAGCCCCTTCTGAGAAAGACAGTGGATATACCAAGGGCTATCCAGGGAAACCCAGGGCTCACTTGGATTAGGGCACCTATGTAGACAAGACATTGGGCCCCCCGAAGGGCGAGGGTTGGGTAAGTGCACTGCATTTGTTCACGTGGTTTGGGTCAGCAGCATCCAAGATGGCCTCTAGGGCTCCCCGCTTCTCAACTTCCCCCCATCTTCAGAGGTCTCTTGTGCTGCCTGTTCCTGTACCTCTTGAGGATTCAGCAGGGTAAATGACATTGGTTCTTTGCTCCTCACACTGGCCAGTTATGACTCAGTTTCCCAGGTCTGCCCTTTCATCCTCCTTATGGGTTTGCATATTATCTTTTAAATCCCTTTGCTGTAGTTTTAGTGGGATTTCATTAAGAATAAGTTAGATGGGCCAGGCACGGTGGCTCATGTCTGTAATCCCAGCACTATCGGAGGCCGAGGTGGGGGGATCACTTGAGGTCAGGAGTTCAAGAACAGCCTGACCAACATGGTGAAACCCACTCTCTACTAAAACTACAGCAATTAGCCAGATGCAGTGGCGCACACCTGTAGTCCCAGTTACTCAGGAGGCTGAGGCTGGAGAATGGCTTGAACCCGGGAGGCGGGGGTTGTAGTCAGCTGAGATCGTGCCACTGCCCTCCAGCCTGGGCAGCAGAGCAAGACTCCATCTCCCCCTAAAAAAGAAAAGAATAAGTTAGATGCATGTGTTCAACCCACCATCTTCACCTGCAACCATTTCTCTTGGTCCTACTTTCCATGGAGCTGTGTTGTTAAGATTCCTTTATTCACTCATTTGCAAATAATTCCTGAGCTCCTGATGTCTGAGATGCTGGAACATCAAGAGGAACAAGGCTCTCAGCCTGGGAATAGCTTACACTCTAGTAGGGAAGACAGACAAGGAAATAGGTCATCACAATGTAGGCAAGGCTCTCCCGATGTCTGTTGAGAAGGCTGAGCCCTGGAGGATGCGAAGGAGTGAGGTGGGAATGGGGAGTCAATGGGACAGGGGTTCTGGGTCAATATCTCAAGCCCAGAAAGACAAGTTAATTATTGAAGGAAACAACATTAAGCATTGTTATCAAATTCAGATTGCCACTTTGATTCCGAAGGCCCAGGAAGGATAAAGCCTTAAGGCAACTGGGGGGCCATCAGCTCTCAGAGGGTGATGGAAGCCTTGGCTGGGGGAGCACATCCAGGAAAAGTGTGGGAGTGAAGGACATGCTGGCCAAGGACTAGGAGAGACAACAGCAGCACCTGTGGGCTGAGCACAGTCTCCCCAAGGAGACTGAGGAGCAGAGCTGGCAAGGGAGGGGGATGGTGTATACAATGATGGCCACCATGAAGCTTTCAAAAAGTCCAGGCTTTCGAAAGGAACACGGAAACCAATACTGTATGATTCCACCTAGAGTCGTCACATTCATGGAAACACACAGTAGAATGGTGCTTGCCAGGGACTGGGGGAGGGGAGGGGAGGCATTGTTTAATGGGTACAGAGTTCCAGCTTTGCAAGATGGAAGAGCTCTGGAGATTGGTTGGCCAACAATGGGAATGAACTTTACACTACTGAACTGTACACCTGAAAATGGTTAAGATGGTCAATTTTACGTTGCGCATTTTCTACCACAATAAAAAATTTAAACAAATGTTTTTAAAAAGTAACACAAAAACCAGAGCCTACATTCCTTGATTCTTTACTCTTTTATGATTAGGACAACTCCGTGAACTAGCGCCCCCATATAAGGGTCAAAGCTGGTGTCCCTCATCACCACTGGAGCATGAGGCTTTGCCTGCCCCCTCCTTAGCCATGGGCACCTCTGAGTACCACATGCCTGTAGACAGCCCTCTGCGTGCACACCGAGCTTGCCGTGCAGATGTGCTTCAAGCCAGATCTCTTAGCATCCTCCCATAACTGCACGACTGCCGCTTTCCCATCATGCCTCTTAGAAAGAAATTCTGGCACCTGACCTATGAGTTAACCAGTACTCTAGTGTGTGCAGCCACTGCTGAAGCTTACCAATTGCTAAGGGCGTCTGCTGTGATTCCAACAGTGCCAATACCCACTTTGGGTCCCGTGGTGCAGCCTCTATAAATTCAGATGGACTCTTGCTGCCTTTTTTCACAAGGTGGACTTTCCACTCTGCTCCTGGGCTCTCTGGGTTGGCCCAGGTGGGGCATGGGGGTGATCTGGCTGGTGGGGCCAACCAAGAGGGTAAAGCCACCTGAGAGGCCCAGGTGGACATGGGGCCTTGAGGTGGGGTCTGGCTGCAGGGCCTGGCTCTGGGTCAGCACAAGAAAGTCCGATGTTTTCCCCAAGAGTCATCGCATCATTAGAGCCGACACAGCACCTTCCGCCAGCCGGGTGCCCTTTGGAGCTCTTCATGTGCATGAACTCAATGAATTCTCCCAGAAAACCTATGAGATCAGAACTAATAAGTCGCATTTTATGGATGGAAAAACAGAAGCAAAACCAGGAGCTCTCTCTTGGCCCCATCTGTGGTGAGAATGAAGGTCATTCTCAGCAATCACACCATCAGCATTCCAGAAAGCATCAGCCTCACTAGGAAGGGACATACAGGGATTGGGAAGGGTCCCAGAGGAACCCTGTGGAGAGATTTGCATCACATCAATGCTGAACTCCGTCTCCTTAGAAAGGAAAGGAAGAGGCTCCAGGCTAACAAAGGTGGGAGGTAAGAAGGAACTGGCCACACTGCCTGTAGTCGGGGTGCTCCCCTGGGCTTCTGATACATCATCAGGGTTTGGATGAGACCAGGCATTTCTTGTTCAATATCTCAAGCCCAGAAAGATGAGTGATCAGTTAATTCTTGAAGGAAACAATATTAAGCATTGTTATCAAATTCAGGCTGCCACTTTGATTCCACAGGTCACAACAAGGACAGCAAAAAAATTTTGGATGATATCTAAGTCTCCAAAAAAAGAAAAGTTCTGTAGGCTGATGAAGATCTGAGTTGACCAGCTATGGAAACAAGATGGCAGATGATTCTTCAGACCTCTTTGTAATATTTTAAAGATGCAATAACAGCCCTCTATTAAAGATAAAAGAAGCAGAGGGAGGTGAAATTACTTGCTCAACGTAACACAGCCAGTGTGTGGCAGAGCTCCATCAAATCCACAAAGTCAGGCTCTGAAATTGGCACCCTTGCCACTGTGCAACCACCACCCCAGCTGTCGGCCTTTGGGTGGAAAATCACAGAGGTGGTTGGGGAGCTGAGGGAGCCCAGAGCCCGGCTGGGGTCCATCATGGTTTGTGATCATTCAGCTGCATGAGGTGGGGCTCAGCAACCAGTGAGGTGGACTGTGGGCCTCGAGTTCAGCCCCAGAGAAGGGGCCTGGTCCAAGCCAGGCAGGGGTCAGGGACCAACTGCAGTCCCAGCAAAGGGCACCTGGGCTTCCTTGGCTCGGAGCCATTGCTCAGTCTATGTGCTGGGGCCCTGATGGGCTGACCTGAGAGGCAGGAGTGCTGGATCCCCAGGGCTATGATGCAGGCATTGGTTCTGAGTTAGATGGCAGCAAGCACAGCAATGAGGGTGATCTGGATGGCATCTGCCTTCTGGGTCAAGGACGGTGACTTCATGGCAAAGACTCATGATTGATGAAGATCAAGGAGTAAAGGGCACATGTGCAGGCAAGAGCACCAGTGGTCTCAGGACAGGGAAGGAAAGGGCACGCCACATGCGCAGGCATTGACAGAGGTCCCAGCACAGGCATGGTGCTGCTCCTCACTGGGTCAGCCACGCTCCTGCCTTGGGGCCTTTGTACTTGCTCTGCCTCGGCCTAGAGCCCTCTTCCCCAGATACCCCCAAGACTCATCTCCTCACTCCCCTCAGGCCTGTGCTCAAAGTTCACCTTATCAGAGAGGCCTTCCCTTCAGAGACCTTCCCCACCACTTACCATCCCCTTCCCATAGAGACTGTGTTTCCCAGGGGTACTGTAGCAATCTCTTCTGTCCCACATGTTCTTTCTCCAGCCCCTTGACTATGGGAACCTTGTGACTGCTTGGACCAACAGAATATGGCGCTAGACACAGTGCTAGTTCCAGACACAGTGCTAGTTCCAAACACAGTGTTCTTAGAACACTCTCCTCTTGAAGACCTCCTTCCAGATCCCAGCTGGCATGTTGAAAAGCCCAGGCCACATGGAGAGGCCACAAGTAGGTATCCAGGTTGACAGCCCAGCTTGGCTCCCAGCTGACAGTCAACCTCTGCAGTCAACGGGGTGAGCCACTTGGATGTCCAGCCAGCAGATTCCTCAGATGACTCAAGGCCTGGCCAGCATCTGATGGCAACCACATGCAAAACCCCACAAGATCCACCCTGCTGAGCCCAGTCAACCAAAGAGCCATAAGAGATGAAACTGACTTGTTATTTTAGGCCACTAAGTTTCGGGGTGGTATGTTTCACAACAACAGTTAACTGGAACATTTACTCACTTAATTAATTTTTCGTAGCACTTATCACCACCTGACATTAGATCATAAGCTATTTGTTTCTTGTCTCTTTCTCTCTCTTGGTTTTGCTTACTGATAGACTCTGCACTGAGAGCAGTGCCTAGCACATAGAAAGCCCTCAATACATATTCTCTGAATGGATGAATAAATCCAAAGACATTTGTTGAAAAATCTTAATGCAGTAGTCAATGTGATTTCATTGGTTCCTGATAAGCCTAATGCTGGTTTGTTTCTGAGCATAGGCTGGGTGTCAGATTTGGTCGGATTTATTCATCAGCAACCATTTATTGAGTTTCTACTATGTGGTAGGCCCTGGAGATAAATCAGTGAACAAAAGCAAAAATCCCTGCTCTCATTCTAGTGGCAAGGAGACAGGCAATAAACAAAAGACATAAGTAAAATTACTTGGTATATTGGAAGGCGAAAGATTGCGAAGAAAAGAAATCTGATGGCTGGGTACGGTGGCTCACACCTGTAATCCTAGCACTTTGGGAGGCAAGGCAGGCGGATCACCTGAAGACAAGAGTTTGAGACCAGCCTGGCCAACATGGTGAAACTCCATCTCTAATAAAAACACAGGCCAGGTGCAGTGGGTCATGCCTGTAATCCGAACACTTTGGGAGGCTGAGGCAGGCGGATCACCTGAGGTCGGGAGTTCGAGGCCAGCCTGACCAACATGAAGAAACCCTGTCTCTATTAGAAATACAAAAAATTAGCCAGATGTGGTGGCACATGCCTATAATCCCAGCTACCTGGGAGGCTACGGCAGGAGACTTGCTTGAACCTGGGAGGCGGAGGTTGCAGTGAGCCAAGATCGTGCCATTGCACTCCAGCCTGGGCAACAAGAGCGAAACTATGTCTCAAAAAAATAAAAAATACAAATACAAAAAATTAGCTGGGTGTGGTGGTACATGCCTGTAATCCCAGCTACTCAGGAGGCTGAGGCAGGAAAATCACTTGAACCCAGGAGGCAGAGGTTGTAGGGAAGCAGGAGAATCACTTAAACCCAGGAGGTGGAGGTTGCAGTGAGCGGTGATCGCACCACTGCACCCCAGACTGGGTAACAGAGCGAGATTCTGTCTCAGAAAAAAAAAGAAAGCCAGTGGAGCTGGCTAGAAGGAGCGAGAGAGGCAAAGAGGGGATGAAGTGAGAAAGGGAACCTGGGGCAGATCAGGAAGGGCCTTGAAAGACTCAAAAGGAATTTTCAGGCTTTGGAATAAGAACTTGCCAAAATCCACCAGACCCTCTGTGCCTGGAGGAGCTTCTCTTGTTCCTTCTCTACTGCCTCTGGTCCCAGGCGGTGCATGGCAGGCACCTGGGGAACCCTAGGTGAGTGAAGGAGCATCCCAAGGTCTTGGGGACAGGTCAGTTCCCTCCTCCTCCACCCTTCCTGAGACTCCTTCTTTCTGTATCCGCAGCCACCTGGCCAGCCTCTCCTCTGCTTGCTCCCAGTCTGCAAGCCACTTTGTTAAACTGACACCTCATTCTCTCCCTGGCTGCCACATAGTCTCCAACTTAATTCTGTCGTCACGCACTGCTCAGCCCAATATTGGTTATAACCTGAAACTCAGCCGACTCCAAGACCCCTGGCCCATTCCCATGTGTGCAGTGTGGAACAAAGAACCCCCGTGTGGTCTAACTCTTGTTCTTGGAACCTGGGATCCCGTGCTGCCATAGTTCATAGAGAGGCCTCACACTGCAGGCCTTCTCTGATCCCCGCAATAACCTACTTCCATAATAATAGAAACTGTTTATGATACACTGATATCGTAAAAGAAGCAGGATGTAAAACTGCCTATTCAATGTGTTTCCCATTTCCTTAAAAATTACTTGGGCCTAGAGACAAGACGGAGGAAATACACCAAAACGTTAACAGTTTTCTCGCTGATAGTGGTGGTATTTTTATTGATGTACTTTAAGCTTTCCTTTTTTTTTTTAAACTGTGGCAATAAAAAGTCATTTTCAGAACACACTTATGAACTATTATGCCTAGCTTGAATGCAGTGAAATAGCAGACATCCCTTGAGGTGATAATCCAGGTGGGTTCAACACTGGACACTTGAAAATTCAGGTTTTATTCACGTTGCAAAAGGACTTCTCTGCATCGCTTTCTAAAATTTCATTCATGGGCACTGATTTAGGATCCCAGTTACTGCATAAGTCAAGACCACTTGGAACAAAATTCTTTTGCTAGATGCTCTGCATCCTGTCCCTACCCCGACCCAACAGGACTTCAGTTACAGCATTTTAGGATGGACAGCCAGGCTTATCACCCATTCCAAAGAAGTTCGTGTGTTTGTGTGTGTGTGTGTGTGTGTGTATGTGTGTTCATGTGTGCATGTGTTCATGTGTGTGTGTGTTCATGAGTGTATTGTGTATCTATACATAGTACACACACACATGCTACTGGTTCTGTTTTTCTGGAGCACCCTGAACTAATGCACTCATTCCTACGGGAACATTCCCTGTAGAGGGGGTGTTCACGCAGAGATTGGCCATTTCTCAGGGACATCCCAGAAAGAGCCTTCTAAGGGCTGAAAGGCAGTGCAGTGTGGTGACCAACAGCAGGCTGGGACCAGACTGCCTGGGTTGGAATCCCGACTTTGCCACTTACCTTTTTTTTTGAGACAGAGTCTCACTCTGTTGCCCAGGCAGGAGTGCAGTGGCACAATCTCGGCTCACTGCAACCTCCGCCTCCTGGGTTCAAGCAATTCTCCTGCCTCAGCCTCCCGAGAAGCTGGGATTACAGGTGCTCACCACCATGCCTGGCTAATTTTTGTATTTTTAGTAGAAGTGGGTTTCACCACATTGGCCAGGTTTCACCACTCTGACCTCAGGTGATCCACCTGCCTCAGCCTCCCAAAGTGCTAGAATTACAGGCATGAGCCATCGTGCCTGGCTTGCCCTTACTTTCCTTTTTTTCCTTTTTTTTTTTTAGACAGGGTCTCACTCTGTCACCCAGGCTGGAATGCAGTGGTGCAATCTCGGCTCACTGCAACTTCCGCCTCCTAGGTTCAAGCAATCCTCGTGCCTCAGACTGCTGAGTAGCTGGGACCACAGGCACCCGCCACCATGGCCAGCTAATTTTTGTATTTTTTGTAGAGACGGGGTTTCACCGTGTTGGCCAGGCTGGTCTCAAACTCCTGACCTCAAGTGATCCACCCACCTCAGCCTCCTAAAGTGCTGGGATTACAGGCATGAGCCACCGATCCCACCCCCAACTGTGTGACCTTGGGCAAACTGCTTAACCACTTGTGGTGGGCAGTATCACGGCCTCCCCAAAGATTCCCACGTTTGAATGCCTGGAACCTGGAAATACATGACCTTCCCTAATAAATGGATGAAGGTTGCAGATGGAGTTATACTGGATCCACAAATTCACTAGCAAGAGCCTAACGGGGAAGTGAGAATACCGCTAACAACTATATGCTATAAACACCAGAGAGGAATGGCCAAGGGGGAGAAGACCCTAAGGTGGGGCAGGGTAGGACAGGTGGTGAAGAAGAACATGATTCCTAATCCCACCCTTACTTCTAGAAGCTCCATCGAAGTGGAGGAAAATGAACAAAACCCTTAGCGGTCCCATGAGGAGCTCCCAGTCCTGAGGCAGATGGGAGTGAAGCTGCAGCTCAGCCCATGGGTGCCTTCCAAAAGAAACCCCCCCCACCCCACCCCACAGGCCCCAAGCCTTGCCCTATCCCGGAACCAGGTGCTGAACAGCGGGAGCAGCTACAGCTGTTGCCCTGCAAATGAGGGCTGCTGGCCTGATTAGGTACAGCCAACTCAGCCATCCACACTTCACAAGGTCTCAAAAGGGACAGCAGAAGCCCCACAGCTGGAGTTGCTGATGCCCAGTGCCTGAAACAGGGCCTGCTCAAGAACCATCCACCGACACCAGAAGTAGTGGGCAAGCATGGTGGAAAACCGGCTATGGGCAGGGTTTCAGAGAATCTCCCCATAAGATACCTACTGATTCCAAAGGGGAAAAATAATGACTTTGCAGTGGAGAAACCTGGAAGATATCTAATCCAAGGGATCAAAGTCAGCCAAGTCCAGGGAGGAGACACCTCTGATGGGACGCACTGAGAAGTGAACCGCATCACTTCTCTGATATTCTTGCCCAAAACGTATAACCTGAGTTTATCCTAAGGACACATTTAAAAAAACCCAAGTAGATGTTATACAAACTAGTTGGTTTGTACTCTTCAAAAGTGCCCAGGTCATGAAAGAGAAAGGCTGTGGGATGATTCCAGATTGGAAGGGACTAAACAGACATAACTAAAAGCAGGGAGCTGGGTGCAGTGGCTATGCCTGTAATCCTAGCACTTTGGGAGGCTGAGGCAAGCGGATTACCCGAGGTCAGGAGTTCAAGACCGGCCTGGCCAATATGGTGGAACCCCATCTCTACTGAAAAAAATACAAAAAATCAGCCAGGCATGGTGGCACATGCCTGTAATCCCAGCTACTCGGGAGGCTGAGACAGGAGAATCGCTTCAACCCAGGAGGCGGAGGTTGCAGTTAGCCAAGATCGTGCCATTGCACTCCAGCCTGAGCAACAAGAGCAAAACTCCATCTCAAAAATATAATAATAAATAAATAAATAATAAAAGCAGCATGGGCTCCTGGATTGACTCTAGAACCTAAAAAAAGACATTAGTGGAACAAGAGGCAAAATTGTAACACATACGTAGATGAGTTAATAGTATTGTATCAATATTAACTTCCTGGTTTTTGGTGTTTGTTTGTTTGCTTGAGACAGAGTTTCATTCTGTTGCCCAGGCTAGAGTGCAGTGGCCTGATCTTGGCTCATTGCAACCTCTGCTTCTTGGGTTCAAGCAATTCTCATGCCTCAGCCTCAAGAGGTAGCTGGGATTACAGGTGTGTGCCACCAC